>NC_061489.1:1321127-1628195 GCF_022539355.2 Hippoglossus stenolepis
CCTCTGTAGGTGTGTCTCATGCCATTCAGGTGGCTCAGCGGAGGCGTGGCCAGGTACAGCTCACCACCTCACTTGCAGCTCATTCTGCCACCACCATCACCTGCAATATATCTACCCTGGTCCTTCTTACACTCATAGCCAGATCGTTGCCTACACTACAGTGGTAGTCTCTCACTCTTGGCCACTCTGCATAGTGAATTCCGAGTTTTTCTGCCGTCAGGATAACTACTCTCCGGTTCCCCTCCTGAAGGGGAACCAGAGAGTACCTGCCAATACCTGCCAAACCTCCGAGCTAAGCCTCAGCCATCCGCCATGGCCTCTCAACCCTCAACCCTGCCACATTCCACTCCCTGCCTCAGTAGGACAATAAACTCCTTGCACTGAAGAACTGGTAGGCCAACATGATCAGACCCTCAAGGGGACTCTGTGAACGCCATCGGAGTCATGATTACTCAACTCCAGGCACTCTTCAACTAAGCTGCGGGACCGTCATCGGAGGAACTGCAGACAGCAGTTGGGATGAACTTTCCCTACAAATTGTATTTTCTCAGGGTCTAGCCTATATATCAGGGAGAGACATAGAGAGAGAACAGGTCGCCTGCAGGCCCCATCACTCTCACCCAAACCACCGACTGGACCCCTACTCTTTCCACCTCTACCTGAAACATTAACCAGCTCTGCCTCTGCTACACCTGCTGAGGAGCCCATGCAGTTGGGGAGGACTCGGCTTACTGCAGCAGAGTGACAACAGAGGTTTAGGGAGAGGCTCTGCCTGCACTGCCACCAGTCCGGTCACAATTTTGCTGAGTGCTATAGCCGGCCAAAAGGATTAGGCTCATCAAGCAGGGGAGGCGATCTGTTGAACCAGACAGGCCCCAACCAACAAAACCCTGTCCAGAACTCCAAGCTCCTCTCTGACTCTCTCTCTCTCCCCCTCAAAGCCCTGGTGGATTCTGGGGCAGACGAGAACTTCATGGACGCTACCCTTGTGTCCCAGAGTAATATCCCTCTTGTCCCACTCCCCGAACCCAGAGAGTCGAGCACCTTAGATGGCAGACACCTGGCCCGTGTCACCCACCAAACCGCCCCTATTACCCTCACTTCTGGCGATCACTAAGAGTCACTAAGACCTCTCTCATCTCTGATTCTGGGTCAACCCTGGCTACAGCTCCACAATCCCCACATTGACTGGAGACGCAGTAGGGTAGTAGGTTGGAGCGTCTATTGTTACTCCTACCGTATCGTGTTTGTGTACCTGGATGACATCCTCATCTTCTCCAGAAGTCTACAAGAACACAAACAACATGTGAGTTACTCCAGAGACTTCTAGAGAATAATCTTTTTGTTAAAGTTGAGAAATATCTGTTCCATGCAGAGTCTGTTTCTTTCCTATGTAACATTGTGGAGAAGGGACAGATCAGGACAGATACAGCCAAGGTGCAGGTTGTGAGGGGAGGTTAAACTCTTGTGGGGTCTTTTCTTGGGGAGATTTAACTTTACCTGATGCCCTCTCCAGACAGACTGCTCCTGAGACCCCCAGCAATCCTCCGGAGCCTATTCTGCCTCCCTCGTGCATAGTGGCAGCAGCCTTCTGGGAGGTGGAGTCCTGGGTTGAGGAGGCCCAACAGACTGACCCTGGCCCAGGTAACGGTCTTCCTAACTGCCTCTATGTCCCTGCCCCTCTTGGATCTCAAGTGCTCCTGTGGGGGCACACGTCGAAGCTGACTTGCTATTGCTACTTGGCGGGGCAGAGGCTTCCAGTACCTGGTGGACTTGGAGGGGTACTGTCCAGAGGAGCGTTCCTGGATCTCTCTGCGGTACATTCTTGACTCTGCTCTTCTCCGGGACTTCTATCCAACCCATCCGGACCGTCCTGGTATGATGCCTGGAGGTGCCCATTGATGGGGGGTTCTGTCAAAACACCTCTTTGACTCCCAGTGTTTTTTCGTCCTTTGTTGTTTTGTCTCCCTTCCCCTCTGTAGGTGTGTCTCATGCAATTCAGGTAGCTCAGGGGAGGCATGGCCAGGTACAGCTCACCACCTCACATGCAGCTCATTCTGCCACCACCTGCAATCAATTGGTCATCACCTGCAGTATATCAACCCTGGTCATTCTTCCACTTATTGCCAGATCGTTGCTTACACTACAGTGGTAGTCTCTCGCTCTCGGCCGATCTGCATAGTGAACTCTGAGTTTTTTTCCTTGTGATATTTTATCACTTGTACTAAAATCTTCTGAACGAATCCTCAGCCCTCGCAATCGCCTCTCAACTCTTAACCCTGCCTCATTCCACTCCCTGCCTTGTTAGATCAATAAACTACTTGCAACGAAGAACTGTGGTCTGTCGCAAATACAAGAACATAACATACTCTGCCTTTGATTGGTTAGTTAGGATAAGAATATCATTACATTACATTACATAGTATTTATCCAAAGCGACTTACTATAAGTTCATTCAACCATGCGGGTACAAACCTATGCTACAAACCCAGAATAGCAACAATCAAGTCAGTGCAATTAGTCTTCAAAAAAGCCAAACCACAAGTGCTACATGGAGGTGCAATATATAAGTGCAACTTTTTTTTAACTTTTTTTTTTATATATAAACACCAGAGATGATGATGGTTACAAGACATAATTTTCTTAACCTAGGTGTAGTAGGAAGAGTTGTGTCTTCAGCCTGCAGCGGAAGATGTGTAGACTTTCTGCTGTCCTGATGTAAATGGGGAGCTCTGTCCACCATTTGGGAGCCAGGACAGCAAACATTAGTGATTTTGTTGGCTAGGTGTCCCTCGAGTGAGGGAGCAGCAAGCCGATTGGCCGATGCAGAGTAGAGTGGACAGGCTGTGGTGTAGGGTCTAACCATGTCCTGGATGTAGGCTGGGCCAGATCTGTTCGCAGCACGGTACGCAAGTACTAGTGTCTTGAAGCGGATGTGGGAAGCCACTGGTAATGACTGAAGGGAGCGGAGGAGCGTCAATGGTGATAGTAAGGTCATGGGTGGGAGAGCCTTTACCTGGAAGGAAAAGTAGCTCAGCGGACATCCACTGAGAGATGTTTTTGTATTGTAAATGTAAAAATGCAGAGATAAGGCATTAGCCTTAATGGATGTACAGTATTTACTCTCAGACTGCCCCTCTTATTTTATCTGAGCTTTTTTGTTTGTTAGTTTGCAGGATTATGGTAAAACTACTGAACCAATTTCCATGAAATTATTGGAGGGTGGGGCATTTTTTCACTTTTTTTAACATTGCAAAATATTTTTTTTTACATTTCTGGTGATCTCTCAGAGAATAACTCATGGATCTCTATTTAATACATTCAGGCATGTTTAGGGGACTGATATTTATGAATGTTTGCAATTTGGTGCAGTTCCAAATAAAAATCTTGATCTAATGAATTTAAATATAGTTTTAGAGAGACTCAAATGACTGCAATTCTACTTGAGAACATATTTCAACTCATTACAAAACCATGTAGAGATATGAACCTCTTCTGTGAGAATCAGCAGACTGTGAACATTTATACATACAAGTAAAACTTTTCACATTATTGTCCCAATCCAAGAGGCTTACTCAGCTCTGAAGACCCATGGGTTCTCTTCATTCCTGTCATTTCTTTCCTGTCCATTTGAAATACAGAATTAAATTTGCACCAAAGATACTTACCAATCGGTTTCTCTTTTAAGGAAAATTCAACCTAAATATTTTAGATTGCTGTTAAGCTACTGTTAGTGAAACCAAACAGTTATTGCAGAGATTTTAATCTGAAAGACAATAAGGAAAATGGGCTCATTAACTTAACTATTGTTTAACTAGGAAGATACATCTTACAGTTTACAAAAAAGGCTACAGAGTAGTTATGGTCAGAACCAATGTACAACATTAACATTAATTCAACAAAATTCTGAGTTAAGCTCTTTTTTTATAACTAGTAATTCCACGGTCAAGAATACTAATACTAATAATTCTATCTGAATGAGCTGATGGAAGATGTTCTGTTTGGGAGATTTTATTGAAAGCAGCTTAACATTGAAAAGAAAAAGCAGAACTGACTCAAATTAACAGTAAGTGAAGACATATTGCTCTTAAAAAGAGAAACTGACAGCAGCCATATTACATGACTCTGATGTTAATAGAGAAAGTGTTTTGGAAATTGACATAACACTAAAATAATCATGTCAATAATAAATATGAGTCTTCTGACCAAAGTCTGATAACATGTACTTATAAAATGATAAATTTACAAAGACATGGTTCTCCCTGCAGTTTCCATTCTTGTGGCTTATAGCACACAAAGATCTATTTTGGTGGCATTTTCATAAATGTATTTCATCATTTAGTGGGATTTAGTTTATTGTCACCACAGTCAACAGGGACGTGATTTAACAATAGGTATCTGTCTTGTCGTGTTAATAAAACTGAGTGGGGTTTGAATATAAACAGAAGGAGAGTGACAGAAAGAATATTTTGCTACCCAGATATGGCTTTACATCAGACAGTCGGAAGAAACGACAGAAAGGGAGGGAGAGAGACGGAGAAAGAGTGGCATAAAAGGGGGAAAGCAGTGCCTGTGTGCAAATGTGTGATAAAGTGATGGGCTGGGACGGTAGAGAGATACAGCGAGACATACAGAGCGAGAGACAGTGACAGACAAGAGAGAGCGAGACAAAGAGATAGAGGAACACTCACAATGAACAAACTATTGAAGACAGGTTTCAGTTGGTCTAAACTCCATTTTCTTTGTGTGACTGTGTTGTGATGTGTGTGCAGAGATTAGCTTTAAGAAACAACCTCTGTTGACTCAATTTATTGAATTTTACTGTTCTGAATACCAATAAAGAATATGATATTTACTCTGCAAAGAGCAGCACACTGTGCCACTATGTGTGTGTTTGGGTGTGGGAGAGAGATGAGTGAATCAGTATCTGTCAATTCTTTTTTTGTGAATACATTACCCACACATGTACACGGATTACATTTTATTTGTGTTGTAATGATTATTACTGCATTATTTACATATGTCTATATATATTTGCATTTACCCAATATATGCGCTGTCTGATTTTTGTTCTGTTTGTCTGTCTGTCTGGGTAAGAGTGTGTATTGAGAGTGTGTGTGTGTGTGTGTGTGTGTGTGTGTGTGTGTGTGCCTGTGTGGGTGTGTGTATACACGCAGTAATGCGCTGCTGCTCGGTCGTTTAGCTTGTTGACACTTTGGGGTCAGAGCCATGCAGGGTGAATGGTGTTGGCTGACAGCGTGGAACCTCTTCATTATCCAGCCATAATGTTCTCATCGCCATCGGCTCCTCGACCCCCCCCTCTCAAGTCCCCTTGCTGACACCAGCCTCATGCAAACACCACCACCACCATCTTCCATCATTTTTCTTCTTTTGCCCTTTCCCTATCCATCCCTACCCTCCTCACCTGGCTATTTCCTCCTGTACTGCTATTCATTGCTGTCGATTCATCCTCCAGCACTGTCCATGTCTTTTTCAGTCTCTCTTTTTGTCCATATATCTGTTTCTTTCTCTTTCCTCCTCTCTCCATCTCTCTGACCCCATTCTACCAAAGTTATTACTTTTTCACTGTTTCATGCTTTGCATCCTTATCATATTTACCTTAATTTGTCAATTTGCTTTGATATATTGGCTTTACTGCCATAACATTTTGAAAGAAACTATAGTGCCCCAAAAAAATATTTTACAAAAATATGATCTAATAATTATTGCATTCAAATGCTATCAATATAATATATTTCAGAATTTAGACACAAGGGGAATGAAAAAGTAGAACAAAAAGGCCAAAATAATAATGTCTTTGATAAGTGGTTCAAAACCAAGCCTTTCAAGACATGAACAGCCATCAAATGCAGGCAGCAATACACAAGGCCAACAAACAGCACTTAATATCTCACAGCATCAACTAGCTTGGCCTGTGTAACTATGGACATCAAATTAATTGCATTCCCAGTTTCAATACAGTTTTGTTTATTGAGTTGTGCATACCAGTGATTTAGAATGACTTGTCACATTCACCAATTTTCCCATGTTTTGAGTTTTCTTGGAAGTATTTATTGCCAATTCAGCCATATGTACAGGATAAAACTCTAATCACCAGTGTAAACATATAAAAAGACAACATATTAAGTACTCAAGTGATAAGAACACAATGTAGTACTCGATCAAAAGGCATATGGTGCAGTGTTGTGCCAGTTCACACTTAAAAATAACTAGTTCAAAGTTCAGTTCATACAGAGGAAAATGAACTAGTTTATAGTAAATTTTTTAAGATTTTGAACTAAGTTCACTGTTCCAAAAATGTTCACTTTGTATTGGGATGGTTATGATTCAGAAGACAAACTTACGATCATGTGTTTAGTTATTAATCGATGGTGTCAGATCATGAATCTGGATCTCTCTGGTAACTTTAACACCCAGTCCTGCTGTTCACGTCACGTCTTGTGTTGTACCGAGCGCACAAAATGATGACGAGTCATTTTTCATGATGTTTAAATGCAGTCTAATAAACTCTGGAGCGAATCAAACAAACACTAAGTTACTTCATGTACGGATCAGGTCTAAATTACTTGGGATGAGTGTTGGTGTTTATTAGTTCAAGTGAGTACAGGTCAGCAGGAGAGTGGAGGGAGGGCACAGGAAACTCCAGCACCATACAAACCAACCTTCTGATCATTGAGCAGCTGTGGACCGGAGAGGAAACTCTGTATTTTCACTCTTTGTTCCCACTGTTCTTCAACAAAGTAACTTACTGGCTACTTCACATTAACGCTCCTCTTATCTCACTGTGTGTCGCTGTGTGAGTGAGTGAGCGTGTGTGTGTGTGTGTGTGTGGGGAGGGGGGGCTGTGTGCGTGTGTAAACTCCAACTCACTCCCAGTCTCAAACATACTGGCTTCAGCAGTAGTAGATGTGTCTGTACCGCTAACACCAGCCAGCTGGGCCTGGCTGTGGAGACGTCATGCGGCGTGTGGACACTAAACAGTGTCATAAAACGTGAACAGCATTCACTCTTGCTGGAGTGAACGCTGCTCATGTTCTTGTTAATCATTTGTAAACTGATCCGTTCAGTTCAGCGTTCACCAAAAATATGAACGTATGAATATGACCTTCATTGAGCGCATTCATGTACAACACTGGGTATAGGATGTGAGTAGTGCAAACTGGAATTGTGTAAAAATGTATTGAGAAGTGCAAAATATTTGAAACAAAGTAATGTACATCCGCAAGATGAGTTAAAACAGTTAAAATCAACAGCAGCTGTGGTATAATAGCAACAATATACAGTAAAAAGACAACAGGTAAAGTGACTAAAAGAAAATTGACTGGTGCACGCTTACATTGATGAGTTCAGGCAGATTTCTACAACAGTTCTTGTTGTTCGGAGGTGGTTTAGGAGGGGTGTTGTTGTAGGTGGGGGGAGGGGGTGCTGACTGTGTAGTCCCTCTTATCTGGAGGTGGAGAGATATGGGTTCAGTGGTTGGGTGGGGTCAGTTTATGGTGGGGGTGGGGGGATGGGGGAATGGTACAGTCCTTGGGGAGCGAGGGGAAAGAGGAAAGCTCCAGAATGTTGCAACGGTGCAAAGGAAGCTGTTCAGTTGGGTGAGCAGAGACATTTTGCTTGTCACAGGCTTGTGGTGGAGGCTTGTAGTCCATGAGGGTCTGAATCACTTGCCACAGGCTCTGTGTGTCTCTGCTGTCATTGATTTGCATGCTTATTTTCTTGGTTTGCTTTTCTGATGCCGCAGAACAGGTTGGCTCTGGCTTTTCTCAGTTCTGCTACGTCACTAGCTCTAAAGGCAGAATTCTGGGCCTTGAGCAGTCTGTGAACCCCTCCTGTCAGTCATGGCTTCTGGTTGTGGTGACAGTCCCATCCTTGATGCATTTGAAGATCTCTGTGTGTTCCTGTAGGTCAGTGTGTTGGTTTTGTGTGGGTGCTTGCTTGAAGATGTCACAGTATGATGTGTCAAAGCAGTCATGAAGTGCCACACCTGTATGTCCTTCTGAACTGGCTTGGTCATTTTCACTCGTGGCCTGTATTCTGGCTGAGCCTGGTACAGTTCACTGATGGCCACCTCTCTCTTGTTGTAGTTCTGGCTGGGAGGGATGTATACAGCTACTAGCAGAACAGAAGTAAATTGCCTCGTCAGGTAAAAAGGCAGACACTTGACGATCAGAGCTGAACAGTGTTAGAAACAGCTTCTAGACAGCAATCATTGTTAATGTAGGTGTAACAGAGTTAGAAATGTACTTTATTTATTTTTATTTAGAATTTGTATTTGTGAATTTTATTAGTTATTTTACTTTATTAACGATTACCTGCGGAAGTGACCTTGCTGCCACCTTTGTGTTCCTCCGAAAGCTTATACTTCCTGTCAACCCCTCCCCCCCTCAGTGTTGTTTTACATTACTGAGGGTTTAAGAACGGAGATGCAGCAGGAGGTGTAAAATAACCACAGCAAAGCAATGTGTTTTTACAGGTGAATAAAAAGCTGGAAACCAACCCCCTGAGTCATTCATCCTTGTGGCCAATCCAAATCCGTTACATAAACACACACGCTGCTGCCATGGGTCTTACTACTGGTGCCTGCAGCTCTGACTGCCCTGTAGCATGTTAGCCAGTCCAGCTGCACGGCATAGTCTGGGATGTTGTAATTAAGCCATGTTTCTGTGAAAATGAAAACAAAGCAGTCCCTTATGTCGCTCTGGGTAGCTCTCAGGAGTTGAATGTGATCCATGTTGTTGTCTATGGAGCGAACATTGGAGAGTAGGACGGTCGGAATTGCTAGTTGGCTCGGGTTAGCCCAGCCTGGACCCCTCTGCCCTTCCCCCATGCCTGCTTCTTCTGACACTGCCGGCAGCGCCTCCTCACCCGGGCGGAGACAGCAGTCGGGACCGGTGATGTTGATGTAGACCAACATGTTGGAAGAGGCCGCTGCATCCATACGTGCTGCCATGTTGAGCTTAATTTTTGATTTTATTGATAGATTGTATAATTCATTAGAGCAAATCTAAATTGCTATATTTAATGCACCTCATAATTATGGTGATATTTTGTTTATTTATGTACCTTCTGTTCCCCTGACAGTCTTCAGTTTCTTTGCTGGCTCTGCCATGACGTACTTACCAAGAATACTGAACTATTGGTCTCCTCTCTCTCCTCTCTCTCCTCCCCCTCCCCCTATCTCTCTCTCTTCTCTCCCCTCTTTCCCACTCATCTCTCCTCTCCTTCCCATTTTTCCCTGCTCACCCCAACCGGTCGAGGCAGATGGCCGCCCACACTGAGTCTGGTTCTGCTAGAGGTTTCAGTTAATGGGGGAGTTTTTTTTTCTCCACAGTGCTGCTCATTATGGGAACAGTTGGGTTTCTCTGTAATTTTTAAGGTCTTGACCCTCTATGTAAAGTGCCTTGAGATAATGTATATTATGATTTGGTGCTATACAAATAAAAGTTAATTGAATTGAATTGTATTCTCCCAACTAGCTGCCAACTCCGGCTCTAGTTGGTGATGTGTGATGTTTACAATTAACTTGCAAATGTTCCTACGAGGTATACTAGAATTACATTGGAAATTCCAGCTGTTCCTAGAGTGCTGTGAGTTTGTGTACCATCAAAATGATTTTAAAGGTGTAATTTTAGGGTAAAAACAACCTCATTGTGTGCGTGTGTTATGTCTCATCTAGGGGTGGCTGAGACAGAAGCTTCCCTTCTTCCCCAAGTCGGCCACAGAAAACTATTTCTGTCACAATTTGTCTTAATCATGAAATGACAGTCCATCACTACAGACTACATGCAGCTGCAGAGAATGCGCTCGATAGTGCAGCGGAAGAAGAGGGTACAGTAGGGCTTCTTTAGCTTCCTCAGAATGTAAAGGCACTCCTGCACCTTTTTAACCAGACTGGAAGTGTTGAGGGACCAGGAGAGATCCTCAGAGATGGCTAACCTGTACAGACTAGTGCTCCTGAGTTTGTTCCTCTCAAACTGCAGGTTGGAGTTAATATCCCAGTTGCACCCAGTTGCCCCACCTCTCACCTGAATGATGCAGAGGATTTGTTGCTGTTAAATGCGTCTGTGCAGAGAACCTCCCGCTGGGTTGTGTCTGTGTGAAAGGCAAACTCTAGGTAAACTCTGTAGCCAATTCTCTGGATTTCACCCACAGGTCATGTCTGAAAACGGCTGAAGAGACTGAGCAGTAGAAGTGGTGGAGGAGAGGAGAATGATAGGTAAGGTAAAGGTCATCTCTGATGGAAAACCTGTCCCACCCCCTGCAGGGCACCATCACAGCACTGGGCTGCTCAGGCATGCCTCCACTGGTTGGGTTGAGAGGAGAGAAATTTGGAGAGGGAGGAAAGGGGGAGACAGTAGAGAGATAAGATATGATGAGAGTAACTCTACCTTGCATACTCACTGGGCCTTACACATGTAAGTAACCTGGAAGACGAAAACCTATTAGTTGTATGTGCCAGTCAAGCAATTAGTACAGAACTGTCTGTGTGTCACTGACTCACTGTCATTCAGCAGTGATCAATCAGTAAAAGGTTGAACTGAACCAATTCAAAGGGAAGGGTGGTCCAAAAATGTGTAATATTTGTATTTATTTTTTCCCAGTTGCTGAAAATAGTAAAATGATAATTCATATATGCCCAAATACAATCACCTAATTGCAGGGACTGCATCTTATAAGTTGGGACGCATTCATTCCACTCCCTCTATTGCTCAGACACCTACGGATAAATAGAAATGACCAAATTGATAAAACCCTTACAGAAAAACCACATGAATTTCACATAATTTTCACATGTGAACACATGTAACCATATGTTGCTACATATGGAGCGCATGTGGCAATTTTATTTTGTAAGCTCCAAAGCAGGGACAAATTCAATTTCATCACTTTGAAGAACTGCATCCTTTTAGTTATTTATTAGTGGAATATCTTTGTGTAAAGTAAATATGGATCCACTAATATGTACTGTAATGTGTGTTAGTGAGAATATTCATCCCTACTTCGTCTCTCTTTCAGGTCTCTATCTTTCCTCCATCTTTGGCCCTACACTGTGATGTGTCCCTCCTCTGCAGCCTGCTCCATCCACTCACCTTTACTTGCTGTTCTCCTTTCAAACATTTCTCCAGCAGCTCATTCTCCTCTCCTCAGCTCTGAGCCCTATTTTCTCTCGCCACTCTGCTTCTCAGTCCTCTTTTGACTGCCTACTTGCCTCCCTCTTTGCTACTTCTTTCTTCGACCCTCCACTCCTCTCCCAGTCACTCAATACTTTCAATTTACTCTCCTCCTCTCTAATCTGCCACTCCATTCATTGCGTGCTCCCCTTCATTATCTCCCCCTATCGTCCTCCGCCTTCTGTCCTCTTGCTGTCAGCTTGTCTGAATGATGGATTCAAGGATCCTCTTTCTCCTCTCTCCCCATCTCAATACCTCATATACAGTATGCTTGCACTGCTGAATGTGTGTGTGGGTTTTGTTCTGATATATGTGTGGTTTTGTGCAACTCCATGTTTATTTGACCCTTGCGCAGATGAACCTTTGAAGGAACATTTATATTAGTGTTGTAGTGTAGGAGAATCATACTTTTCATGTTTTACATGAAAGTACACATCTTTGACTAAATTAAGTTTGTTTATGTAATAATGGACGAGAGCGTGGGTTGTACTGATAACTTAGGGGATCACCTAGACTCTTTCTAGTCTTGATGACCACTCAAAGCTTTTCACAGTACAGGTTTATGCTATTCACCCATTCACATGTACAGCAATTTGGAGTTCAATATCATGCACAATGACACTTCAGCATGCAGAAAGGGGAAGACTGATTGAACTGCTGACCTTCTAGTTAGAGGACGATATTCTAACATGCTAAGCTAAGATGGGAAATGTAATACGTGCTTAGCATTCGCATAATAGCATCACCATTGTGAGCATGTTATTATACTATTGTTTATTGATTAACATAAAGCAATGCTTTCTTTGACATGACTCTAAGACCAAACAACCATTCAAACTCACATTCACACCAATGGATAATTTAGAGTCTGTTATGATATACTATATGAATATTTGTTTATATGGAGTACCCCAAGGGCTCTGTTCTGGGACCTCTGCTTCACTCTCTTCATATATTTCTTCTTGGTCACATATATGCAATCAAGAAATTAACTCCCATTGTTAAACTGGTGACCATTCTGTAATTATTAAATGAGTTACCTTGTTTGCTGTCTTACTTCTTTCTATTTTCTCCTCCCAGACCTGTATTTTACTTAAGCTCTCTGAACCATCAGTGTAGTGGGGAACTACTGTAAGTATAATTCATCTTTAATTCATCAGTTGTTAATTGTGTATTGAAAAATGTCACTTTAGGGGGTTATTTCCTAATACCATTGTCTTTCGTGTACAGATGGAAATAATATTGATGGGTGAGATCTTATTGTTTGATAGCCTATGTTGTCTAAAAGCTGTTGTTTCTTTGATCGAAAACGTACAATCAGTGCAACTTAGACCTTTGTTACTTTAACAAACTTAAAATGAATAAAAAATTAACGAGGGAAACAGATAAATCTTACCTTCAAAGCAAACTTTTTTGGTTGTGAATGAATTGATCTGAAAGTAATATTTAGGTGTTGATTTAGACCAGGGGTAGGGAACTCCCGAGCCAGTGAGAAAATTGGCACAATGCAAAGTAAGTCAATTTATGTGGGTTGTAGCCGGTTGTAGCCTGGCTTTACTTTGACATGATACCCATTAAACATTAACTCAATTAATCAGAAAGTAATATCTCGTTTCACACCACATTCAACACGCATCCTTCTTCCATTCTCATCCATTGTTGGAGTGGCCATCTGGAATACCAGGACAAATCCTGGTGAGGCCGTGAACTGTCAAAACAAAAGTCAGTCTCTTTACCAGCCCTCTCTGAGTCATTCAGGATGTACACGTCACTCAGGATGTACACGTCACTCAGGATGTACACGTAGTATATAGCACTTAGATCTCGTCATCTGATTCGGCCACTGAATAATTGTTAAGACCCTGAACAATTGTGGCCTGTTAAACCATTTAAAAAAAAAGAGATTGCTCCAATAAAGGTTGACACAATATGGTTCAAGTGCCCATGGAGCGCCAGAAACCTTCCTTCATCAGCACTGAATGAATATATCCAGCTGAATTGATTTTGAGCAGGCACAGCTGACACTATATCAACCACCAGCTTTAATTATTTGTCTTGATAGAATTAAACACCTTCCTGTGGTGAGTGGCCGTGCAGCCGATATGGTGAAAGAATGGACTTTGTAGGAGGGAGGTCTGCTCACCAAGTTAGCTCTTCTCAGTGTTAACACGTGTAATAATACCATTCATTCATTTAAATCCCATCCAATCAAGAGTTCCAATGTCACTGCTGGATACCAAGATTAACTGTGTGAGCGCAACACATTTACAGGTTACAGTCATTTATTTTATTCAGTTCTCTTGGTTTGAGGTGAATATTATTCCCCTTGATAATACCCTGACACATTAGGTGTGATTATGATATATACTTATATATCCCTGCATATGTCAAATGTAGCAGATACACCTATTAAATCTGGTTATTTACACTTATAAACAATAAAGCTAAAATATACGCTAAAGTCCGATACTGAAAGAAAAACACATAATCTAATACAAATAATTTTGGTCTTTGGCCAAATGGACAAGCAGTACAGTAACTTGACTGGAGAATGTCCATTCAATGACATTTAGATATATTCATTTCATGTATGAAAGATGTATGTAAGAGTCAAGAGTAGCTGAAATATGACAACATTTCACTTTTTAGGTGAATTCAAAATGACATGGTTGGTGCTGGGGCATAACTCTCACCGCTCACAGAGCCAGTAGAGGTAAAGCCATACAGCACCTAGAGATAATTCATGTTGCGACAAACAAATTTGCATTCATAAATTAATTAAAAAGATTTTTTATAAACAGTATATATCATTAAAATGTGTAATTTCGAAATATAAAATGGTACATCATATGCAACCAAGCATTAACATAAAATAAAAAGCTAATGGCAACAGTATGTACCATAAAAGGCTAAACAACTGTGTGTTGATCGGCTGAGTGAATGAGCCAGTCTGCAGACGCTGTCAGAACACTCAGCCATATGTGGGGGAATATAATACAACCTGCTCCGTCTGTAGTCGGTTTATGGTTCACACTCACACACATTTAATAAATTCCATATGCACACATTCATGTACTAGAGTTAATAGTTACACACCCCACACTCAAACAGTTCCTTGTATACCTAACTTTGGGGGATCCATCATTATCTCAATGCCTAACCAAAACCCTGCTGAGCAAACTATTGACTCTCTCTTACATAGTGCTATGTGAACCTGATCTCAGACAAAGCCAAAAAGACACAAAGAGGCAAGTATTCTAAATAATGGATCCATCCACCCATTAGCTATACTGCTTATCCTTTGAGCGTCACAGGGGGAACTGGAGCCAATCCCAGCTGACATTAGGCGACATGGGGGGTACTGTTAATATGTATGCTCACAGGGCCAACATACATAGACAAACAAACCATTCACGCTCACAGTAAAATTTAAGTTGAATATTCAGTCTCCAGTAAACCTAACCCCATTTTGCATGTCTTTGGGAGGAGGCCAGAATACCTCTTGCTGTGACGTGACAGTGCTGGAACTAGTCTAAGCTTCTCTGCATTGGCTCTCTGTAAAATTCTGAATAGAATTCAAGATCCTGCTCCTCACATACAAAGGCCTTAACAATCAAGCCCCTTCATATTTCAAAGAGCTCATAACACCATATTGTCCAAAGAGATCACTTAGCTCCCAAAACTCAGGCTCCCTTGTGGTTACAAGAATCTGTAAGAGTAGAATGGGAGGCAGAGCCTTCAGCTACCAGGCTCCTCTCCTGTGGAACCAGCTCCCACTCTGGGTTCGGGAGGAAGACACCATCTCTACATTTAAGATTAAACTTTACATGTGTGTCTTTGATAAAGCCTATAGTTAGTTCTGGATCAAGTGAGTCCTTAACCATCCCTTAGTTATGCTGCTATAGGTAAAGACTGCTGGGGGAACTCCCATCATGCTATGGGCACCTCTCTATCTCTCCCTCTCTCTGCCCACTAGTTATTTTATTACATGTCAATAACTTTGTGTTTTTTCCGTCCCATTGACCCTCTCTCTCTCTCTCTCTCTCTCTCTCTCTCGTATAGGTATTGCCACAATTTGGGGAACAAGACCCAAATTGGACAAAAAATCTATTTCCTTTATATTATATTATATTATATTATATTATATTATATTATATTTTAACCACACTAAGAGTCTATGTGTTCTGTGAGACTGTAGAAAGGCACAGAGGCACTAAGTGTTAACACAAGCTAATTAGCGCTATTTACAAAGTATACCTGAGGTTGATGTCTTGAAGTTACATTTTTATAAACCAAAATATTGAACAAATTTAAATGTTGACTTGATGATGGTTTTCAATAAAAAGCCAAGACAACCAAGTCACAAAGTCATTATGGAAAGCATGTAGCAAATGTCATGGGGATCCATTGAATAGACATTATACACTTAGTCTGGACCAAAGTGGTGAAGGACTGACGACAGACACATCGCCAAGCTGTGGCGCAAGTGCTTTTGACACAGAGCAGCAGGAGAGCGTAGCAGTACTGGCAGCTTCAGTGTCCGAATATCAGTGAGTGTATCGGCCATAGAGGCTGACATCGGTGGAGCTTATGTGAGCTCAGAGAGTGGGAAGGGTAGTATACTTGTGTGTCCATGCATGCGTGAGTGGACTGTCAGTAGTCACAGCAGTGCCAGTACTTCATATTCATGTCTCTCTCTCTCTCTCTCTCTCTGTGTCTTCGTCTCTCTTTCTTCCGTTCTTTCTTTCTGCCTGCGTTTCTCTCACCTGTTCATTTGTCGCTGCTTGACAGTTCTCATTATTGCCTTGGCACTAGCTCAGCATGTCCTGCCAAAGCAAGACACTGAAATGGAATTTGAGAAAGAGGGATTGTGTGGGAGAGTGTAAATGAAGAAAGGGAGGATGATGCTGACAGAGAGAGAGAGAGAGAGAGAGAGAGAGAGAAAGAGAGAAAGAGAGAAAGAGAGAGAGAGGGAAAAAACAGAGTCAAATGTGAGAGAAAGGAAGAAGAAGACAAAGAAACAGAAACAGAGCAGTGCCAGAGATCCAGGGATGCTGCAGCATAATTAAAAGTACGTAACTCTCAGTAGAATGACAATGATGCAGCACAAACAACCCTAACAGAGGTATTAACATGGACACGTATACCTCTACACAGACAAACACCCACACTGACAACACAGACACCAACACTGCAGAGTATCAAAGGGGCCACACAGTGTACACACTGCAGCACCTTTCAAATATGGAAACAACAGCAGCATGAGGCTTTATGCTAACTGAGGGGGACTACTCTGGAACTGTCAGACTCGGAGGTTACCACTACTGACTTATTTATTTTCTGTGATTTATTTGGGATTCACTGTTTCCTCTTGTAGCTGGAGATTCTATCTGCAACGCTGGCTTTTTTTAGATGCAATGTTCACTACAAGTCACATTTGTATCCTGCATACATGACTGAAGGCATGTGCATAGAAGGCAGGGTGAACATGACTGCTGGGGGAAACTAATGTCAAGTGCCCTTGTGGAAACATTAAGCTGTTTAAAGCCTCTACAAGAAACTTTTCATTTAAGTTGATTTTAGCGGAGTGAAAAAAAAGTTTATTGGATGCATAGCAAGGGGTAATGCATCTTTTTGTTGCTTTATGATTATTATCGTTATGTTCTCTGGTTGGGAATTTCACATTGTTATGACGTTTTGGCATGACCTGTTGCATTACCACAATCCCCTACTACGATGATCACGCTGTCTGGGTGAGTCATCATCTGTTTGTAAACAATATCCGCGGCTGTGCACCAGCTGTTGTCCACGTAAATACACACACTCCTCTGCTCTTCCCGGAGTCCCTCGTTCGGTCTGCTCTGTAAACTGAATCGCTGTTAAACAAGAAGTAAAAGAAGACTGAAATCATTGCTTCTGACCTCGCAGAAGTAATTTGACCCGAACACAGTCATTGAGAATAGCTTATAGAGAAAGACAATTTTCTCTATGATTGTCCCATTCGCTGATGTAGGTCATAAAGAGGCAGCAATATTAAAATGACACAGTTTCATAACCATTTCAAAATTCCTTGTAGGGGCTTTAAAGTTGTTCACTTTCAAACTAGTAACTGACTCAGTAACAATGCAACAGAGGCTTATGGGTATTGTATTCTTTACAGTCACAACCACACCAACCTAATGGAAAAAAGACATGACTTCTAAGAAAAACAAGATGATACTGACATGCACCTGTAGCTTTGTTGCACTGGCCAATGTTGCAATCCGGCTACTAGCATAGCAACAACATACAAAACTGTGAAAACTCCTTAGATCTGTGATTCGAATAAATCTTGAGTGAAAAGTCAGATATTTGGATATGAATTTAAGTGTATAGAGTCCTTTAAATTCCAGCACTAATAGCAGTATTAATAGCATTGCTGGCAGAGACACAATGTTAAACGCAAACAGACTAAAACAAAAGCTTTCTGTTATTGCATCACGCTCATACAGCTGGGACTAGACCTAGTATTCACACTGACAGGGCTCTCTCTCTCATTGTGTGTGTGTGTGTGTGTGAAAATATATGTACACACTTTACTCACATAGAGAGGCACAAATGCAAACACATAACATGAGGAGTATGTATTGACAAGGAGCTTAACTGTATTCTCAGCTTCCACTCTACACACCCACCCACACATGAGCAATACCTCGGCCACACATACACAACCGCTCACACACTTGAAGAGGCTGTATTGATTATGATGAGTCTTTCATCCTTTCAGGTTATTAAATTATTGATCACAGACAAAGACTTTTAATGGAATCCAAATGTCATGGGGTGTTTGTGTGTGTGTGGATTTATACGTGCGTGTGTTTGTGTGTGTAAATATGCCGTGTGTGTGCACTTGTGTGCATATATGAATCTCAATTTTGTGTGTGTGTGTTGTGTTTGTGCACAGCAATCACTGTGTTTACATTGCCCTTACTCCATTATCTATATCTTGACTGATCTTCTCTCAGGTCGGGACTGCACACATGCGCACACACACACGCACACACGCACACACACACACACACACACACACACACACACACACACACACACACACACAGAAGGGTTTGGAAATGTGACAACATTGTACAC
The DNA here is from genome assembly GCF_022539355.2 of Hippoglossus stenolepis. Classification (NCBI taxonomy): domain Eukaryota; kingdom Metazoa; phylum Chordata; class Actinopteri; order Pleuronectiformes; family Pleuronectidae; genus Hippoglossus; species Hippoglossus stenolepis. The sequence continues at coordinate 1,339,451 of NC_061489.1, forward strand.
CAGGGGAGCCAATCACCTCTTTTTAAACTCTTTTCTCTGTTATTCTGTTCTTTGGTAGTGTTCCTCTCTTTCAGTTTATCTCTTGCTCTTGTTCTCTCTCTCACTCTCTCCTCCCCCTCTGTGTCTCTCTCTCTCTCTCTCACAAACAGAGAGAGAGAGAGAGTGAGAGATTCATTGGCCCTATGTATTATCGCTTGCTGAGCTTCTCTTCTTGTCTTGTCTGTTGTCTTGCTGGTTTCCCTATTGGTCAGGCCTCTCACTATCACAACAAAACAACTCTGAGATAACAATGTCAGTCCAGGTAGGAAAAATCACTCGCATATCAGACCAATGGACAGGCTGTGAGAACATTAAAGAAAAACGTCCAAGGGAAAAAGGGAACACTCACCTCAATGAATGGATGGAGAAAAGCTAGGATTTCCTATTTTAAAAAAGCAGGAGGCCCACATGGACCAAAGGATGATAATTTATTCTCAGCAGCGTTTCATTATATTCACATCCGACCAAGTTAGTTCAGGTGTAAAGGAATAAGCAGGCCTCAAGCTATTCTTAGATCAGGCAAAAGGCAAGACAGCTGCATGCTGCTTAATTTGCTATAGCTGGGTGGACGCACTTCCCTCTGAGGGGCGGAAAACTGAATCAAATATGCAATGAAGAACTTCAAATACTGCATTTTACTGCATTGGTACTTCTTTATAAGTACAGTACCCTTAATTACATTCTATATTTGTCATCGGTGTAATTTAGGTTTCAGCCTGCAGGTCAAATCGTATCAGTTCCATGACAAAAAGCACAGAAGTCGCCATACTTGTACGCAGTGTGTTCACTTTAAAGGTCTAGTGCTGTGTTTTCTTTTAAAATATGCTTGATTTACAATAGACATTTTGGGAAATATAAAGTTAGCCTCTTTTGTCAGATAAGAATATTTATATCTATATTTATCTATATTATCATATAATAATTGTTTATTTATTTATTGTCGCTAACAGAGATCAATACAGAGACTACAGGTCCCATGTGTAATACTTCTAGATGTAATTATCTACAACAGTGGTAGCCTGTGGCTGCCATTTGCTCCCGCCAGATCATTTTGTTAATCTGAATATTTTTATTTGCCCATATTGGAGTGACACAGACATTCACAGAGGTGCTGATGGCCATCATGGCAGCAACATTCATAGAATTACTTACTCTTAGCAAGTTGTCTTTAAAGTAAAAGCACAACATTCATTTTGTTGCTGTAATGTTATTTAATGAGCTGAAATACAGAGTTTTTATATAGGAAAATGTTCTAACTTCACTCTGCATAATTAACTGTTTAACACAATGTCCAGCATGGAAGTAATAAAAAGTGCCATTATATTGTAGAACAGTTTGAGGAGGCCTCACTAAAAACGAGGAATTACTCTGGAGTAGGCTCCAGATTATTACCACTGGACAAGTAAACAATCCCAGCACTACAGTAGTGTTATTAATTATAACAGCAATAGCAGCACCAAGTAATAGTAGTAACAATAATAACAAATTACAGTAAATAATCTACGTTTATAATAATAATAATCATAATAATATAGTAGTTGTGGCAGATCTTGCAGCTTTGGAGTCTTTGTCTCGCTCCTTGTTCAACTGGAGGCTCTTTAGGTGTTAGTTAGGGGGGAGTGGAGGGTTAAAAGATGTTATGCTGATAAAAATGATTTATGATTAAACCAGTCAATTAAACAATGTCTGTAGAGTACCAGGCAGATGCATTGGTATTTCAATGCATATACACTCTTCCAGGCAAGAACTGCACTGATAAATTCCAGTCAGGCACTTTGCAGCCTGTGCATACAATGGACACCACTGTGTATGTCCTTAGACTTTATGTAGCAATATCAAGCTACATAAATCTTATAGCCTGTCAGTTCTTATAGAATTAACAGCCAAATAAAGCAGCAGAGAAGCATGTATAAACAACATTACCAAAAAAACTGAAAAAATGTAGTTGTCCTGACCTCCTCTGTCCAGTGAGTTACATCCTGTGTGAATATTATCTGTGCGGTGCAAATACTACAATCTGCTCTAAATCTAATTTCTCAGCTTTTCCCTATTCAAGGCAAACACTTAACCAGTACACCCAGCCTTTTTGGATTCACTGTTCTCCAAGTTTTCAAACACTGATGTGAATAAGCTTTGTAGTCATAACAGTAATTATCAAGAACAGCAGAACAATGGTGAACACTTACTGATGGTAGAAAGGAATATACAAATTACAGCCCCTACCATCACTAAGGCATATGAGATAAGTGGGACTGTTTAATTCTGTTTAATTAATGTGTCAGGTCTCCTACCATGGCACACGCAGTTCTGTGGAAACTGCTTGACGCAAAACTAATGGAAATTCAAACAATTTCCGCACTTAAACACTACACGTGAACAACCTTTTTTTTTACATTTATTAAACATTAAATTGGAGAGAACAGTGTTGCTTTACAGCAGGAGAAGTGTTTACTTTGTCCTATAATAGCGGTGTCTACATGTGCATGCAAGCTTGTGGCACTGCCGACTAAGCTGCTGTGGATACAAGCCCAGTGAAATAAACTCTGCTGCTGAAAACACAAACTATTGTTATGGTCCATTGTTGGAGCTATCTCCACGGACGCTGTTGTTTGTCTGTCATCCTTTAGCCGATCCTCCACTCCGCTGCTCTTTTTCATCTCTCCCTGTCTGTCTGGTGCTTTTTGTGATGTCAGAGCTCGCCATGCCTCCTAGTGTGCAGTTTGATTTTGATACAGAAAAAATTCTAGGGGAAAGCAAGTAAATAAACCCGTGATATACATTATCTGCACTCAATTTCACTTCCCTGTCTGTCCCTCTCTGTTTTGATTACATTCACACACTGGACAAAACACTGTGAGACATAAAGCGTATGCCTCAGCTTTCCACATAGCATAGTAAAATGAAATCCAGAGAGGAGGAGGAGGTAGGAGAGTGGGAAAGATAGAGAGGCTCTTAGGTGAATTGTTTTGTGGAATTAATGTTGAGGATAAATAAAGAGAAATCTGAGGTGTCTGTGAGCTGTGATGAGCTCCATCACTCCACTGCCTTAATGAAATCACCAAGCTCTTCATATTTCACTCAGCTACACAATCTGATTAAGACCTCTTCCAAATATGGACACACACACATAAACACACTCAGCTAGCACACGCACACATACACATTCACACATCAAATATAGAGACATATGGCCTGGAAAGAGGAATGAAGGGGAGGGAGGAAGAGGAGGAGGAATGAGGCTCAGAGGAGAGGAACTGAGTGATGGGCTGATCTCCCAGGAAAACACATATGGACCTATCATGCAAACACAACCTTCATACCAGCTCGCTGTCTACCATGCCTGCATGACGTTAAAGAAAAAGAAAATCGCTGTAACAAAAGTCAGTTTGAATGCTGCTATTATGATCAAGCAGAAAATAACAATAACATAATATTTTGGTCTTTACATCACAGTCTTTAAGAAATGGGAGAACATTGTGGTTCACATGGTAATGAACAGATTTTGTGGCAGCTTGACACAGACCCTCCTATCTGTGAGAAAAATAATGGACATGTGGCCTATCAATGAGGCCCATCTTCCACCTGCCACGAACACAGCCATGACTGATACAAAAACAAAGTCGAACCCTTTTGAACCATTTCCGGAACATGATTCCGTTGCTTCTGACTGATTGATTGGTGATTCATCATGGTTGTAGGAAATAAAAAAAAAAGAAGGGAAAAAAAAAGGAAGAAAGATGAAATCTAGAATTGAACTCAATCAGTCACTAAGTAGAACTTACTCAAATACACGTTTTTATTTTTTCACTGATTAAAGTCAAAATAATTGTAATATCTAATATTTGGTGATTAGTTTCTCTGTTTCATTTAATTTATCAAATAAAAACACACAACTTTGGTAGTCCCTGCATTTCAAATGTGAACGTTACTATTTAAATGTTGCCAACACAAAGCACAACAATAAAGAAAGGCTTGGTTACCACTCTTGTAATGTGTCTTTAACAGGATTGTTTAGATTATTGGAATACGGTGCAATGGGTTATTCATTGGTAATAATATTGATGCAGAGATGTACAGTATGTACAGGCTGCAGAGGATGCACAAAAAGAAGAGAGCAGAAGTCAACATCTGTTGTGAATCTAGATTCTCTTCACCCCCTTCCTTTACACCTGCATCATAGACGACAGCAGGGGGTGGAGTGTGTGTTTGGAAAACCTCACTCCTCTGGAGTCCTGGGAAATAATTCAGTAAACTGCAAAATGTAAGCTCATCACCTGATGTTAGATGTTATTGTATAAAGGCTAGAAGCAGATAAATGTTTTCATAAAAAGTGTCTTTTCATTTGAGACGTTTGTCAGATTTTGTCAGACTCAGTTGGTGCTATATTCTGAAAGGACAGGAACATTTTCATATCAATACACAGCAATATAAATCACTTAGCTTTAAGCCGGAGACAAGTGCTTTCCAATGGTATTGTTAATTTGTTGGCTTGGCCAGCCAGAAACTCATTACCTGTTTTCAAGTTGAATCCATCCAGTCCAGTCTAGCTGCACAGCAAATTCCACAGTGCCATTAAAACAACATTCAAACTCATCACAGCGCTGTAGGGAGGGTGGGGGCATGATCTTCTGAATGCTGAGGATTTTAGGAGAATTCTGACTTCATATCTGAAAAAAAATACCTTGATCAGCCCCAAGGGTTGTTTAAAAGACAACAAAAAAGCTGGGTAGCTGCTGACATCCTGCAAGTTACCTTCCTCAGAATCTGTCCCTGACACATGAGATGAGGCTACACTGACTCAGATTGCTGTTAGAAAAATGAAATGCTGACAATTCTGACAGACTGTCACCCTATGAACACATGAAACTTAAAAACGACCCCTAAGACATCATTCATCTTAAAATATCAAATCCCCTTTTCATGTACTCAGTTGCAGCACAGACCTCAAACATGTATTTGTTTGATATGATAATGTTTTTTTTTCATTTGAATATCTATTTCGGCTTGTTCCAAAGCTGCAGTTATAGGGAAAAAAATCTAAACAGAATTATAGAAGTGACAGTAGAGGTGCAGTGATTTGTTCATCAGTACTAGAAAAAGACCATTTTAATACTTGCACATTGTTGGTGGAGGTTGTGAATGTCACCAAAGAAATTAAGATAAATAATTCAAACTTCAATATCGAATAAGTTACTCGTACAATATTACAATTTAAAGTAAATATCTTGAATTGGAATAAAAAATGTCAATACTGTTTTTTATGGCAGTTCATAAATAGTTGCTATACCAATCAATCAATCAATCAATCAATTAATTAATCAATCAAAAAAGAACCATCGGCAGTTAAAGATGATCCCCACAATGATCATCACAATTCATGAATGTTTTACGATCAGCTGCCACCACGATCCATGATCACGATCCACCATCACGCTCACGATCCATGATCACGATCCACCATCACGATCCATGATATATGATACACCTTGCTCACAATCATGATCCACCATCATGAAACCATCCTGATCATAATCCACGATCATGATCTTCTATCCACTCAGTGAGGATATGACCCCGTGTCATATCTCAGAAACAAATGCCCAGTATTTTATTCAACTGACAATAAAACAACTGTCGATATTCATGCTCTCTTAACCCTTTGGCTGTTGAAAGCTCCATGACACGTATTCCAGCACCTGTGAAATGTTTCCTGTCCAGAAACAACAAAACAAATATTTAGGCTATGAAGTATCAATAAATCAATCCATCAAGTTTTATTTGTATAGCCCATATTCACAAATTACAATTTAGAGCTTAAAAATTATTACATTTAACCTTCCATGGAAATACACCCTTGAGGAAGATCGCATTCATATTTGTACTTATCTTATGTTGAATCAATACAAACAATTAATCAATCAATCAAGTCAGGAGACACTGCTGTAAAAAAAAAATAATATCATCAGAAGATAATATCATCTCTCATCTTCGGGGCTTCCCAGGTTGGACTCTTGAAAGACTTTCAATTGTCATCCTCTTGTTTCTCCATTCAACACTTTTATCTAACAAGGTCTAATATAATTTACATCCTCTAGGTGGCGCTAGCAGGGCTTCAGACCTTTACCCTTGTTTATTTATTATTATTGATATCCTATTATGAACCGTAATGCATTTTGTGGGTATCAGTCAATTCCATTTCATTGCTTTTTGCAGAGTGGGGCCGAATTAGAACTGGGGAGAGATAGATGGGAGAGGTAAGGGGATGAGTGGGGCTGATGGGGGTGTACAGCTCCATTAAAACAACAGTTAAAGTTGTGGTGACTACAGAGCAGAGAGGAGACAGGTCTGACCAAGAATTATTAGTCAGCAACACACTACTCAGCACGAGAGACAGGGCCAGGGTCCTTTTGTACTACGCTCCAGTACATGTGCCAACGTGCTCTGTCCCTGTGCCAAGACACAGTGTTAGCTGTTATTGGCAATCACCTGGGCCTATGGCTTTTTTCCAGCCCTTTTTTGACAACTTGTTTCAATGTAATGATGAAGTTTATACCTGTAGTGATGGACCATGACCGTGGTGGCAGCTGATCATGGACTATGATTATAAGACTGCTTGATATACAATATGCCTACTCACATATTCTACCATTACTGGCAATCACTCCTCCATTTCAATTGTCATTGCTGCTTCATCTCTATCAGACATTTTCTTATGTACAAATACTTAAGACATTGACACACCTTTCCATTATGTTTATAACTATTTTTTCTAATCTATGATGTAAATATTAGAATTTCTTTGATGTGTTCAGCTATACGTGACATCTATTGCACTTCTGCCCGTCCTGGGAGAGGGATCCCTCACATGTGGCTCTCTCTGAGGTTTCTATGTTTTTCCTCTGTTAATAGGTTTTCATTTAGTAGTTTTTTCCTACACTCGTTGAGGGTTAAGGGCAGAGGATGTCACACCTTGTTAAGCCCTATGAGACAAAATGTAATTTTTGAATATGGGCTATAAATAAATAAAATTTGATTGATTGATCTGCAAAGACAAACCTCTGCCCAGGATGGGATGCAAACTGAAATCTGACTGACTGGTAGAATTAATATCAATATGTGGTATGTGCATTTGAAATTTCAAATGAGTGGGCTTTTCCTGGTCCCCAACCTTACATCAATTACATATTAATAGCTAGTTAAAACATAACCTTGCAACTTTCCATCATTTCCTCCTTATATCACTTTTCTATCTGTCTATCTCTTAGGGCTCAAACACAGTGGGCCATCAGCTCTTAATGATCACAGAGAAAACCTACTGCTGTGCACTTCAACTACTGCTATATTGTTCTGATACTGTAATGAGACTGAACTAGCAGTGTGTGCTATCATTGTCTAATGGTAAGACTTAAGGGCTGAGATGAAGATTCAATTACTGTGGCCTGTTGTTGTTCACAGCCCATGGCTACGCACACACAGTCACACACTTACACTCACACAAAAGCACAGATCTATATACTGTCACAAGATTGCCCACACACACTTCATACAATGCCCATAGTTCATTGATTCAGTGAAATTTGAATGCTCTCAACACAGAGATAAACAAGTGCGTACGCACACACTCACAACACACTCAACAACAAAGTCATTTGAGAACCCTGAAGGAGCAATATCCAAATCTGCCAAAGAGAAAAGAATGATAATTCTATCGAGAGTCAATCTTGGGGCGTTTTGTGATTATGGTTATTTATTTGAAGCTGCATGGTACAGTCAGCGTCGGAATGAACGCAAATATCGATCTCTTTTAGGATATGAAAACACCTGCAGGCCTCACATCATTCCTCGCAGTCTCTCTCCGCAACACTCAGTCATTGGCTCCATCTCAACTTCTCTCAACCCCTCCTCCCCTCACCACCACTTAAGTTTCACTTTCTCTTTACCACCTTCTCATATTCTTTTGTAGATAGGTCATCTGAAGAAAGAAAGAACATTTGCTGTTTGTGTTTGGAAAGCACTTTGTTTGGTGGATGGTTCACTGCAACTTTTTGAACTTCTAGGGACTTCGGTCCCTTTATTGTGCCATATGTTTGTACAACACTGAGAACCATTCCAAAACATCTCAATATTTTCTTGGCCTTCTGACCAGATTGCCATTCAAATCTCTATTCAACATTTGTAGTCCCCAGATTTCTGGTAATCCCACGTACCAGAGGATTAACCTCACTGCAGTTTACTTTGTGTATCACTCTCAAGTAGAATAAAAAAATCATCTCAAATGCTTGCATTGTGCATGTGTCAGTGTGGTGTGACAAAGCCATAATTTTATGACAACATTTGGATTTGGAGGGAATTAGGAGTGTATGTGGGCTGAAGAGAAATGTAACTGTTGCAACATGCTTTGTGACAAGAATGATTTTTAAGTCAACACTCACCTCTGCATCTAGTTGAGAGAACTTTGCAGCCTGTTGTCATGAGATAACAGAGCTGCAACCTAGACTACCCACTTTGTAAAAGATTCGAGAAAAGGACAAGTTCACAGTTCAAAGTGTTTATTGTCATATATACAATGAAATTCTTTCTATGCCTTCCACTCTGATTACTGTGTTCTTTAAGAGTAAAAATCAAAGTAAGAAAATATAAAAATATATATATGTACAATAAAGAATCCGTGCAATGTGAAAGAATTTGGATTATGGAGTGTACCTTGTGCCAGCACCAGCTGCCTTGGTGGAGGAGTTGAATGCCATGGCCCCTGTTTTTGGAGTGTCACAGTTACAGACTGACAACCCTTGGTTGAGCCTAGGAGCCAGGCCAAAGGTCTCACTCAGCCAAACCCTACATACAGCCACAGCAAGATTGCAGGCAGGCCTGGGAACAATAAAAGGAGTCTCTGTGTCCCCAGTTGGCCCAAGTAGTCAACCGTACCCATGCTTCACTGCCTCACCTGATGCTTTCCAACTATCTAGGGGCTCCCAATCCAACAACAGTCAAACTGCCAGTGAAAACTGGCAAATGGAGTAGTAGCAGGACTGTCTGGTTTTGGTATTAATTTGCCAGCAGAGACGAGCAACAGCCGTAACTGTCACTGGACTTTCGAGTTTCGATTTAAATAACTTGATAATTTTTTTTAAATGTAATTCAAAGGGTCATGAATGCTGATTTAAAACATCAAATCCCTCTTTTACCAGCTATTGGGTTTTATTGCTAACCATCTGGTAATATGAACATTAATTGTTTAACTTGAACTTCTGACACTTTAAAAAATATCGGCATTATATTAACCAACACAGTTTGCCTTTTATAACTTCCAATGTTTTCCCTCTTGACTTCAGTGGCCACTGCTCAATAACATACGTTAAGGACACAACATTCCAAACATCCAAACCACATATCAGTGTCAAGAAAAATTCCAATCACTTAAATACAGTGATATTGGGTTTCCATTAGTCAATAAGGTTATTTTACAAAAGCATTTAATGTAACTTCTGATGACCAAGCACCTTTTGAGTCAAAAATGGAAATTGCAAAAATGTTTCATGAAACATATACTGTAATAGCACAAATACATATTTTGCAGTATCACTGATTGCCAATGTTTTCATCAACAGGTTAGGAAACCTGTGTGTGATTTAAAATGTTGAATCATTATTACACAATTCTACTTCATCCTTCATCCCAAGTTAAATTTTCAAAGGTTTGACCTCTATCTCAGTTAGAAAGAATACATTTGAAAAAGCCATTGTAAACATTCTTTCATTTGATTATATATTTGAAGATAAGGATTTCTACCAAATGACTATAATCATAAGGCTTCAAGTGCCAATAAATCTGACACTCAGGTTTTTTTGTTAAAGCATTTCACTAATTCTGAAGTGTTAAATGCTCTTTTTACAATTGATCTCAAAATGACCAATGAGGATGGTTAGTTAGAGCCAAAGATTGTATTAAAAGCAGCTACATTTTTAGCTAATGAGCTAAAATACATTTCAATCAGTTACAAAAACTTAAGAGACTGCAGCTATATGATATAAATACATGGAGACCGAGAGAGAGAAAGAGAAAGAGAGAGATGTTAATGTATGTTAAGTTGTGCCACATTAACCACTTCTATTCACAGTTTTTGTAAATACATTGGGCGAAACATAACACTTCCAGTTACGTTTACATGACTACTCATAATAAAAAAAGTAATTGGAATGTCACCTTTGTTTCTTATAAGCTGTCCCTAGCAAATTTATTAACTTAGAAGCAAAACTGGCATTTTTTTGTAGCCATAATCAATCAATCAAATCAGTCAGATTTTATGTTCTATTTTGATGTCCTTGTCCTTTTTGTTGTTGAACTTTTCACCTTCTGCCTATAATGGCCCGGTTTAGCTCCATTCTTATTAAGGCAGGGGTGGGGTACATGTAGCCTCTGGGCCACATCTGTCCAACAAGAAGCTTTCACAAAACCATAATGTTTTGAAGGCAAGTTTTGCACTTAGCGAGTGAATAGCTGACTTGACTTCTTCCCCGGAGTCCCTTTGCCTTATCGTCCGCAGATCCAGGGGCCGCGGCTGTGGCCACATCGTGGATTATGATCTGTGGATCGCGTATCAGAGATCGTAATGGCGGATCCTGTATCGTGTTGGCATCTGATAGTGGTGGTGGACCACGATCGAGGTGGCAGCTGATGGTGGATTCGAATGGCGGCAGTGGACAATGACTGTGGACTATAGTGGCATCCGATCTTGATGGTGGATCATGATCGTTGTGGCTGTTGACCATAGACTATGATTGCAGCAGGACTGCTCGATACATAGTATTTCTCCTCAGACAAAAAGTTTGATATTATTGAGAAATTTCTGTCTTTTCAAGTCATGCATGGCTCTACCATGGATGAGGATTTGGTTAAACATCCAAAGATTAGGTAGTAGAGTCATCATCACTTCTGGACACCTCGTAAAAAGAGAAGCAGTCCCAGCCATCACATTAGAGTGGTTCGCGTGATACGTGTTCAATAATTTAGTATGGCCTATGAATGACGTAATAACAATTTAAATGGCCCTTGATTAGAATAATGTTCCCCTAAAAGCTCTATCTGCTCTGATTAGTCACCTCCCACAGGCCTGAGCAGGAACTTCACTGTATCCTTGGTCAGCTCTGTCAGTGTCAGAAGTGAGATTAGCACTATGATCCGTTTCATGGTAATGTAAATCTCCCCAATAACCACTCCTAAACTAAAACCAGGCATGTGGGGGAAAACGAGTTTTACTGGCAGTGAATCATTTTTCTGATATTTTATTTTATCGTTTTTTTTCTTCAAAATAGTATGTAACTAAGTTCAACTTAATAACAAAGGCTTAAATGTTTACAAGGGCTGTGAAAAACATAAATATGATATTTAAACACAGTACACATGTGGTTGCAACAGGCCTAGCAGTGTGTTCCCTCTTCATTTATTTAAAACACTGACTATAAAATCTTCACTGCAGATAAATCTGGTAGAAGGAACACAGGGTGTTTTGAGGAGGACTCATTAATGTCAAGGAACAATTCTGAAGAAGCTCTGGAGCATTAACACAGGCCAAGCAGCAGCTCATGCCAAATAAATTGCTCACACATTGTAAGTAACTTTTGATAAGTAGTATCACTGGCAGATCTATATTTTTTTCGAATCGATACCCAACACTAGCTTACTGACCTGTATTTATTAAACACCAACATTAAAATGCCGCCATTTCTAATAAGAATAGACAAAAGTCTGTGACAATTTTTTTTACATGTTCAAGCAGCAGCATGAACAATAGAACAAGAGGATTCAGATCATAAAATGCAGTGCTGCGGTGAATGTGTGTCAGTCACACAAACCTCACAAAGCAAAGACAGTCAATATTGTTGTCCCTTTGTAGGTTTTCACCCTTACTACAGACATGAAAACTCTGAGTTTTAACTGATACCATCTGCTTGGCTACGCAGGGAGTGAGAGGAGAGAGTGTGTGTGATGTCCCCGTAATGAGAGGTAAACCTGGTAGATTTTCATACAGTATCAAAGGATCATCAGTGATCTCAACCTCTCTGACGAGTTGACCAATAATGATACAGCTTCATGGTCTGAGAAAGTAAGCTGGTGGATGCTAAGTTAGCAACAATGTTGCCAAGCAAAGAATCCCTACATTTTGAGCATTACGTAATTAAGACATAACCAGGACAATGGGTCAGATTGGGCGTCCTTGTACCAACATAGCTACCACGAGTTGAGCTATAAACCTCCACAAGAAGCAACATTACAAAGATTTCCCATTATACAACCTAGTACTAGTTATTTAGCTGATTTGAAATGAGACTTATGAATGACACATTTTTCTCTTGGCCGTTCCTCCAATGAAGCAATAGTCCTTTACTCCTGGCTGTGGATACACTAGACATTTTCCACATTAGGTTGATGGCATTTCCAACAACTATTTCCAATGGCTTAGGTGCAAAAAGAACATTAAAACACCATATGAATTGGCAAAACTTAGATCCAAAATTGTAAGTCAGGTCATGGAAAGTCGGTAAGTATCCTTCAGCTCCCGATTTGAAGTGGCTCCTGCTTTATATTGGCAATCTGTGGCAGTCATGTTTTGCCATCATAATGGGGACCAATGCCAAAATGATTTATTATATAATTGTAATATAAAATATTATTATAGTGAATCCAGCAGTTCCTCACTTCCTCGAATGATGGGAGGAAACAACACCTTCATGCATCTTCATGTTACTGGAGCTGGCATTAGTAAGAAAACAACAGCATCAGACAGCTAGGAAAGTTTGGTAACATTTCAGTGGGTGACGACTTTCAGGGTTAGAGGACTGAGGATGAGAGGACTTGGGGAGGTCCTCAGCTAAACAGATCCCTTCTTGATATCAAAAGGGCAGCCCTGCAGGTTTTGTGCTCTCAAGTCAAAATCATGTTTTCTTGTCTACATTGGTCTCATTAATGGCTTGTCTGGAATTGAATTGATCTGTCACAGTATTGTAGAACTCTTATCCCTGTACACTGTCCCTTGGACTTTTCTCCGAAGTATCCACACAGATGAACCCCAAAGTTATTTTAAGAAAAAACAATGTGGTGTCGTCGGTTTTATTAGTGTTCACGACTTCTTTTAGTGTCACACTGAAGCCACTATTTCAAATGTGGCAAGTCTCAAATAAAATCAAAACATCAATTTGCTTCTTAACACTTTTGTATTCAACATTTTGGCCTCTATGGTGGGTACTGCTGATTTAGGCTTTATAGCATCACCTTTATGTCAATGAGCTTAACTATTCTTTATTAAACTCATCCAATTCACTCTGAAATAGTCCAACTTTGCCCAGTCCAGTGAAAACATATTGAGTCAAGTATCTAGCAAGTTCATTCATGTCTAGTCTTGTTGAGTCCAAGACAAGAGAACCTCAAAGACTTGCACAAAATAAAAGCAGTGGAATATAGATCAATAAAGCAATAGCAAGCTAGTTATACCAATAAAAAAAGACAGGGCAGACAAAAAAGACAGGAGGAGGTGGACGGCAGTGTCTGATGAACAAAAGTCTGTTTGTGCTACACTAAGTTCAGGAGTCAAGTATGCAATATGTAGTGGACATGAGTGATAAAATAAAAGCAATCATCAGCATGGAAAGAAGTGTTTATGAATTATTTACAGGTTGGAGGGATTTACAGTATACGCCAGCTGACTTAGCTAAGGACCCGCTTCCTCTTCTCTCCATCTCATTATTTACTCATCCCTTCTTCCACTCTGTTTGACCCACACCCCTTTACACACACTCTGCCTGTCGCTTTCATCTTTTTATGGTCTCTTTATGCCGAGCCTAATAATTTTTGTCTGTCTCCTCTTCATCTCTTGCTTATCTTTCATCCGTTTTGTCCTAGATTTTTTCCACTAATCCCTTCTCTTCATCCAGTCTTTCGTTATTCCCTTCATCTTCTTCTTCTCTTCTTTCCTCCTTCCCCACCATCATTCTCTTTGAGAGGTTGTTCTCTTGGTCAGTTCACATTAATCTCAATTTTAGTTGGTTTACAACATCTCTCAGATTTTTTGCCACATTAGCTGATTTTGAATGGACAGTTCCAGTAACACAGCCCACCATAAATAAAGTCAAGAGGGCTGGTAATAGCTAGCGCAAACACGATGTCAACATGTTTTAGTTTGACAATAACAATATCTATCACACAGCAGTTGAATCCTGAGCAGATATTTACGTTCTGGTCATAAATTATAATAACCTTGGAGGTGGGTAAGCTAAGCAGATGTGTATTTGCCAAACTGACCAGTTAGTCTTCATCCTTTCTGGAATTCATTTTTAAAAGTTGTTATACTGATATGAAATGGGCTCATTGTTGTCCCTTGTGGCAGTGGGTGGAAACTGCTACAATACGCAGATGGGATTCATTCTTTATCATAAGTGTTTTCACACTGTATTTTTCGGTTTTAAAAGAGGAAATACCTGTGTGAGGATTTACTGGCTGCTTTAACAAACGCCTGGTTAACTCCCCACTTCTGATAAAAAGCAGGGCAGAGCTGCTTCCCTAAGCTTTCCCCCAAATGGCATTATTTATCTAATCCATAGTGTCCAAGGAAAACATTACCTGCGAAACAGCGGTTTTGGTGTTCCCCCTGTACATATTCAATTCAATTCAATTCAATTCAAAACAACTTTATTTTTCCCCGGAGGGCAATTCAAAAGGCACATAGAGCATGTCACTAGTAAAAACAAGAAAGAAACAATGATGACATCAGTGCATTGTGCAATGTCCGCGGACAGTTAAAAAACAGTGCAGTATACTAAAATTAAATAGTAAGTGTATTGTATATGAATGTAAAAGGATGGTGTACAGGATAACAGCTGTGAAAACAGATTGTAAGAATGTATACAAATACTGAATGATAAACACTGAATGATTAAAGTAATAGGAGTGCATTGAGGTAAGTAATACAGATATACAATTGTGTACAGTTAAAGTAAATAAGAATTTAAACAGGACCAGGAAGCAGCAGATGAATAAATACTGTAGTGTATGCAGAAATGACTGGGCCTAGTATGAAAGTAAGGGGACACTGCTGAACTGATGTTGCTGTTCAGTCCATTATGGGCTGTTTGCAATTGTGTTTTTGAACCTCTACAGCAGCACCACCTGCCATAGAGGCCACAATGTTGAATACAAACATGTTAAGATAGAACAGCAAATTGATGTCTTTGCTTTTCTTTGCGGCTAACATTTGGGAACATGACCAATTCACTGAGGAGAAGCTGCATGTGACAACAAGATAGACCCACTTACCTCTCTCTTTAAGTCTTATGGTTCCAACACCATCACACAGCCTATTCCTTTCACGGTTAAAGCAGCTTCACATTTCTCTTCGGCTTGTTTTAATCTTATTAAACAGATAGTATTGTGATCCAATCTCACTTTTGTGAGTTTCGCACCTCATGTGATCACACTACGAATGAAACTATTCCACATAAAACACAAACTTGTTGTCAAACCATTTCAAAAACTATATTAGAATTTTAAGCATAGCCCTATTATAGGGCGCTAAAATTACCGCTAAAATTACTCTGAAGTGGTCATTTCTTGATTATTGAGCATAAGTTAAGGTTTATTTCTCAAAACCAGTTCAAGCCTGTTCATATGGGTGCAACTTTGTCCTCTACACCTCTGAAGCTTAATGAAAGTCCAGTCAGGAAGATGACCTCCCGAATCAAAGGCGCAGTTTCCCAACTGTAAGCTTCACCTGCTCATCTGTTATCATCCAAATCCCAACTTCACACACTTTATCCAAATGTCCCACTCTTCCTGTTTTTAGTGCTTTAAAGGGGACATAGCATGCAAATTCCACTTTGTTAGTGCTTCTACAGGTTAATGTGGGTATCTGGCATGTCTACCAACCCAAAAACTCTGGGAAAAAAACACTCGCGCGTTTTGTTATGGTTCCTCTAAGTCAGAAACGTCATGCTTGAGTGACTCGATTGAGCTTCCTGGGTTTTGTGTCGTAACAAGGCACTGGAAGTCTCCCTACATGGTCTTGGCCCCCCCACCTCATCCCCCGTCCCCCACACTCGTCAGCCGGGTTTACACCGGAGGCAGCGAGGCTGCGAGGCAGCGCAGCGCCGCTCCCAAGCACGCTGCTGGTCAGCCCGCGATTCACTCACATGTGGCATTTGTCTGGATCGTTGGGACTGGGAGGCTGCAGCAGCTGCTCGGGCGCGACCGCCGCTCTCCCATGCGTGAGCTGGAATTTGTGTCAGCGCCACACAGCCAGCAGTGTGGAGGACTTCCGCAGTGTTCAGCACTACTGTATGCCGGGTTACAGTAGTTGCGCTGACACACCAGATTTGATGTTTAGTTTCAGTAGCAGGCACAGCCACACAAGCAGCCGCCTGGCTGTTCACACGGGACGAGCATTTCTCCGCGTTGGTCAGCCCCATAGACTGTATATATAAGGTCAGCCCGCGATTCTGCTTTCTCCGCTTGTTGTTGTACCCATTGAATGTCGGGGTTCGGGGTAAATGATGTTATTCTCAGGCCCCCACCCCCACCTCTCTCTTTCTCTCTCTGTCTGTCTGCTTGTGTGCTTGTAGTGGATGGGCAGAGGGACATTTAATTATGTGATTGGGAAAATTAAAACTCCAGGACAACAGAAGGGGAATACAAAGTATGGGATGCATATTTGATAATTTATATCATATAAAATATGCAATTTATATCGTTTAAATCATGGGGGAGAGGGGGAGGGGGAGCTGGCTCATTAGCATTTAAAGGAACAGGCACTCAAAACAGGTCACTCTGCGGAGGGCTGTTTTATACAGGGTAAAAAGGGTGCTGTTTTATATGATCCTTGTGGTATTTTGACCAAAGTATGTTACAGACATTTCATTAAGACCCCAAGGAACCATATCAACTTGTGGTAAAATGGGCATGCTATGTCCCCTTTAAGTTTGGTGTCACACCTCAACCACTTCACCACCTCAGTTCTGGATGCCTGACCCTCTCCTATCAATCCCTCTGATTAAACGTTTCTTTTCCATGACAGTATCCCGACCTTGAGCTCCATTCCTCATCACCACCACCAGGGTCCACCAGGGGAGCTTTTGCTCATGTTGCCAGCACCTTATTCATGATCTTCTTGCTGCCATGGTCTAACCAACTTTGTCCTTTTCACAATAACTTTAATGTCACTTAAAAATGTCTCCTGATTGAAATATAGTTAGACAAAGTATATCACATTTCTCCTGTATTAACTTCACTACACTGGCTTCCTGTTAAATTTAGAATAGAATTTAAAATTCTCCTCCTCACCTACAAAGCCCTTAATATATGTCACCATATATCTATAAAAGCTCATAGTACCATATCATTAACAACTCTAAAAGCAGAGTAGGATCCATGCAGAGCTTTCAGCTATCAAGCTCCTCTCCTGTGGAATCATCTCCCAGTTTCAGTTCGGGAGGCAGACACCATCTGTACGTTTAAGAGTAGGCTTAAAACCTTCCTTTACGATAAAGCTTATAGTTAGAGCTGGTCCAGGTTTGTCTTGGACCTGTTCTTAGTTATGCTGCTATAGGTCTAGAATATCAGGGTAAACATGACACATGGAGCTTCTCTTTCCTCTTCTCTTTCCTCTTCTCCCTCTTTATCACATGACTTGACCTCTTCCCCAGAGTCCTTGTGCTTTATCGTTCGCAGATCCAGGACCGCAGCTGTGGCCACATCGTGGTTTGTGATGGTGGATCGTGATCATGGATATTAAGTGTGGATTGTGTATCATGACTGTGGATCATGATCGTGGCAGCGGGGGACTATGACTAGATTGTAAAGATATAGAATATGCCTCATCACACATACTAGTGACAACACCATTGTAATGACTCCTCCCTTCATCTCTGTCAGACTTTTTCTTTTGTATAAATAGTTTAAACATTGATACACCATAGATACTGTCTATTTCTCATCAATGTTGTAAATGTAATTGTAAATTGCACTTCTGTCCCTCGTGGGAGAGAGATATCTTACATCTCTGAGGTTTCTACATCTTCCCCCCAGTTAATAGGGTGTTTTTTGGTCGTTTTTCCTCACTCATGTTGAGGGTTCAGGGCAGAGGACTTCACACATTGGTTAGCCTCATGAGATAAATTGTTATTTGTGAATATGGGCTATACAAAGGAAATTTAATTGATTGATGGACTTCAATTTTTAGATGAGTTTGAAAAACTGGCTCATTAGTTTTAATACGTTTTTATATAGCTAACCTTTCTACTGATTTGATATAAGTTTCTATGTTGTTAACAACTGTGAACTTGTTCCAAAATGCCAATTAGATGAAATGTTGTGAAAATTTCAGTCTTGAAACAAGTGTGAGTGCTTCTCTAAAATGGCTGACTTACATCCCAAGCAAACAAAGATAATAAATAGCAGAGTATGTTGTCTGCTCTAAGCCACCTGCCACATTGATGCCTTCACACTGCCTCATGATTTAAGACTGGGAGAGAACATACCAGGTGCTCCCCTGTGGGGAAAAACTCTGCCCTGAGAATGGAATAGCATCAAAGGAATCAGTGAGCTTTGGATTAAATAATGCATCCTGCATGTAACTTTAAATATCTGCAGTATGGTAGGCATTTAGATTCAGAATTTAGATTCAGGAAAACTTTATTGTCCTTCACGGTGTGTGGGAACCTAGTCTTTGATGTGACACGGTGCACAGGTTACAGATACAGAATAATAGGATAAAACAGTGCCATAGTGAGGAAAGAGTTGTTCTTGTGCATTGCATTACCATTTGTTGTCATAATGGAAGATGGGGCAATAACCTGTTTTTACCCTGACTGTTTTTGCTTGTTTCTTGATTTGCTTATTTCCCTCCACTAAGGTTATGTTTTCACCTGTGTTTGTATGTTTGCCTGTGTGTTGGTAGGATTATGCAAACACTACCAGATTTATATCCACCACCTTCATGGAGGGATTGGGCTGTGGGAGAACCTATTCCATTAAGGTGCATATGAATTAGACAGCAAGTCCAGGATTTGTTTTCACTTTCTGTAACCATGTTTTCTGAGAAATAAATAATTTAGGTTGTCAGACAACCTTTTGACCTCCACCAAGATGGTTTTCATCAGCATTTGTTTGTGTGTTTGTTAGTTAGTAGAATTTTGCAAAATTTAAATGATTTTAATCTAATTTCATCCAATACAATTTTATCTTTCACGTTTTTAAAAACATGGCAAGATAGAGCAATATATTTAGCAGAGGTATGCACTCAGCAAGCACCCTTCTAGTTTCTTTACTAAACAATCGTGTGTAGGATTGTTCAGCCCTGGCAGAGTTATGTGCTCTACTGAGTGCCATTCTAGTTACCTATGTTACCATGCAACAAATTAAACTAGCCACTCAATTGCTGTGGTGCTAGACTTTGTTCATAAATGTAAATACAAATCCATGATCACATTCATGCCTCTGCCTGCAACATGATCAACTGAAGTTCCTCAACAACAGATTCAATTGAGATTAAATGTTTAAAGTTTGAAACTATAAACATCTCTGTTCCATAAATATATTGTCCAGTGTTTCCTTTAGGGAGAAAGTCAGATATCAAAAGGAGGAACTTTATATTTTGATTAGTTTTTTGTCTCATAATGGCTGATCAATGAACCAGGCAGCAGCCAACACAAACGATGAACAGCAACCAACTGTTTTTCGCATCCTGGTCCTAAAGACGATTGGGATTAATCTAAAGAAGTACAAACAGCAGAATAATATTGGGGGAAGTCAGTCCATTCTCTGGTGCTGACACAGCACTCTGGAAAAAGGTCTGTTTATGTGTGTCTAATAGGTTAGATGAGGCTGTGCTCCTCACTTTTCACAAGTCTCTGTTGTCGCACTGACATGTAGCCACAACACAAGTTTGTTTACTTTGTCACTCATTTCCTCTGATAGCCTTTCAGCTGCCGTCAGTCAAACAGAGACACCCAAGACGTTAAAAGAAGCATCTTATCTTTCCCCAAAGACTTCCTCCTTAAAAAAGAAAAAAACTATTAACCATGCAATCATCTGGGAGACTAGAGTGTATTATTTTTTGTCTGTATAGAAACAGAATATATAGTATGTATTAATCAGTGTGACAACCCTGGCACCCTCCGCTTTGTCCAATGACGTGTGTGTGTGTGTGTGTGTGTGTGTGTGTGTGTGTGTGTGTGTGTGTGTGTGTGTGTGTGTGTGTGCGCGTGCCTGTGTGTGTGTTGCAGGTCCTTGGGTGGGTAAATCTGAGATGCCATTGTAGACTGGACAAAACCTGGCCAGTGTTCCCAGGTTGTTAAAGTCTGCTTGCCCAGTTGCCATGTGACAAACCTGTAACCACACATTAAGCGTTTTGTTTTTGCATTGCCTCAGATTAGCTACTACATTCATATATTTTCATATACTGATACTGACATACATGTCATCGCCCTACTTTTTAAGTGTGGTGTGCTTCTGCCTTGTTACAAGATGGTCATTAATGTGAGTCATAACATTATCTCACCCCCAGCCACAGCCTACTTTTAAAAGTATTTATTTTAGCACCACAGCTTGTTTCAATTGCACTATTTTAGGTCACATTTACAACTACATCATATCTACTAGTTACACTTATTTATAGGTTACAGTAAGTCACACTAACACCTACATGTTGATGTATTGTTAGTCAAGTCAATTCTATTTATATACATGGGGCCAAACATAGCAGACGTTTGGTCAGAACACTTTTAATACATTCCCCAATGAGCAAGCACTTGGAGACAGTGGTAAGAAAAACCCTTCCTGTTAAAAGGCTGAAACTTGACCAGAAAGTGTCACATGGTGGGGTTAGGGTTAGCTGGAGGCCTCCGCTGGTTGGAACAGCAAGGGGGTGCAGCAGGAGGAAAGAGAACAGAGAAAGAGAACAAAGAGAACGGCACAATGCAAGTTTCGTGTAAAGATGTTAATAAACATAAAAAAATTGTATTGATGAAACTAATGATAAGATTAAAAATGATAGTAGATGGATAATGGCAGTGTGTGGATGCTTGAAATAAAGAGCTTACTGACATTGTAATGTCCATACTGTCAGAGAGCATTCATTTTATTGTTTATCTTTAAATTTCTAAAGTTGTTGTGACACTGACCCCCATTCACACAAGGAATATGGGTTGATCAGAAAGTTATCAGTCCCCCCCAAATGTTATATATATATTCAAGATACAAGATACTTTGTTAAATAAAAAATGCAGGTTATTATACAGAAATACTTAAACAACCACAATTTTGAAGTAGCCTATATTCTTCTTTATTGCATTGTAAAATGATCACCATAAAGCCCATTCATAACAAAGTGTCAGTGGACAAATTATATGGTCTGTATCCACAGCCATTGTGATTACTTGACTTTTGTCCAAAACAGAGTATATCAGCAAGGTTGTTAACATCAAATTGAAATTCTCATAAATGGTACACATGCCTCAAAACTATGTACTAAGATGCTTTTCAAAACTGATTTTCTGAAGTTCAGCTCAGTTAATCTGTACTGCTCTCCCTCAGAAAGGAATGGACTAATCACATTTGTCTTGTGCCTGTAATTGTAAAGTATCTCATCTAAATTTGATCTGGATACCAAATACTTGGCTTTGGGCCTCTTTTACGTTTGTAGTGTTCCAATAAGGAAGTCTGCATTAGTTAGAATCAATGTTTTAATCACCCACCTACACTGTGTTCCTTGTACCTTTGTTGATTGGAAGTGGATGATTTCAGTGCCTGTTTCCAACACATAGTGGAACAATGTATGTATTCAGCCAGTTTGTAAAGGGCCCTAATCCAATGCTGTTATTGCATCGCAGTGCACTTGAGTAAAAGCAACACTAGTTTGAGAAGACAACCCGTCAGTAGTCTTCTCTTTTTTATTACTCCAGGATACTAGCGCTCTGAACTCATAATACTTGGCAGAGCATATAAAAGCCCAGCTTGTTGGAAGAAAGCTTTTCAAGAAAGCTTTGGACATGGTGGAAGACACATTATTCCCCTTTTATCTATAGACACGGTTCTAGTTTAATCATTGCCTGGATCTGTTTTTGTACACAGAGATAAATCTCATGATCTCACTCTGGGTTAACACATTCATGTTAGTACAAGGTTGAACTTCGTATAAGAACTGTCACATTTTCAAAATCAAGATCCAACATATTCAGACTAACACATCACATTTTCAAAATGATTTCAAACGCCAAATGCTACCCACACAGTCTTATGGTGTCAGACACGGTGTGTTTCACTTCAGTACCCTGGTTACCATTTCACATGTGGTGGCATATCTGCATCATGTTTCTTGAGATTGTGTCAAGTTTATTCCCTGACTCTGTTCTCTCATTGTCCTGAAACAATGCCAATGGGCCACTTATCCATGACTATACAGTAAATCTCATCATTTCATTGGTGGTGAGGTTGGTGAGGTGTCTGGAGGACTATGGTGAAAAGTAGTCAGTCAGACTGCCACTTTTGAGTCAAACTAATGGCCAAACAGCCAAATGGCTGCTGGTAAATTTGCCATTTAAAGTGTAGAGCCCCAAATACTTCCAAATACTGTATTGCTTTTCAACAGATGAAAGTGAGGCAAGCCAATGCAAACACTATATCGTAGTTATGGACTCTAAATTCTATCAGGTCATTACAGTTTAAAGAGGTCATATTTTCTACATTTGAATGACAAGTTGACTTTGGAATAAAAAGCGACATCCCTACGGCACATTCAAAGCTCATCATTTGGCAACAATGCATTTGCCAGTCAGCAATGATAGAAAGTGACTAAGTGCATGTACTTAGGTAATCTATTTGAGTAGGGTACTTAACTCTGGGTATTTATATCTTATGCTACTTTATATTTATGCTCCAGCACAATTTAAAGGAAAATAGTATTATTCTTTTCCCACTTCATATATCAGACAGCTTTAGTTAATGGTTACTTTGCAATGATTTAAAATAAAAAAGCCTATGACATGATATGAAACTTGATTTACTACATCACACAGTTATATTGCCCCTTTTTGCTGTTTTCACTAACTTTGTAGTGAGATCAGCATCATTTATGTCACAGATTAACTCAAATGCAGACTCAAGAGTATTTTATTTCAAAACAAAGGGTGGCAGGTGGGGATTTGACGATGGGGCGTAATCTGGGCGGAGGCTTGGCAGAGGGGATCTCAAAGCAGAGAGCCGGCTGACAGGGCTTGGTGGACTGGGGAGGCGGGCAGAGGGGTTGGTGATCGTGCAGAGGGAGTACAGGTGTAAGATAAGACTGGCAGGCAGGCAAACAAACAGGCAAGGCAGGTTGATTCTTTTGTGCTAGAGCTTGACACGTGGTGCATAAAAAAATGTGGATTGCACATTGATCTGACAGTGACTGGTTGATGGTATAGTGATGGCTTGATGACAGGTGTGCAGAGAGAAAGACAGAGAAAGTGAGAGACTGCCTGTGCTGCTCTTTATTCCTGGTTTCCCGATGTTCTCCTGTGTTTTGATATTTCTTTTTCTTTGCTGTGTTTCCCCCAGTCGTAACCTTGTCTCCAGTCCAGGATCCGATAAACCCTATATTTTGACAGTTAATATTTTAAACCTTTGTCAGTCTCTCAAGCGGAAAATGAGAACATGAGCAAAACCAAAACAAACCAAGACCACTTCCCTAGACTAACCAATATGTCCCACAGAATGTCATTTACCATGTTTTAGAAGGTGGCTCAACATATCAACTTTATTTTGTATTCTATTGTCCTTTTTATATTTCTTTATTCTCTTGTCTACCTCATTCTGACCCAAACTATCAGGACACTACCTGTCCTACTCTCCCACTGAAGATCTCTTCAGCCCTAAAGTAAAATGGGGACCAACGTAGAGTTTAATTGCTGAACATCAGCATGTTAATCTTGTCATTGTTACCATTTTAGAATGATGATGGATGCTTGTAGGTTCAAGAGCCACAGTGCCGAGTTGCCAACCTGTCTGTAGATTGTTCACTGTTGTTTTAACACTGTGCATCATACGTTCCTATAAATTCACCAGCGATCCTGGATCCTGAGACAAAGCAGAGAAGAGAAGTATTTCAAAATCGCAGCACCTGATTGAATGGAAAGTCTTGCCTAAAAATACTGTTGAGGGAAGATAATGTGAAACAAATCCTGGTGTGACATCAGCCAATAACAACTGACTGCCTTCTGACTGTGCATGGTGAAGTCTATCCACCAACATTAGATCCAGGATGAGCAATCACATATAATATTTCCCAGAAAAAGATGAAAAGGCTTTGGCTGTTTTAAGTCCTCATCCATCTGCATCATAGAAATTAAAGTTGTGCCACAGCTGCATTTTCACTCTGAATTTTCTTCACTTGTTTTACGGGAAGAATGAAAAAAGATTTTGAGATTGAATACAAGTAGTTCAATGAGAATTTTCTTTGCATGCAGCTCGGATGTCAGGCACGTAGCCAGTCAGTCAGCCAAACAGTGTTATTAAGTTTTCTGCAATGCTTCAGTTCTTCATACAACCATAATAAAGGATCTGCTTTATGGATTCTCGTCAGGATGCAAAGCCATATCCATATTACAGTTCCAATTCAGCTCATTAATTTTGGGGCATTATAATAGTTACTGATAGTGTGTGTATAATTGTGTGTGTGTGTGGGGGTGTGTGTCTGTGTGTCAGACTGACTATCCCGTTTTCTTTCAGTATACAGCTTCAGCTGTGTTTAGTTGTGATCAGCTTGCACAGAATAGCTTTGTGTTGTTTGCTATATCAATATGTAATTAGAAGCTAGGAGCCACTGCAGTCTAGACTGGCTGTGTGTGTGTGTGTGTGTGTGTGTGTGTGTGTGTGTGTGTGTGTGTGTGTGTGTGTGTGTGTGTGTGTGTGTCTGTGTGTGTGTGTGCACATGTGTGCGTGCATGTGTGCAATGCCATGAAGTTCCTTTATGTGCCATCATTATACTTATGAGGTACAGACAACAGCCCTGCAGCCACTGGAGTGCGTAAACACACACACATCAGATGCACATATGCATGCAAGCACGCGCTCACGCCCAAACGGACGGTTTGCTGGTTAATGGAGCTCTACTCTTCTTTAATGAGCGTTGTAGTCGTTCTTCTCCCCGCTGTCCCCCTCATTACATCTCTACACTCCCCTCTTCTTCTTTCTATTTCTCTGTTCTTTTCAACCTACACCTGCTTTATTCTTTTCTTCATTCAATGTCTTTATTTCATGTAATCATGTTCATCTATTAATATAATCTACTCTTACAGTCTTTTTCTCTCCTGCTTTCCCTTTTTCCTGACTCTTTCATTCATCCCTGTTTTCCTTCTTTCTCTTTTCTTCTATCATTCCCTTCTTTTTTCTTCTTATTTAATTCTTCAACAGAACAATTTCAAAGCAACATATTTACACTGCAGCTACCATGGCATTTTAAATTAATCTACATAATTTCAATCAAGATAGAACAGTAGAGAAATATGTAGGAAATAAAGAGAATATGAATATTTATTAAGAAGCAATGTAAATTTAAAGAAAGATGATTTGCTACCTGATTATGATGCATTAAAACAGCAGAGGGAGAGAGACAGCAGGGGGAAAAAAGTTAACTTTCATGAAGAATTTAGAAGTCCAGCTATCAGGGAAAAAGGCCAGTGATGAAGAGGGGGACGTATGTCATGGATGTAGATAAGCATGGGGGGGAAAGGTCATTACAATGTAGGGGATAGTTGGCCAACAATGCAGGGGAAATGATGATGCAGGGAAAATAGTCATTAATGATGCAGGGGCTAATGCTAGCAATGATGATTCGAGGGAAAAGGTAAATGATGATGCAGGGAAAAGAATCAGAAGAGGAGGCGATAAGGACAAAAACAACAATCATAGAGACAATTAGTGACACCACCATACATCATGAAGGACTTCACCTCCATGAAAACAAGGTTGGAGCAACTATTCATGCTTTTCACAGTTAACATGTCTCCCAGTCAATCATCTCCTGTATCACCAAAAAAACCTGCCGTGTTTTTTTACAGATTTACTTTTGTGGGAAGAGACCTTTGAGTTCACTGCCCTTTACTTTTGGTGAAAATGGACTGGACTGAGCAGATTTGGGGGTTAAGGGGCGGCTGTGGCTGAGGGGTAGAGTGGTCGTCATCCAACCTGAAGGTCGGCAGCTCGATCCCCAGTCTTCCCCATCTGCATGCCGAAGTGTCCTTGGGCAAGATGCTGAACCCTGAATTGCCCCTCATAGAACAACAAGTGCTGCTAATAGATTTACAGTGTGTGAATGTGTGTGTGAATGGGTGAATGTAAAACTGTACTGTAAAGAGCTTTGAGTGGTCATCAAGACTAGAAAAGCTCTATATAAATACAAAACCATTCAAGGGGGAAACAAAACAGACTCTACTGATTGGACTGAACTCTGTGTCAACACTTTTTGAAATATTGTTTGCTGTACAAACTTAGATGGTTACAGATAAATAATATAAAATGTAGGCTTATTTAGGCCACATGTGACTTTGTGCTTTTTTTGGCACTTTCAGTATTACCACAGTCACATGTCCATCCTTGTGGGACTTGCTTACTATCAAAAAACTCATAAAAGCTAAAGGTGACAATTCACAGCAGATAAATGCTCTGTATTTGCTGGGAATGATTCAAAGGACAGTCATTAATCAGGTGACATGTAAAATGTGATCTTTATTTTGCTACATAATCTGGATGCCACTCAGTCATGTCCTATGCATTTCATTTGTTAGTTTGTTACGTGCTGTCTGTCCTTGTTGCGATCGGATCTCATTTCAGCAGGACCAATGACACTGGTTTCAAGTAATTGGCGATTTATTCATATTTTCCACCTTATCGTAACCAACATGAGTTATCCATTAAAATAGCATATACACCCCACTGAGTGTGACTGACATTCAGTCAGTGTGAGCCAGACCACCCCCTTGCTCATCCAAGCCATAATCTAAAAGCAGTGCTGAAGGTCACAGATGGCTCAAATAATCAATTTCAGTACAGGCACTGTAGGTTTAGTTAAACATGTGACTGCTGCTTTGTGGTAAATTGGGGTTTAAAATAGTGTAGTCCCGTTTAGGTGGGACAGTGAACACTTTTTAACCTTGTATGAAATGGGCAATTAAAATATATTTAAATTTTTTTAACGAAGAATAGTTCTCAAACTAAATCTCACTTGCTTTTTTATTCAGTATTCAACGTTGTCACACATCAATCTGGCATTCTATTATCCCTCTACTTTTAAATAGGCTATATCTTTCTCTCTTGCTTTCTTACTTACGGTGGGCTAAACTCGATAACCCCACATCCTGACACTAAGATGACCAGTGCTCCTCTCAGGCATTTGTAATTTAAGTGGGACAGGTTTGGATCAAAGTACTGCCATCCTGCATGTGAATTTATTTTAACAGTTATCTACACACAGCTATGTCTTTTTCCATAGAAATACAAGGACAGTTCTTCTCCTAGTAGTTGCCAGCTTCTGTTTTTGATTAATTCTAGCCAGACTGACTCAATACTGCTTTTTCTTAAAAGGTCAGCTGCCCCAGCCTGACTGTAAGGTTACCCAGTTCAATCAGTGGCTGTAGTCAATAAGCTACTTGTGCTTCAAGGCATTTAATATGTTATGTTTGACATTAACTACCATTACCAGTGTGCTCGTGCAGGGTGGTTTTTTAAATTTACTCCGTTATAAAGTATGATATAGGGACATGCAAGTAGGAATAATACGTGTCATTCCCTTGATTTGTTGATACATGCGCAATTGCAAAATTTTTGTTTAGGCTTTTGTTTTTCATATATGATTTGCATTCCAAAGTTTGTAATGTATTTTAGAATAGGAAAGTACATATATTTCTACATTACATTACATTCTTTCAGATTTTACTTAATAAAACATGAAAATTATAATGATGTATTTATGAGGTTCAATGACCCCAATATTCCAGTTAATATTCAATTGTTATGCTCATGCTCTTATTATAATGTCAAAATCATTTTCTCTCAAACTACATAAATACTTATTAAAGTAGTAGTTAATAGTTCAGTATTTACAACTTTTTTGAAAGGACTAATTGACTGGAGCACACTGATTAAAGTCTTTATAATAACACAAGTTACATGTCAACTGCTACTGTATCTGTCATTGGTTCCACTGGCAATGGGATTAAGGTTTGATTGGAATACAGATACAACAGGTTGGTGATGTCATAGTGGTAAGATTAAATTATTGCTTTGGAGAAAGCACGACTAACAACATTTTAAAGGAAATCAGTCCAACATTGCATCACATATTACATCACTATAACAATATCAGAAGCAACACACACAGAAAGGCTCACTGAACAGCAAAACTATGCGAGAACAACTGCTTACATAGTTTCTATAACTACTCAATGCTTTATTTTCTTGTCCAAAAAAACCCTGCAACCTGGAAGTTTGTTTGCAACCTTCTATTCTTTTGCTATATTTCCGTGAGATTCTACAGCCATATCAGCAGCTCTGTGAGACTATAACCTAATCTCTGTGAGTTGAGTAGCCTACTCACAAAAGTGTGAGCAAACATTTTTCATGTTCAACATCTCCATTTCCTTTAATTTATTTATAAGGACAACTCATACTAATCAACACTACTATCAATGTGTCAGTTTTATTCTTGAACAGAGTTGGAACTACTGAACAACATTTCCTTCCCTAGAGCGATGCTGGTTGCATAGAAACCCAGAAACCCAAAATATTTATGAATTGTATTTTTACACTCCACCCTGTGTGTCTTAACCCTCGTGTTGTTCCTGGGTCGAATTGACCCAGAGTGTGTGTGTGTCTGTGTGTGTGTGTGTGCGTGCATGCGTGAGTGCGTGCGTGTGATCATACACAAGCCCTGGCCGGTCAGGGTTAGGGTTAGGGTGACCCAAGGATTGTCATTATCCAATTCTCCTGGGGTAATTGAGACCAATGGATTGTCATTCTCGATTGTCATGGGAGGGGTCATTTAGACCCCAGAGAGGGCGCTGTGGTGCTCTGTGGGGTCATTTAGACCCACACCTGATTCCAATTGAAATCAAGGGGGGGTACATTAGACCCACATATAAGTCTCAGTGTGCCACTCTCTCACGGACCATGGCACGATGTCGCGTCAGGAGCGTTTCACCAGAGAACAGGTTCTCCAACAGCTATTCTCCCAGCAACCATCCTCTGAACCCGAAGAGGACGCGAAAGAGCCAGACCGAGAAGCGGACGGACAAGGAGATGGAGAAGCAGACCGAGAAGCAGACAGAGAGGACGGAGACGGAGACGGAGACGGAGACAACGGCGATAGCGAAGAAGACGAAGACGACGACGGTGACTACGAAGACGACGACGGTGACGAAGACTACGACCCAGTGGGTGATGCTTCTGCAGATTCTTCATCCTTGGAAGAAGAAGAAGAAGGAGGACAAGACCACGGCGACACCACCACCACCACCACCACCGGACTCGTGGAAAGAGAGACCTTCCCCTCAAGAAACGGGGAAATAACATGGTCCTCGAGGGCGTACGGCCAAGAGGAGGGCCACTGCTCCTCCTCCTCCTCCTCCTCCTCCTCCTCCTCCTCCTCTTCCTCCTCCTCTGCTGCGGCTCAAAGCGGGGTCCCCCGGGGCCCCACGATCCACGCGACGTCCCGCACCGGTGACCTAGCCTCGACGTTCCACCTGTTCATCACACCGACGGTAGAGAACATCATCCTGGAGATGACGAATCGGGTGACGAATGGAAAGGGATGGACGAGACCGACCTGAGCGCCTACGTAGGGCTGCTGATCTTAGCAGGCGTGTACAGGTCCCGGGGCGAGGCCGCCGCCAGCCTGTGGGACGCCGAGAGCGGCCGGGCGATATTTCGTGCCACGATGCCCCTAAAACTCTTCCACACGTACTCCAGACTGCTGCGCTTCGACGACCGCGAGACGAGACGAGCCACGGACAAATTGGCGGCCGTGCGAGAGGTCTGGGACGCGTGGGTGCCGCGGCTACCGCACCTCTACAACCCAGGGCCTGAAGTGACCGTGGACGAGCAACTGGTTCCGTTCAGAGGTTAGTCTTTTTTTTTTTTTATATTGTTATTATGTTATGTTATGTTAGTTATGTTATGTTATGTTATGTTATGTTATGTTATGTTATGTTATGTAGATAGCGGCTGCTAGTCCTCATCCTCATCTCATCTCCTCTCATCTCTTCTCCTCCTGTTTTTCTCCCTAGGCCGGTGTCCATTCCGTCAGTACATGCCCAGCAAGCCGGCGAAATACGGGATCAAGTCGTGGGTGGCCTGCGATGCGAAATCAAGCTACGCTTGGAAGATGCAAGTGTACACCGGAAAGCCGAGCGGCGGACGCCCAGAACGGAACCAGGGTTGCGGGTAGTGCTCGATGTAACGGAGGAGTGCACGGTCGTAACGCACGTGAAACAATTACTTCACCTCCTACGAACTCGCGTGGCAGCTCCTGGAGAGGAAGCTCACCGTGGTCGGCACTGTTCGGAAGAACAAGCCCGAGCTCCGATCTGAACAGCCAGGCGGCTGCGCGCATGAGAACGGGGCTGCGCTGCTCGCAAGAGCGGTCTCCACACTGCCAGCTGTGTGGAAGACTCTGCAGTGTTCAGCTCTACTGTATGCCGGGTTACAGTAGTTACGCCGGTACACCGACGCGGAAGCGCCGCTGGGCAGGTGCAGCGCAGCGCCTGCTTCTCAGCACGCAGCCGCCTGGCTGCTCCACACGGACGAGCATTTCTCCGCTGGTCAGCCCCATAGACTGTATATAAGGTCAGCCCGCGATTCTGCTTTCTCCGCTTGTTGTTGTACCCGTTGAATGTCGGGGTTCGGGGTAAATGATGGTCTTCATAGCCCCCACCCCCTCTCTCTGTCTGTCTGCTTGTGTGCTTGTAGTGGATGGGCAGAGGGGGGGACTTAATTATGTGATTGGGAAAATTAAAACTCCAGGACAACAAGGGGAATACAAAGTATGGGATGCATATTTGACAATTTATATCATATAAAATATGTAATTTATATCGTTTAAAATCATGGGGGAGAGAGGGGGAGGGATGGCCCATTAGCATTTAAAGGAACAGGCACTCAAAACAGTCACTTGTAGGGCTGTTTTAGACAGGGTAAAAAGGTGCTGTTTGAAATGATCCTTGTGGTATTTTGACCAAAGTATGTTACAGACATTTCATTAAGACCCCAAGGAACCATATCAACTTGTGGTAAAATGGGCATGCTATGTCCCCTTTAACACTTGATTTTCAAGAGCGACATAATCTATTCATTGCCAGATCTGTGATTCATTTAAATAATAAGAAATGCCCAGATGAAACTTTGGAGTATCAGCAATTTAGACAATCACCTGAGGTTTCTGAGAGGTGAGTGACAAAATATCTTGTTTTGACTGCTATTCACTACCTGCACAATGTAGTGTGGCGAACTTCCACTTTCTGCGCTGCCAGTCGGTTCACTTCCTGTCGATCCAACTGTTACTCTCACGTCCAACTTGATCTCCACACAATGTTTTTGTTATGCTACAATCTTTTTTTCACTCTCACAATTAGCTTTGTATATATCCTAAATAGTATCTACCATTCATATTTTGTATATGAGTTCATTGTTAGCTTTTTTGATTGTTTTTAGTCTGCCAGTTAGCGTAGGTATGAAAATCCTGTTTATGGGAGAGGTCAGCTCTACAGAGATTCTCTCAGTCCCGTTTGCTTTTCATTGGCAAAAATGGGAAGTATACATTCGAAGGGTAGGGTTCACTGTCACCAATCGGTCTAGAGCAGTGGTCGCCAACCTTTTCTAGCCCAAGATCACTTTTTATTCCAAACGTGAGCTGAGTATCTTCCAAAAGAAACACTTTGGAGGGTCACATTCATTATTTATGCAATTTCTGTTAAAGGCTCAATGTACGAGTATAAATATACACATGGAACGGCCCTTACAGAACCTGTTTCAAAGTAAAAGCGTTCCACTTTCTGAATCCATTCATTTGATCTAACTGGGTATCCGACTTGACTTGTATTCAAGGAAATGCAGTAGATAAACCAGCAGTTCTGCTGCCAGTAGCGAACATACTTTCAGTGTGAACAACAGACACACAGCTGATCTGCAGCGCAGGCGCAGCCTGTGAGTCCAGAGAGTTATTACAGTTACTGTTAACTGCAGAAAAGGCTAATTGAATTGATCTAGTTACACTCTTTAGTTTATGCTGTTGAAACTGTGTTGCCGCTATTCTTGGCCAGGTCTCCCTTGTATAAGGGATTTTTTAATCTCGTTAAATAAAAGCTAATAATAATAATAATAATAATAATAATAATAATAATAATAATAAAATAACGGCTACATGTGAGAAATGAAGTACCATTGCACATGCCATTTAGAGGTTGCAATGGCTACCAATGTACTGCACCTGCACTTGGCCGTCTTTACCTGACAAATATAGCAGCCAGATGCCAAGTCGTGTAAACACAGGTACAATTAGGACCCAGTGAGCAATTTTGAGATATAGCCCCCTGTTTGTGTCTTCGTGTCAGCTTTGTCACAGCTTGAATGTTCTGCAATTACTGACTGAGTATGAAGAGCGGGAATGTTCTAAGGCTTATTCAATCACAAAGTCAATGCCATTCGGCCCTCTGGCATAGATTCATACAGGTTTTACCCAAAGTGAATGCCGATATGCTGCTCACTTATGGTTTTGAACCTGGAATCTAGACAAAACTCCTTTACTGTTTGTGTGACACCCCAAACCATTTATGTGTTAAATACATTGATGTACTTGTTCAGATTAAAGGTTCAATATCCAAATGTAAAGTATGGCTGCAAGCTGAATACGATAATTTGGATATAACATACTGCCATGTTAGCAAGCAGGACTTGGACACCTCAAGGATTTAAACCCGGGACCTTTGTACCCTGAGAAGGCCACTAACTGACTGAACCAGTGGGTAGACATGCTTTTTCAGCCACCTATAAAGGCAATGGTATCACAATACTGTGTATTTGTGTCTATTTACACTTAAAATGCTTACAACAGGGGGGGAAAGTGGTTAAGTGGTTAGCACTGTTATTAATGTTCTCTCCATGATTAGTTTTAACTAACCAACTTCTCCCCACAGTTTAGCCCTTCGATATGCTGGCGACCTGTTCGGGGTGTACCCCGCCTCTTGCCTATATCAGCTGGGACTGGCTCCAGCCCTGCCGTGACCCTAAAAGCATAAGCTATATTATGAATGGACTGACATCAAAATGTTGGTGCTAAAATTCTAAAAAAGCCTTTCTAGGGTTGGATACGGTCAAATAATTTGATGAAGTTGGATTCAAAAGATCAAAATAAATAAAACTGTGCACACAGTGCTACTTACAGTCATCGTTTGACATAGCAACAAACCATTTGAAACATGTGATATTAAGTATTAATGTAAATAAATAAAGTAGTGAAGAATGAAAGAAAAACAGTAAGAAATAAAGAAAGACAGAGTTTTGAAATGCTGGTCCATGATCCAACATGCTGGCACCATAAGTTATGATTGTATTCAGGAAACTGTAGCAGTTCTTGTTGCCACTATGGGTTACTCAGCACACCTTTATTATGAGTACAAAATAAATCAATAATGACTTGCACTGCTTCTGCCCGGCTACTATCTTTGCAGGACTACTCACCTAAGCAGGTCTTGTGCAACAAAGTAGCGGAGCAGCGTGTCTATCTCCCTGGCTCTCGTCCAGCACACTTCTGCATTAAAAAGAGCTGTACTGATCAGCTCAAATGGTGCTGATCTCCTGGGCCACCTCCACACCTCTCTCCTGCAGCTAGACATCAACACGCCCCCTCTCACAAAAACTAACTACTTCTTTTTACTTGTTCTGACATGGGATTTGAGCCTTAGTTTTGAGAAAATCTATACAGGCCCCACCTTCAATTTCACCTTTCTAGATGGATGGATGGATGGATGGATGATGGATGATGGTAGCTAGGATTAACAAACTCCTATAATGTCAGGGGACTTCATTAAACACTAAATACCCAAATTAATCTATTTTAATTCATGAAAGGAGGCAAAAGAAGACCTCAGTTTTAGCCTGATATTGCTTCTAAAGGGGTTGTCTAAAATTTCACAACAAGGACCAATGTTTCTGCTGAGTAACTGTGATCTTTATCAGGCACAACAGTTCAGCAAAATTGCTCTTCATCTGTTGCCAAATTTATTGGCTTGCCACAATTCAAAGGCTTATCCATCCAAAGATCCTTTCTTTCACATCTGATGAAGATCAGATCAAATATATGTAAAATCATTTATTCTTGGCAAAATTTAGAATGCAGCTAAATTATTTGGCTAAAATGAATGATTCTGTGAGTCATCTTGATGCCACTTTTAAAAAAGAGCTTTGGTGATGTATGAGAACTGTCAAGAATTTTAGGAAAAGTTACAAATATTGTTTAAAACTGATAGTGGTGCTAGATAACTATTGTGTGAGTCATTACATCCAGTTTTACTCCTGTGTAAATGTCCAGAGTAAAGGTGAAGATTTGACCAAAAGCCAAAACGTGGCATAAACCTGAAACCTTTGAGCCTTTGACCAATGAAAACATTTCATCATCAACCAGTTCATCAACTTTCCAAGTATTCTTTCCATTTAAATATACTTTCTTGTGTCACTAAAAAAACAGTGACATGTTGTAATGTCTTCACTCTAAAATCCTTCCGTTATAACTTTTCAAATTATAGTCTGTAAATATACTGTTTGAAGGATATGATCTAAGAGGCCATCAAACAATTTCCAGGTGGGTTTTTCTCTTTAAAGCTATAAGGTCTCAAACTTAATATATCTCAACTTTGAACAATCTATGTTGTGATTTAGTGCTATGCAAATAAAACTGATCTGAATTAAATAAAAGATGTTCTTTCAAAGTCATCGCAAGGGTAGACAACATCTTTGGAGTCAAGGACCCATAATCTGTTCAAACAGATATTGGATAAAATACTCAACTGGTTCTGCAGAAGGAGCTGGAACTGACAAAGTAATTTAGCATCTAATCACACATTTTACTACATGAGCTGTAAAGAGTGAGTAGTTAGAGATGGCTGTTTTTAAATAAGTTTGACTACATTGTCAAACAGTGTCTGCTTGTAATCCAGTACATGCTTGCGCCATTGAAGAAAAAGACCTCCACTTTAGATTTCCAACACCTTTCGATCTCCATGCCAACGTCAGACCCTTTTGGTAGTGCAATTGAATTCAGGAGACCAGACAGAGCGGCATTTAAGTGAGTCGTACCTTTTTCAATAGGACGTGTTGCTGCAGTGAACAGATCGACATTGAAACTATGGTGATATATAATATAATTTCACTGCCCATTCTGCTGTGAACTGTGTGCAGTACACAGAGAAAATAGGCAAGACCTCAAATCTCGAGAAGAGCAGCACCGCTCACGCTGCTGAATAGCGCCTGAACCACGTTGCTCACACAGGCAGTGTGGACGCTCTGATCTGATAACATGGACGCAGAAATGAAAAGCCAGGCGTTCCGTGACCCACACACCAGTATGACCCGAGTGTAAGAGTTAGCACTCAGAAAAGTAAAAAAAATCACAACCCAAGTCAGGAATTTTGATGTAGTCATTAACTCAGGAAAAAACTTTTGCTTTTATTTTCAATTGACTTGACTACTGTAATGCTGTGTCAAGGTTACAGGTCTCTGAAAATCAGTCAGACAGCTGTAAGTGATTCAAAATGCTGCTGCCCGATTCCTTACTAACACCAAGAACATGGATTGTATCCCTACAGTTCACAAGCTTCATGTCTGTCAAATAATTGACATCAAAATACTGCTATTCTTTTATAAAGCACTGAACATTTTGAGGACCAGAATACATTTCTGATCTGCTGCTACTATATAAATCACCCAGGCCCCACAGGTCTCCTTTCTGTCCCCAGAGTCAGTGTTCAGCTTTTACGCACCACATATGTGAAACAAACTCCCACAATTCTTAACTCTTAACTATAAATTGATGCTGAAAACTGCTGTCGGCCACAGCATTTTACACACAATGATTCATTTCTTACACTGCACTGTTACCTTTACTCTTTTATTTCTTATTATATAATTTCTTTATTTCTTTTTCTAATTCTCCATTAGATTTTTTAAATGTCCTTTATGTTTGTTTTTGTACTCTCTTATGTTGCTTTCATTTGTCACATTACCTTTATATATCCTATGCAAAGCACTTTGAATTGCCTTGTAGTTGAAATGCACTATACAAATAAACTTGCCTTGCTTCACCAGTACATTGTGTTGAGTCGTTAATACTGGAATTTACCATTTTATAACAAAGTACATGGATTGCATGCTGATCTTCACAATATATTTGTCCTTCTGCATAGTGCAGTTGAGGCTTATCTTTATCAGACCACAACAGTATACAATATTAATACATTTTGTTGAGGTGGAGTATATTTGCCATGCAGCAGGCAGTCATCCAGGAGATGTTATTAAGCTTTCTGCATTGCCTCAGTTATCGTAAAACAATAATAAAGGATTGACTTTATAGATTATAGTCCAGATGCAGACCTCATATCCATATTATGTTTGCAGTTCAGTTCCTTGGTTGACTGGTTGGTTGAATGATTGGCTACTTGGCTGTTTGCCTGTAATACGCTGCAGATCAGCAGTATTGAGTTAGTTGAATCTGGTAGAATCTATTAGTTCTGGAGAATTTCAAGTGAATGTGCAAATAGAGCCGACACTATCAGCAAGATGCACACCTGGGCAGAGAGTAAGAGAGAGGGAGAGAGAGAAAGGGGAGAAAGGGGGAGAGAGAGTGGTGAGATGATGCCTAATGTGGTGTGTAATGCTGTTTTTCTGTCTGTGATTGGCTCCATTTAACCCTGAGTAACCCCCCTCCACTCTCACTCCACCTCTTCGCCAGCCAGCTGGATGACTGACTGAGCTGCTGTCAACCTATAGGAAGCACAGATTGTATATGTACTTCTGCTTTTATCTCTACCTGCTTTTGGAAGGAAATTCATCTTTATCTCCTCTGACAGTCGCTCTTACCTGGCCGTGCTGTCTCAGCCCCATCGACTATGAATCAGCAGAAACCAGACTCCATCACTGGTCACACAGAGGGAGATTTGGATAATAGAAATGGTGAAGGATGGAGAGGGAGAAATATGAATAACTTGTAGAAATTGGAAGAAAACCAGATCATCACACAGACCAATAATGTTGGGAAACTGACACATATTTTGATATGCCATATCTTCCAGCATCCACATCTGACATAATTATTTTGTAACCATCACGACCATCAAAAATTTAGACACTGGAGAAATATTGCTGTGTGGCACCATGAGCACAAAATAATACTGTGATAAGGTAGATTTCTCCCTCCCAAAGGAAGTGAAGCCGACACTGTCAGCTGTCACATTCGCAAAGGATTAATATCCCTGGGAATGTTGGTGATTAAACATTAGTCATGCTAAATTAATCATTCTTTACAAAATTGTTGAGAAAAAAAGGGATTTTATTTAATGTTGAGGATGGGCTTGCATCCAAAGGGCAGGAAACCTGGTACCATGTCTTGATAGCATTTACATTAAGTTCTACCTGCTGAAAAAAACAAATATACATAAATAAAAAAAATAGAAGTAGATTTGTGTCGGTGACTACATACCTTTACACTTCCCTTTTAAACCTGAGGTGTTCTCTACAGTTACGTAATGTGTGCCTTACCCACTGAATGCTTATTTCTAGAGTTTTATGACACACAGAATCAACGACTAGTGGCTGCTATGATGGACTCGATTCAGCCCTCGTGGTGGCTCAGGAGATAAAGGTGGGTCGTCCACTAACTGAATGGTTGGTGGTTAGATCCTCCAGTGCCTGATGACTTTGATCTGTGATAGAAATAGAAATGCTGTGTATAGAAACGCCCTATGTGTGAACAGGTAAATGTGACTCGTAGTGTAGAGGACTTTACATGGTTAAGACTAGAAAATTGCTTTAAAGGGCCCATATTGTGTAAAATACATTTTCTGGGCTTTTACTATTCGTAGTTACTTGAAGGGGGTCAGTAGGGACCCTCAAAGTATGAAAACAGTCACTCCGCGGACTTTTTCACGCAGTCCATTCTAAGAAGTATGTTATCGAAACGTCTCGTTTCGGACTTCCTCCCCCGTATGAGTCATATGGGTTCGCACTCTCCTCTCAGCCCCACCCAGCCGGTATCAGTCCAGCATCTGAATGAGCCCGGTGATAGAGAGGGAAGGCTAACTAGCCATTGCTTACACTTTTGCTTATAACTAGGGTTGGTAATCCTGGAAAAGGTAACAAGGGCCCACAAAACACATGAACATGCATTGCCTGACAACAGCTAAGAGCTTACTTTTCATGACTTGATCACTATCGTCTGGCCATCATTTCATTCAGTTCTAATGAAATGATTGAAAGTTGTTACAGTCCAATGAGGGCTACAGACACTGTCTGTTTTCTTATTTATTCAGACAGCTTTATTTATCGATGAATATTGGGACATGAAGAGGATGATGCAAATAAAGACAATCCATGATCCTTCCCCTGCTCTCCTCTGGTAAAGTGGAGGACTACTGGCTGAAATGACTACAAGACCTGTGTTGAACCTGTTGTGGAAACGCCAGAGAAGCCAGCCTCGTTGTGTGTGGGTCCACAAGACCATCCAGAGGTGCACACATGTAGCTTGGGAAATGTCACAGTCTTTTCCAGAAGTTGCATCTGGGTGACTGCTGCTTTCAGTGCTACCAGTGATCAGTTTGATCATCCCCTAGCTCGGGTCGGTGCCAGGGCCTGAGACTGCTGAATTTCATTCTTAGTGCTGATTGGCTTTGGCAACATCACGTCATATGTAATCTCATCACACACAAAAAATAGGGTCGCATTTGGAGTGAACGCACCCTCGAGGTGGATGTTCATCCTATAAATATGGTCACCCTGAATGAAATGCACTGACATGCAGAAGAGATCCATTCTCCAAAAGTGGTTTGGCAGATCCGATTGCATTTCAGTCTCAGTACCTTTGTGTGCATTTATACCTTGTTTTTTTTCTTATCCTGATAGGATCAATTAAACTACTCATGTTCTTTGAGTCAATAAGTTTCAATATTAACAATGGTGGGTCATGACTCATGAATAAGTATAATGGTATAAGATTTACCAAGGGGAACAGTCTAACTTAATTGGTATTTTAAAATCATAGCTTTTATGATCCCACCATTTTCAGTAGGGAAGGTAACGAGTCATGAATTTCAGAGAACAAACTGTAAAATGAATATATGATGTTTTGGAGGGGACCCCTCAGAGACAGATGACAGACAGATGTGTTTAGACAATGTGTAATATACATTCTTGTATATTCTCCCTGACAGCAACATGCTGCAGTTTATTTGCACATTGCCAGATTTTAAGAGCTAATATATTTTTTCTCTGTCTTCTTCCCTTTCTTTCTCTATTTCTATTACTGTCACTCTGTTTTCTCCCTTTAATTGCGAGCTTCTCCCCCACTCTCTCACTCTCTCACTCCTTCCACCCCACCCTCCCTCTTCCGAGTAGGGCCCTATAACCAGCAGTGATTTGATTACTGTGTGTAGCTACGGTCTTTCTTTGTTATCAGCCTTCATAAATGTTTAAGGAGCATTAAGGAGACGCAAACAGAGCAGACGGACAGAGGGGATATCTTAATGCTTAAATGACCATTACCCTTCTCCATTTACAGATTAAAAGCTTTACTTTGTTTCCTCTGCCTACTACTCATCCTTCCCCTGCTCACCACTGCCGCTCCCTCTGCATTTGCCCTTCGGGGCTCCGGCGAATCACTTTTGTTTAGGTAGATGATGGCAGTGAAGAAAAGATAAGAGAGGAGAGGAGTAGAAGAGGAGGGACAAAAGGGTGTAAGGGAGTGGAGGAAAAACATTAAAACTGGTCTTGGTAACAAGTGTGATTAAATCATCTTACTGAAGGTCATGATTTATACAATGGGTGTGATGCAGTATGGCTGAAAGATTTGACAGGTGTAAGCAGAGTCTAAAATGATTTGAACAAAGTACATATTAGGATAAATATATGTATAAGTGCTTGCCATTCATGAAACTGTTGGGTTTTGTTCTGCTAGTGAAGTGCCCGTTCTAAACATGTCTGTATCGGGCTGCCCTGTGCACATAGCGAGGACGGCGCAGGAGTCCCAGGGGTTTAATGATCGCAAGGCAGTTTGGATTGAAGTGGCAGACGAGATCTCAGCAGCGCAGAGAAGCAGCCATTGAGTGGGCTGCGGCAGGAAAATAAGTCCAAACAGGTCGGGGGAACTCAGATGTTGTGAGAGCCAAGGGTCCAGTCGGGGCACAGCCGGAACAGGAAGCAGCAACCAGCCACTGTTCGGCCATCAGGTCGCCAGGTCACCAGCAGCTGAGCCGGAGCAGGTGAAGCGGCTGCTAGCGCCAGCCACAAGGTGCCATGGCGACGGGACCAAGCGAGGTCAGGAACAGACCGGGCCACAACCAGGAGGGACAGTCCTGAGATTACGATGAGATGAGGGTCCAGTCGGGATAGGATCTGAGTGGAAAAATCCTCAGGTTGGTGTGTACACCAGCGATGAGGGAGGCTAACAGCTGATCGGCAGCTAACAGCCAACAGATGATCTTCAGAGATGGTGAGTTCGACGACTACACAGACAGCACAGAGTTACTAAAAGTTAAGCCAGGAGCGGATATGGAGCAAATCTCTGAGCAGTCAATTAGCAGTGGATCTAGTAGCAATGAGAAGGATAGTTTGCACAAAAAACATGAATAAGCTGTGGACTGCGAAGCGGCGACTTACACACCAGCTTCCTAGCCGCCATGACACTCACACTTTTTCTCTAGTTACCTCCAAGCAACATGTTGAAATCGGCCAACAAGGCCACTCACAGAGGCATAGCTCTGCCAAGGTCCAACAGTCCCTTTAGGAAACCAAATTTAAATTCATTGCAACTGGATTTTTTTACATACTCATATATTTTTAATATTCATATAGTTTTAATCAAGATCCATGAATTATTCTCTGAGAAATGAATGGAAATTTGGAAAAATTCCCAATCTCGCAAAGTTAAAGAGAGTGAAATAAAATTCCTCAATCCGATAATTGATCTGGATCCGGACCAAAGTTTATTGGATTCTTTGCGGACCACATCCTTCCACCAAGTTTGGTGATAATCCGATCAGTAGTTTTGATGTCATCTTGCTAACTAACAGACAGACTGTTAGTTTGCAAGATATATATAGCAAAAAAAAAATAGAGGCTTCTCGGCGGACTTAATAACTTTTTGGGTACAATACAATGACATTAGAATTTGAGTTGTCACCTTTATCACACCTGCTTAACTGTCAGCTAAAAGGTGATATGTGGCAAGTTGGACTGTAAGTTGCCAAAACCACCACCATACATTATTAGGATGGTGAATGGTGGATGTAATCAAATCAAAAGAATAGAGTTGGATTTGAGATAAATAGAATCCGAGGCCTGAATACAATCAGCATCACTGGTAAGAGATGAGCCGCAGAGGCTGAAAATACTCCTCAGCGGCTCAATGGCAGTGCTGGAGGAGATGCAGAACACACGCATACACACACACACACACACACTAACAACACACTGACATGTATTT
Organism: Hippoglossus stenolepis; assembly: GCF_022539355.2. NCBI lineage: Eukaryota > Metazoa > Chordata > Actinopteri > Pleuronectiformes > Pleuronectidae > Hippoglossus > Hippoglossus stenolepis. Next base: position 1,381,245 of record NC_061489.1, read on the forward strand.
TGCTTGTGTTCATGTGCGGGTGCCCTCTCTTTCTATAACACACACACACACACACACACACACACACACACACACACACACACACACACACACACACACACACACATCACAAACAAGCAGCAGTTTGTTGAGGAGCAGCCAATTGGTCCTGATTTTTGCCAGTGGGGAAGAAACTCGTCTGATTATTACACACTGTCTGTGTGTGACTCTCTATTTTCTCTCAGGTATTACTCTCTTTGTGAGGACTTTCCATGTTTTACAATGACAAATGATTAGCCTGACGTTCAAACGCTTGTTTGGACTTAATCTATGACATATAAATAAATGCTCACTTTTTACTTTTAATCACAATTTGCTGCAACACAGAAGGGATTGAACCAAAACTGTCTTTATGAAAGCTTTGTATTTGCTCTTCCAAACCCCTAGGGCTCTATTTCTGTGAATCAATGGTGCACAGCACGAGAGCACAGGGTGTGTCAAGTGATACGTGGTAATTTCTGTGGCCTGAGGTGCACAGTGTAACTGCAGCAGAGTAGCAAACAGCATGCAAGATTTATCAGAATATATTAACAGCTGGTATGACCAATCAACCCCTTTTCTTTCCAGTCAAGGCTGAACATTATCAGAGGAGAGTGGAGCCAACTGATGGAGCTGGAAACCAATGTCCTTGTGCAGAAGGATGTGCAGTGTTGCCATTTTAATTGAATTATTTTTTCATGAGACAGACCATTTAGTTACTGTGTTGCTGTAGACGTTAGAGAACCACGTCTAAATGTAGCAGATGGGAATTAATAGAGGATGAGGTCACTGTCTCTGGACTCCATGTATTGCGGAACATAATGACAGAGTTCAGTGGATGAACACAATTCACACCACAGACACATGACTTGCAGGGGTTGTCGAGCTGTGATTGCTCAGTGTGGGGGGTTTCTCTCTGGGAGTTCCAGCTTAAGCCATTACTAGAGCTGGAGCTGGTGACTTGAATTGTAAATGCTCAGGAACCACAATCGTCCTCCATAACACCAATGTCCGCTTCAGGGGATTGGAGGAAAAGACCTCCACCTAAAAAGAGCCCTGTCCAGCCCCTTTGCTTTTGTCTCTTCCATAATATACACTCACGGGTATACTTACTGGTATTTCACTTCATACATGAAGTGAAATACCCACAGCCACACATTTAAAAACAGACCACATCTCTAAAACAAAGGAACACATTAAAAGGAAGTGCTGATGCATTTATGAGTGCAACACGACTGAAGGTACTTCAGGGATAGGGTAGTGAGTGTGATTATTGGACGGCCCTTGCAAGTATAGCAATACTTCCACCCATCTCCAAGTGTTTGAGCGTGTGTGTGGTTGTTTTCTTTCGTGCCAACATCAAATGAGTTTTTGGATATCAGTGTGTTTTCATCAGTCTCACACTGACAGGCTCCATTAAAACACCCTTGGACTCATTCTCATCCCAGTTTGACAGGAGTAATTCTCATGGCAGGCAGAATGACAAGCAGACAGGAGTTAACACATAACCAGTTTAAATGTTTTAATTTTTTTATTGAATTTGATTTATTTACAGCATCAGGCCAATATGAACATGCAGGTAGAAGCTACAGGACAAATAATTTGCACCGTTAGACTAAACCTGCAAAAACAGCTCAGTTGTGTTTTCTTAGTTTCAGTAATGAAAGTATTGAGGCTTAGATCTTGCTGCATCACGCCATTTGTGTGGGCTGCAATCTGTCCTGTACTTAAAACTACTGCCTGAAGGAAAATCAATCTGTCTGTAAAGTCAATTCAAATTACAGCGATCCCTGTATGTAGTACGTGTGCATCATTATGTATGTGCATGCTTATTACCGTGGCCATATGTTCGAGCAAACACCCTCCCGAGCGAGTGTGAATATCACTCTGCCACTTGGAGACTTGATCAACGCAGACTTCTGCAGATGCACAGAAATGTTTACTTTTCGTCGTCCATCTGTATGCACAGCATGCAGCCGAACATGTTCAAAGCAACAGTGCGCGTTATAAATCTTATTACCCCACCAGTGTCATTGTTGTTCATTCACATCCCTGTATCTCAAAATCCTCTGCTTTTCAGGGTACAGCTGATGTTTTAACACAATGAAGGTTTATGAGAGTTCAGAGCAGCTTCTCCAACGACTGACTAATCATCTTTTACTTCAGCTCATGTCAACGCATTACAATCACGACAATTTGGAAATACAAGCTTTTGTTCAAACTGTCGAACACTTAATTAAGAAATAAAATAACAAGCAAGAAAATAATGGTTACATGGAAAATGTTTTTAACCTTTTTAATTGATGTTGCTTGCCAATATCATCTATCATAAAAAGCAAAAGTTACATTAAAATCTTGATAAAAAATTATCCCTATTTACTTAAGTATCTTGGCTACAAAATAGGCTACAGATACAAAACAGACTGATTATTACATTCAATTTGATTCAGTGAACCTCTCAGCAAAATGTTCACTTTACATATGTAGCAGACACAACAATGTTAGCATTTATTGTAAATGCTCCACTGTGTTAACCAGCTGCTCTGTTTGTCTGCTCCTTACTCCTGAGCAGGTCACGGACAGTGGCTTTATCAGAGCTTTCATTGAAATCAACACCGATGAGAGGGGACAACAACAGTAAAGCATAGAAAAAAACAAAATGAAATCAAACCAAATAGAATTTTGTTAAGTTAAAATAACAGACATCTGTTAGCTCTGAATTGAAACAATTGCTAATTGTTGAGTGCTCATTTTTAGCTTTATTATTGTGTTTACATTTAAATTAGATTAACAGACAAGTTTTAAATTGTAGCCCATATTAAAAATACACTGACTTTTTGGGAACCCTCAATAGGAACTCATGGAATGAAACTACTGCAGGGGTGCATCTGACCAGCAGTCCTGACAAGGACTAAAAGATAAGGGAACATCACATGAGGCCACAGACAGCTACATGTTACCTCACAATTATGATCCTCACTAATACAAGACTGAAATTCATTCCCTTTATTTTGTGATCAACCTCCAAAAAAGTTTAAGAGATACTGCACACATAAATGTGTTCAATTTATGGGTTGAGCGTGGTCAATGGCACAGCAGTGTGTGTGTGTGTGTGTGTGTGTGTGTGTGTGTGTGTGTGTGTGTGTGTGTGTGTGTGTGTGTGTGTGTGTGTGTGTGTGTGTGTCATAGAAAGAGAGGGCACCCGCACATGAACACGAGCAAAATACATGTCAGTGTGTTGTTAGTGTGTGTGTGTGTGTATGCGTGTGTTCTGCATCTCCTCCAGCACTGCCATTGAGCCGCTGAGGAGTATTTTCAGCCTCTGCGGCTCATCTCTTACCAGTGATGCTGATTGTATTCAGGCCTCGGATTCTATTTATCTCAAATCCACCTCTATTCTTTTGATTTGATTACATCCACCATTCACCATCCTAATAATGTATGGTGGTGGTTTTGGCAACTTACAGTCCAACTTGCCACATATCACATTTTAGTTGTGTTCGTGAGTGTCTCAGCCCTGCCTGCAAGGAGGAGTGAAGTTACACTTTAAAAGTGACACTTTCAACTCAAATTTATTGTGCTGGATTACAGACACAACACCACAATAAAACAACATGCAAATCTACAGAATTCTTTAAGGAATAATCAGAGAGGAACAGTCAAGGTAAGGAAATGTCGGCTTTACATGTATTTTATTCTTCACAACACAGCAGAGGCATGAAGTGTTTCATGTCCCCCCAAGGGCACATTCAGCAGGACAAAATGTCAACAAATGAACATAAATAGAGATACTTCATGCAGGGCCACATATTACCCCTTAGAGATACATAGTTGTTCACCACCACAGTTTAAAACCAATCAACCACCAATCTCTATTGGCTGGGGTTAATTTGCTTCTATCCGTTTTTTTATACAGTCCGACAGGCAGAAAGCACAGCACCAAAGGAGCATTGGATGGATCACATAGTAGCTCTGCGTTTACTGTATGTGCCTCCCTCACTCTTACTGTACACTGACATGCTTTAGACAGGAAGCAGGGAGAGGAAACTGGGGAGTGACAGGAGCGTTTCAGCCATAGTCAATGTTCTTTAAATGGAGTACATTTATCTCCACCTGCTCGTCCCCTAGGTTGAGGGTTTAGTTGGAATTACCAAAAGGAAAGGTTTACATTTGACAGAACGAAAGAGAAAGAGACACCCATCCATTTTCACACAGAGGGATGACAGAGTAGAGCACAGTTCCCTTCAAGTGACAGCTCAATCCGTGCGGCTGTCTTCCCTTTGGAGAGACAACTTTTCATCAGACTGTGCTGATCACGAAAGCCAGTCTCATTTCTGAGTCTGTGACTGTGTGTGTGTGTGACCGTGTGTGTGTGTGACCGTGTGTGTGTGTGTGTGTATGAGAATGTTTAATCATCTCAATCTCCATGACGATGATCTCCCAGTCAGCCAGGCACCTGCCAGGATAAGAGGTGGAGGAGGAGAGAGGAGGGGGCTCAGTCGGTTAGTCAGTCAAGTGTGGGGGTGGGGGGTGGGTATCAAAATGGCTTCCACATCCTCAAGGATGTATTGAAAAGAATTAGACTTCCAACGATCATTCAGCTCAATTTACCTTTGGAGCTCACACCAGGTGCAGCTGCCTAGGTGAGACCGGGGTAACCATGGCAATGCATGCCAACGGTGATGCGCTTGTGCATCTGTGTCAGCTGGAAAAAAACATTCAAAGACAAAAACCCACCGAAGAAACACATCTGAAACATCCATTCAGACCTAATGAGGGAACTTAGTCTTCAAAGACTCCAGGAAATCCCAGGAGTCCATTAAAGATACATAGGAATTGAGGAAATTCCAGGAAATCCCAAAAAGTTAATTCACTGCATATTTAATTGTACAATAACAATCTCAGTCAGTGTACAAGAATGAGACAGTTTTACAACTGAATACGAAATCAACAGAATTAATATTATCATATGGGTCTGGGAATTAAGCTAAATTAAACAAAACAATGCTAATAAACTCAAATTACAAAAGACTCTACACGAGTCCCCTGTTACACACATTTTAACAGCTTAACAAATAACAAAGTGCAGCAGTGATCGACAGACTGCTGCTTCAAACAGATCCCAGGAGTTTGAAGAGAAATAGGGGTTTTGTGCTTGTTGAGGGGTTTCTGACCATTGCTGGATGAAGTGATACATCATGTAGAGGTTCGTCAATCGTCAATGGAATCTTAATAGTTAAACTAGTGTTTGCTATTGACCTTATAACAATGTCTGATCTGAAACAATGATATTGATCTTTTAAAGGGTTGGTTCACCCTAGTTCCAAAAATAAACAACTAATAAATGAATTGCTTGCCTCTTCTGTGCGATAGAGTATTAGGACCAGTGCTAAGAAAATACAATATTTTCTGTAACATTAGAACCAAAAAGTTGTGATTTCATGAGGAATAACTGACATTCCAGTGAGGAATTAATCAGGAACAATCTAATAATTGATGAATCATTAATGATTAGTCTCTAAATTACTTAGGGTCACAATGATGACAAACAGAATGGGAGATATTATATTTGAGACTAATTTTGTCATTATGGTTAGTATAGAAAACAATGTGGATGTAAATAAGGTAAATGGTCTGTATTTATATGGCACTTTTCTTGTCTTGATGACAATATCTCTACTCGACAGTTTTCACCCATTCACACACACATTCTACATCTGTGTGCAGCACTTTCTCTATCACACATCACTCATACACTACTGACACAACCTTCAGTTGGTTTAGACTTTAAACTTCAGCATGCAGAATGGGGAAACGGGGATCAAACCGCTGACCTTCTGTTTAGTGGTTGACAGACAGAGAGTAACTGATGACATAGTAATGAGTGATGAAAGACTCGTCACTAGTTTGTACCGCTCAGCAGCTGATCCAAAGTTAATCATGAGCTTATCATGATGGTAGTCTTTACTTTGTTTCAGAGATAGTTTATTCATTAATATAGTACATCCCAATCTGTTCTCTATCAGCTTATCATTCAGGGACTGATTCTTTTGTGTGTATCTTATTGTAGAGTGCTACCAAGAAAAATCACATGAATATGAAACACATTGCTGTTGCTTATTCAAATGTCAGTTTTCACATCCACAATTAGAATTGTATTCTCCTCTATTGTATTGAGATGGAGACAATTATCTGCTGATAACCTTCGCATCACCTCTGGGCGTGTGTGTGTTTGCAGGTTTCCTCTCACTCTTCCGTCCATTGTTAGATGACAACCTGATAAATGAATGAAAATCTAAACGTACAATGTGTAAAAAACCTTTGTGAACAATTTTGGGTACTCACAGATGTGTCTTAGAGCCATTGATGAGATATGCTTGATCTGTGCATGACCTTGCCATGGTAACTGCAGTTTTTTGGAGCTGACTGATGGACTAAACATCTGGACCACACGTATTTGAATTCAATATTGGAATGAACTAAATTATTAATCTGGAGGCATTTGTGTGAGTCATGAATTTGTGTTTGATCACGTCACACACATTGATGCTGCAGAGTGTGGTCTTGTGAGGGTTATTGCTGGACTTTTTTGTTTGCTTGTTTGTCTGTTATTCTGCAGAAAAAAATGAAAACAATGTTAATTTATCATTTATACTGATTGAAAATGTCTAAAAAATACAGTTAAAGAAAAGATTTGTACTGTTGCAAAAATACAAATCAATTCACAGAATGCCCAGATGTCCCAGTTTTCCAGCATCTGGAGTCAATCTCACAACTCCACACGGAAATGTTACTTATCTGTGCTTATTGATTTTGATTGGTGCACATGTTTAACTTTAATCATCTGTGAATAATTATAAAATATTAATTCATTTAGAAATGAAGTTTTTTTAAATAAATATTTTCCGATCTGTGAAGTTAAACATTTTATATTTGAAATTATGATACTTATTTAGTTCGTGATGTGTCAATTTGTACAATTGTTGTAAATACGTTAAATTTTGGGGGGCATTTGTGTGGAGTTAAACATTCAATTTGGTTGCATATATTTGTGATTGGTATTATAATTTATTTATATACATGTCTTGGATATGTAGATTATGTAATACACATTGAGTCTATTTGTCTTTAATATTTCTTTATCCCATTGAATAGATTCAGCAGGGATCCGAGAAGCAGAGAGAAGTCAAGGGCAAAAGCTGCAGGAATTTCAGTTTGGTGACTGTGACTTTGTGCTTGTGCATCTTTGTTTATCTCCGTGGATGACTGAGAAATGGAACAAGTGTGTGCGTGTGAATTAGAAATTGAAAATGAGGGACAGAGCCTTTGCGTGAGTGTGTGAGTGTGTGTGTCTTTCAGCGCCGATGCGTCAGGACCTACAGAGTGTGAAATGGAGCAGGGAGGACTTCAGCCGCGACACACTGCAACACATCTCTCCGTCTCTATCTTTTGCTCTCTCACCCATCCCACCACCCTCTACCCCCTCTTCCCTCTGCCTTCATTTTTCTGTCCTTCCCTGCTTTTACCATTTCAATTTCCAATCCCTTCTTCCTCTTCTGGCGCTTTTGCTCCTTGCTCCCCCTTCTTTGACTCACTTTTCATCTTTTCCACTTCCTCAATATCTCTTTGTCGCTGCTTTATTCTGCCGCTTTATCTCTCAGGATAAAGCTCTCCCTACTGTGGAGTTTGTTTTTCCCCCTGCTCGCTCTTTATCTTACGTCTGGATGCCGTGTATGTGCAGAATCATAGAGAGAGAGACATAGAAAGAGAGAGAAAAGAGAGAGACAGCATCCCCATGTCAGGCCAATGATGGATTAGAATACTAAAATACCAGAGAGAGAGAAAGCAGACACACTTAGATGCTTAAATCTAACACGGAGTGTGTGAGTGTGTGTGCATGCATGACCTTCCGTGCATGTAAATCTACTGCATCGTAATAGAACAATAAAAAAAATACTTCTTTCAAAGCACACATACACAAACATTTTCTATTCCTCTCTCACCCTGAAGGCTCTCTCTCTCTCTCTCTCTCTCTCTCTCTCTCTGAGTTGATTTAACGCATGGCTTCTCTGCTTGTTTATTTCCGTACATATTAATGTAAATCACTACTGTCCACTCCCTCCTTTCTCTCTTGCTCCACTGTCTCCCTTTATGCCTTTGTCCATCCCTCTTGTCGTCCTGCCAGTATGTGCCGGCCCCGACAACAAACAGCTGAGACAACAATTAAGATGAACAATGGTGCCCGGTGAAGGGCCATCGCCTGCCCTCCCCTGCTGATCTCAATTAACCCCAACTATTGGGTGGTGGTTGAGTCTGAGAGAACTGCTCATTGCTTTTTGAAGTAATTTACTATACATGATATGCCTGCTTTTGTCATATTAAGATGATTATTTCCTTGTAACACAGAGCTCAGCAGGCGATGGTATAATTACAGATTCCTACTGTGTTTTCAGCAGGGCACTGTCCACTTCATACGTAGTTCACTCAGCCAGCCACTCCCCACAAGGACACATGGAGCTTAGCAGAGCAGGGAGTCGAGCGTGAACATAACATACCAACTAATACAACTTTCACGCCCCCCTTTCTGCTCAATCCTCCATTTCAAGTATTTGCTTCTTGTGGAAACTGTTGAGTTTCTCACTTTAATACTGAGATAATGGTATAAACCTCACCCTCAACCATGTAAAGTGTGGGAGAAGAACTCCAATGTCTTCAAGCTCTGCACATTGCAAATGTCTTATCTATATACTGTATATCAATATGTCAATCAATAGCACACTGGATAGTAATAGTCACTTATAACTGTTTTTCTAAATGTTTCTTCATCGGCCCTCAACTATTTATACACTGCTGCTTTTACGGTAACGTTAAGTTTCACCCTAAGTCACCTGTCACTGTTTTACAATATCAGCAACAGTCCTCATGAGCATCTCATACCAGATATCTCAAATCAATGTGGTTAATTGAGGTTGTTGGGAGTGACAGTCTGGGAGGTACAGCTGTGCTTTCAGTTTAGTGGTTCGTTACACGACTGGTTACATTTTAAATGAAGCCTTGAAAGGTAATTCAAACAATTCCTGCAGGTGTCCCAACTGACTGACAAACCCTCTGTGTGAACAAAGACAGTGTGAACAGACAGACGGACAGACGGACAGACAGACAGATGGAAGAGCGGCACAGACTCCAGAATTAAAACCCATGGAAATTACTCCAGTTAAAGTAGATGGTGAAAGCAAAGCAGCGTACAAGTGCAACACATTAGTCGGCTACAGGGATGGGAAAACGTTTTGAACAATATTTAATCTCTATCGGAGGAAGAACATCACAGATGTGTTCAGCTGCTGGGTCGGTCAAAAACTTCTAATAAAATTGAATTCAATAAAAATATTTCATGATAAAAATGTTTTATCTCTAACTGTTTATTCTATGCTATGATGCTGAAAAGCAATGTGATATCAAACTGTAAATTCAAACAAAACTGGAAAAATGGAGGTGGGAGTATATCTGCAGAGACATTGCCTTTTGATTATTAGTAAACCAAGTGTAAAGTCGAATTATGTCACAGAACTGGTAGAATTATTTCTTTCTAGTTTAAGGACACGGGCGATGTTCCATTACTTGTCTTCTTCTATTCGACACAACCCATCATAGACTACTCTCTCTGCCCACTAGTTCTCATATTGAAACAACACTTCATAAATATATATTTCATAATATATCATTTCATTTAAAGACAAACCAATAGGAGGAAACAGTGCAGTTGTTGGAGACGGCAACTGATCCACATTCGATGCTCTAGTATTTGTGGTAGCAGGATGGTGTGTGTGTGTGTGTGTGTGTGTGTGTGTGTGTGTGTGTGTGTGTGCATGTGTTTATGGGGGGGGGGGCACTGAGTAATATAATATATGACAGCATGTATGTTAATGAAAATAAAAGAACATGTGGCCCAGTTACCTTTGTGTTTTTTGAACAACACTGAAGGTTTGTGGTTTTGGATACATACAAAATACGTGTTAACAAGATAGTTTGAGTCTTTTCATGGGCTTTATTGACATTAAGATGAATATAGAATTTGTCTTTCAAACATTTCTTTGAGGCGGAATTTGACAACGAATGATTTAAGTCTGATGATCTGATGGTGGTAATTCTTTAACCTTTGTAAAACTGTCATGACCTGTGTCTCCCTGATGAATACCCGTGTCGCTGAATGCAAACACTTGATGTGTCAGAGTCATTACAATGAATGAATGTTTCATTCTAATCAGGATCCTCTGTCAGATCACAGTGCTTGATTGCTGTTTATGACACTTAACACTGAAGCAAACTGCTGCTCACAGAACATCAGTATTTACTGCAGAGTGTGAGAGAGCCCACAGAGCTTCACTCTGTCTCTTATCGCTGGTTCTCTGATCGACACAGGTTTTGTCTGAGGAGTGTGTTAAGACAGCAAGACCTTTGAGATGTGTGTTTCTCAGCAGAGTCTAAGAGAAACAGAGGTTAAGGTATACTGCAGACCTGTCACCTCTCTCTCTTTCTCTGTCCTCATCCTTTCATTTCTTTTGTAGTGTTTTTCCTCAGTGGCCTCCCAAAGCAGACCTCTTTTTCCTCTTCACTGTTCCTTCTCCTGACTGCGTCCTTTTTGTCTTTCTCCACATCTCTCCTACTTCAATTTCCTATGGTTTCTCCCCTCTTGGTTCCCACTACTCCTTGTATTTCTTCTGTCCTTTTCTTTTACCTTTCCTACATCCTCTTTCCACTCTTCCACCTCACCACTGCTTCCAAAGTCCTTTTTCTTATCTCATCTTCTGTTTTCTTTCTCTTTTCCTTCTATCTCATCTACATTTTCTCTGAATTCTTGCCTGCTTTTTATCATTTGTTCCATCCTCACATCTCTTTTCACTCTCCCTCTTTCTTATTCTTCTGTCTTGCTTCCGCATTTCATTTTTCTTCCCTCTCCCTCATATTAGTTTCCTCGTTATTCTTCTCTTCTTTCACCCCATTCCCTTTTCTTCAATTCCTCCTTTCCCTTTTCTCTATTTTCTCCTCACATCACAATTTCTTCTCTTTTGCTTTCAGTTCCCTGTCTCCAGTTTTCTCTTCCCTCTCTCCTCTTCCTTCCCTCTGTGTCCTTGCCCTCCACCACCATTGGCTCCCCTGCAGATGGGAGTTAATTGTACACGTTCCCCAGAAATGGGAAGGAATGAGGCAAAAATTAGTGTCAGCAAAAGATTTATAAGACACAGAAAATCAAGAGCTGGCGATTCCTTCTGCTGTGCTTTTGCTCCGGGGTCCCTTCTGTTCTCTCTATACTGCACTATTTCTATCATTGCCTGATACCCCCCAACCTACCCACTTCTACCAACCCGCCACCCCCCAACACACACACCCCTCCCCCCAAGGAGTCTGTCAGATGATAAAGAGATGTTGTCAGGGACTGATTATGAGCCCCCAACTATAAACAAGTAAAACATCAAACACACAAAGACCACACAGGGACTTGGCCTTGTTTTTTCCCCCTAATTTCTCCTCCATACATCTCTCTCCCACTCGTTCTCTCTAACTCGCTTCATTTTGTCTCTTTGTTGGCGTCAGAAGTAGCACGTGTCTTTTGCCTGCTGGGGAGCTATTTGATTTGTTCTGCCATTTTAGAGCTCATATAGTTTCTAGTGTGTTGTTTTTATTATGAAGGCTTTATTCATATTGGTGCCTGTGGCAGCTTGGGCCCTGGTCCTGAGTCACCAGGGAGGTAGAGAAGGACAGGGACAGAGCAATGAAGCAAGAAAGAGCTGCATCGGCTGAATATATGGCAGGCAGTATGTTTGCAAATGTGTGTGTGTGTGTGTGTGTGACCATCTATATGTCATGTGTGGCTGTGAGAATGATGACATGCAAGACTTAAATTAGAACAAAAAGCTTGAACCAATTTTCTTTGCAATCTCTCTGCCTGATCCCAGTACCAGTGTGCACAAACACACATCACACACTTGGCACTTGGTGTTCATTAAACAATAAGAGACAAGTGTGTAATTTGTCAGTCACCATGGCTGTAGAGTAGGGACAGCGGCAGGGAGAGAGTATCACTCCATTCATCACCATGATAAAGTTTGACTGATGCATCGTAAATCAGCCTCCGTTCCCTGTTCTATTGTTGTTACGATGACCCATATACAGGTAAGTCAAACCCAGGGGTACAAATCATCATCCATCAATAGGTCAAAATAAATAAATATATAAATCATTTCCTTGAAAAAAAACAAAAAAACAAGGTCTGACTGCAGCTGCGGGGCATTTCTACATTAGTGATCGATTCACATCCAAGCACAAAAACACCCGGTCTGCACCAGTCACATCATTTCTTTAGTGACTCTTCACTCATTATGCTCCATACTCTGCTGGACTGTAAAGAATGGATGTGGGTGTAGCTGACTGACAAGGTTAGTTAGCAAAGTTGGAAGAGTTTGGGGATGTGAAATTATTACCTCTGCAAATTACGCAAAAACGACTGAACAGATTTCCAAGAAATGTGGGGAGAGGGGCTAACAAGCAATTAAGGAATCGTTGTCATTTTTTGACCAGTTGCCCAGGGATTTTAATGACAGAAAAAAATCTGGCATTTTGTTCGAGAACAATTATGAGTGTGTGAAATGCCTTAAAATAACATTGTTAACATTCAATAGATAATGATAGCTGCATCTCAAGTCAACATATTTACAAAACACCTGTAACATAAAAAGTAGCAATTTAATAGATAAAAAGATAAAAACAGAATTTTCAATGAAAGTCTGCAGCATCATAGTAGTGTGTAGTAGTGGACAGGCAAATTATAGATTCAATACATTTAAGTGTATGAGTTTAAGATGTTCCCTTTTTGTAGATTCCCCATTACAACAAACATACTGGATCTATTGTTTTTGATTTTTTCTGGGTATTCAGCTATTTCACATTTGAATCTGCATCATGGGTAATATATTATGAGAAAGGAGTAATAATCACACTTTAGGCTACTTCTACTACTCTATTGTAATGTCTAGAAACTGTATGGTTTGATGTGACATATATTTACCTAACTTCCACTTTCCCCAAACATCTTGGCAAATCACATCTATAAATTACAGGACATTCAAATCATCAGTTTTTGGGACATCTGTTTGGAGTTGCTGTTTGTATGACAGAGCAAGAATGTAGCCTATGAGCCAGGATTCATCACACTGACACACCTTAGCTAACATTGCCAGTATTAACTTGCCAATAACTGAGCAAGCCTTTCGAGTTGAATCAATATTTCTGGACCTACGTGTGGAACAGCAGCGTGATGCTCATCGGTTGATGGCAGCTTGTGAAGGCCCTGCCACGGCAAGGTCTCCTGTGCTCTCAGGACATGAATACACCACAGCAGCTGCAGTCAGACCATGTCGACCAAAGTGCTATTGTCAAAGGAGGGAAGGAAGGAATGAGGGCAGGAGTGAAGAAGTGAGGGGATGCTACTGACAAAAGGTGAAGTCCATTTCTTCACTGTTTCTTATAATTTTACAGCAATTAGTCCAGGACTGTTGGAGGGTCCGTTACATGTGAGTGTGTGTGTGTGTGTGTGTGTGTGTGTGTGTGTGTGTGTGTGTGTGTGTGTGTGTGTGTGTTGTGTGTGTGTGTATTCTCGCTATCCCTCGCTCTACCCCCAGCTGAACGAGGAAGAGAGGAGCAGAAGGAGCAGTAGTATGGGTTTAGCAGGGCCGGTGTTGAGGGATGCAGCCACCCCAGTCCCAGAGGAGCCCAGGTTGGAGACAGTGGCCCTCTCTGAGTACAGCGGGATGACGTCGAACTGGTCGCCTTCATCACCTTCCTCCTCTATCTGTGTCAGATCCTCTTCTTCCTCGCTCTCCACCACCTGGCAAGGAGGAGACTGTAAGTCAAAACTGGTGGGGACGTCACATTTTACAGTGCTTAAAAAAATGCTATTACAATGTTCACCCAAACGCAAAATGGTAAAGATCTAGTTTGATTCCTCTAATATGTGTGGGTAGATATGTGTGTCAGGTACACACATTTAATTTGGTAAAACTGTATTTGTTTTCGATAATTTTAGATAAAATTTAAAGTTTTAAAATGTAATTTTATGATAATCCCGATGCCAGTGAATTAAAATGAAAATTAATATGAAACTTAAAGTGATCAGAAAGAATCCAAGCCGTCCCAGCTTCCCAACCACCCACCTCCCTAATGTCCATGATGGACAACATTTCTGTGGTCTTGCATGCTCCCCTGACTGGCCTCAATGCACTCTGGTACTGTTAATAGTCTTCCTGTAGGATCTAGCAGCTGAGGAGAGTGAGCTGAAGGAGAGGACAGCAGGCTCCGGCACTCCTGTGTTGGACCTGGATACTGCAACACCATGGGAGGGCATCCAAATGGCAACAGATGATCCAGGCATTTGCAGTGGAACCAGGCCCAAGGCTGAGGTGTATAGTTCCACACCAAACCAGCCATTGAATCTTCGTCTGAATTTGACTGTCTGTCTAATTTCAGCACTGACCATCTCCATTTGCATTTGATGTGTTGATCCGATAAGTTTCATGAGGCTACAGTAGCAAGCTGTGGTTGGCTGCATGTACGTCACTCAGAAAGTAGCTCTGACTGGCTAATTAACCTCTCTAGAGCTCCAGAGAGAAGCAAGTAAGAGATGTAAAACAATTTTGAGGTGGTTTTTGGTGAAAATAAATCTTCTTATGAATATCAAAACTTCAAATAAAACATAGCTAAAGTTTAAAATATGGGACCTTTAAATGTGTTGTGTGTTCATTTGTAAACACTTTGATCAACAGAAGTCTTTGTTTGAAACTTTTATAGCTATTGATGAATATGATACACTGCTAAGTTACGCCCAGCTGTTCATCCTCAATTTAGGCAGCAGCATCTGGAGGAGCCCAAGGCCCATGCTAGGATCTTGTGTGCAAATAGTTATTTTACTGATAATAATATTCTGTTCTATCATTCCATTGAAATACTGCCTCTGATACTTGCTTGCTTTATGCAGTTTATATTTTTTGACTGGCTTTAACTTTTCATCATCTAGTGTGACAGCTGCAGAAGCCGTAAACAAGGCAGTTATCCAGTTTTCCTTCAGGGTGCAGAAATTAATTATAGTTATGTTAGTCTCCCCTTTGTAAGGATTTGAAAATTATTTAGTTCATTAGTTGTGAAAAGGATTCCAGTCAGTATTATGTACAGTCTTTGACAATAATTTAAGATGGAATGTTAAAAATATTCAGCCTGACCAACAGAGTGAGCCTCCTCTGATTAACTTCAACTTTCATCCAGTTTGCACAGCTATTCTTAGTCACTATCTTTTATTAACAGTCTTGTGACTTTTTCTTTGATCTACTACTATTATAACTTATTGGTGGGGGACTTAAAAAGCCTGAAGACATTTTTAATTAATGTTAAAGATAACTTGGCTAAAGAGTATACAGAACATTTATAAATATGGTTACAGTTATGAAAAGTCCTTCACTCCACCTTCCTGCCAACTATTTCGCGACAGATCATATTATATGTAATTATTCAAATTCTGATAAGAGAGAGAGAGAACCAACAACGAGCTCAGTGCATAGCTTGTGATACCAGAAAAGAGAGCAGTCAAAAAAGCTGTGGAGACCAAGTTGAGCAAATAAAGGCTCTTATGCCTATTAGTAGCTGTAGCAGAGGCAATGGTATGGAGCTACAATCATGCCAAAACCTAACAAACAAACAAAACATGTTTTTACTAATTTCCTACCATTCAATTGGGAACACAGTGTCGTGCAAATACGTCACACACTAATGCATTTTATTTCGCAAACACAAAATGCACCTGTCAAACAAATATACTACATATTTCTAATAAATGAAACAAATAGCCTTCCGCATTTCATACAAGTATAAAATACATATCCCATTAAGACAAAAACAGATATTCTACAAGTATGACACAAAATATATTAAATGACTTTTGTCATGATTTTTCCGCCGTTGTGTCATGATGAGGATTTTCTCACAGATGTACTAAGTAATTCACCATCCAGGCAACAACAGCAGGTTGTGTCATACTTGTAGAATATCATTTTTTGTATTTGGAGTGAATACAGTTTTGTACATGTAAGATTCATTTTTTTATACATGTAGGACATGTTGTACTGATGAAAAGTAGATGATGAATCTTTTCTGAAAACTTTTATTATTTTGAACACAAAAAAATGAACAGGAAAAGAAAAAGAGAAAGTCTTGTGAAGAAAAAATACAGCCACTTTTATATACCACCTGGGCCATTTACAACCTGAAGTGGGTTAGATTGCCAGATCACTGGTTTTGGAAAACTACAAAAATTGTTGGATGCAGCCACCTCAGTTTGTCATGATGTGGGACATGAGTGTGCACTGTTATATGATTGACCTCTTCGAAAAATGCCTTGTTATTGGTAGAATTATGCTTCTCTAGGCTGAACCTTGGTGAATGCACAGAGGCATGTCAAATATGTTCACAGGGCTTTTTTTTTTATAATTGTAGTTGCTACGTTTATTTTCCTCTCACTTTTTGACCCCGCCTCCTGATGGGAATTGGTTGGAGGTGTGATTGCTTGTGTAACAAGAGGCCATTGTTATTTTAATACTCAAAATAATTTATTTTTGATGTCTTCTTTTTGTTGATGTGTTCAGCTACTTGCAATCTCTACTGCACTTGTGTCCGTCCTGGGAGAGGGATCCCTCTCATGTGGCTCTCTCTGAGGCTTCTATGTTTTTTACCCTGTTAAAATGTTTTTTTGGTAGTTTTTTCCGTACTCTTGTTGAGGGTTAAGGACGGAGGATGCCGCACCTTGTTAAAGCCCTAGAAAACTAATTGTGATTTGTGAATATGGGCTGTACGAATAAAATTTGATTGATTGATTAATTGATTTGATGCATACCTGACATTGTTTGAGTATGTCTGCAAATAAGAAAATTAAGGAACGCAAAATGACATCCCACCTTACTACACATTCTCTGCAGAAATGTAACGTTTAAAACAAAGTGTGCTCATCTCTGCCTCTGAATGTGACGGTTTTTTTCCCACTGCTGGAGAGGATGCTTAGCTTTTTGAAGTGAAACCTTTCAAATTCTGGAAAAATCACTTTAGAGAAACAAGCAAAAGCTCCTCGGAAGAAACAAGCAGCTGAGTGACAGACAGATCAGGAGATGTGGAGCAGGTGAGTAAAAGAAGAAAAGGTGGGATGGAGGGATTGAGGAAAGGACAAGAGGAACAAAGTAGGGAGAGTAGAGGGGGATTTTGGGTGGAGGAGAAAGAGGTGGGAGACATATGGGCATGAATAAATTCATACTAATGAAGCTTGACTGATGCACTGCTTCCAACCAGCACCTCATCTAATCCATTCAGTGGGAGAGAGACACAGACGGACACAGAGCGTGAGAGAGAGATAGAGAGAGCGAGAGGAGGAGGGCAACTGAGGAGGAGAGAGTTGGAATCCCCTCTTGTCTGGAGGCCAAGATTATCTCGGGCACTGAGGCATGCTGGGAGCCACGGAGCCACAGCCATACCAGTCTGGCCAAGGTTACAGTAGCCAGGTCCACAATTGGATTGGGCAATATTTAATGGTCAATGTTGGACAAGGGCAGCCTATGCAGCTAGCATATGTTGACAGCCCTTTTCTGCATCTCTGTGTGTCTGTCAGTGTCTGTACGTTACTGAGCTGGCAGACTCACATGATCTAACAGGACAGAATTCAAAACTCTTCAGGGCCAAGACGTGTTTGTGTGCTACAGACGTGTGAAGCCTGATTGGTCGGGAGAGACGAAATTAAAGACGCAGTCTGGACAGTTTGAACATTTATTTGATCACTGTTTAGTTCTGACCCTGATCCCCATATGAATGATACTGAAACAGACACACAAAAATAGATCAATCTGAGCACAAACACAAAACAAACCCTATCACTGCCAAGTAGGACGGACATACAATTCCTAAAACTTAGATGATAAAATATTGTTCTTGTCCATGGCCTTTAGAACAAAATGATAGCCCTTTTCAGGTGGGAATAACATTACAGTTGAGGAATTTAATGTTCAATGCGTTCCTTGTAAGGATGGATCATGATTTTCAAATTCTTGAATAGTCTTTGAATAATGAAAACCTAATAGTAATTATTTGGCTATCATATAACATATTGTCTCTATTACTAGTGCCTGTTAATAAGTAATATATTACTACCTCCATTAGGTGATGGTAATGTAAATAAAAGCGGTTTGCCAACTGCCAATAAACAGCAAAAGAAAAGAAGAACACAGAGATTTGTGGATGACTTGTTCATTGCTGTGAATCATTTGGATAATTCCAATGTTATGTGTCCATCAACTCCGAATTGTAATTTATCCAATACTTTGGTTTATGACCAAAAAATGTGTTTAGTGGTATTATATTTTACACCCATTACATTTATGACATCTGTGTTTAGCTTTGATCCTGTTGGATCACACACTCTCAGTAGAGTCTTTTGAAGGTTTGACAAAGTGCTTTGATAACAGCCACACAGCTGCTCATTTGATCTTTGAAACACACCATTGTGTTCAAATGTTGAGAGGTTTGACCTCCTCGGCATGACAACCAAAAGTGATAGCCTATGTGACCAATCAAAAGTATAACTGAATGCATAACGGAAAATAAATGCATTTAATTCCTTCAAACTTACAGCTTCCCTTAGTGCATGCTCCATATTCCAGTTTGCATACATAATAATGATGAGTCTTGTTTAAAATGCATGCATTGGTGCATTATCTCTTGAATTATACAGCAGTGGTTACCACAGCTCCATATCAATCTGCTATTACTATACAATATTCAAAGTGCTTCCTGTAGCTTCTTCACAGTAAAAGCCTTCCAGTTTCCTTGAAACTATGAATTGATATTACACACTCATTCCATATTAATATTTATATACTACAATCTTCATGTCAGTTATTTTATAGCAATATATCTAAGGCCTTTATAATAAATCCTTGAAAGTAAACTAACTCTAATATTGGGTTACAGCATGTTAATTAATTTATGTAATAAATAATAAATAAAAGTGTTCCTTAAAGCATTGAATAGAGGACATTTTATTTTTCTATTTGATCCCAATAGAGTCTGAACTTTACAAACCCGAATTGCATTGATTCTGTGTTGCTGAATTCCTTCTTTGAGACTTATTCTGTGTATCTTCATATTGTACGGTCTAATTGGCATCTTTTAGCCACAATCGCAACTTGGCTGTAGAGACTGCAATGTTGGACTGTCTGTAGGTCCACCACTGGGATCCAGACTGAACTATTCCACCATCTATTGGATAGATGTCAGATAGAGACATTCATGATCCCCAGAAAAAGACCGTTTTTAAAAAATGGTGAAAACGATTTATTTGAAAAATAATTAGCAATTGCAGCCCTTTTCTTATCGCAAAGGGTCTGATGGTGGTGCGTTCACTGATGTACTTGCAAAACCTTTGCAACTTTCACCAAGATATATAGGGGTGATGTTTGTGACTAAAGTGTACTCACGACATTGTTGTGTTCAGGCAGGTGGTTGTTGCTCAGCAGCTCGTCCTCCTGATCCAATGGGGAGGGCCTGGGAGCAGGAGGGGGGGTGACATCTGCGGGCAGGGAGCCAGGGCTCCCCATCCAACTGATAGAATTACCTGCATAGAGACACAGCATCGTCACTGCCAGTGTGTGTGTGTGTGTGTGTGTGTGTGTGTGTGTGTGTGTGTGTGTGTGTGTGTGTGTGTGTGTGTGTGTGTGTGCGTGCTCAGCTGGACTGCTGTGAAGCTGGGTGGGTGTGAACCTTCATATCTATTTGGCAGCTTTATTGTTCGAGCTGTCGGCAGTTTGATGAATCACAGAGCTTTATGGGAAGTGCATTGATGCATCGATCCAGACTTTAGTGTTTGGACATAACAGGCTCAGTGTGTATTGACAGCTTGATTGACAGCTGCTGTGACTGAGTGGCAGCCAGAGGTCTTTAGCCTCTAGCGTTTCACGTCACACCTCTTGAGCCCTGTAGAAGCCTCCTGCTACAGACACAGACTGTAAAACCCTGTTCATACAGTTTTAATACGCCACCTGGCATTGGAGTGCATCTCCAAATGTGTCTTGAGTGATTACTTTTGATCGGATCTCACTGGCTCTAAAGACGTCCTTCATTTTAGATTGCAAAGACCAAATGGAATTTAGTTTTTAAACACAAGGAAGTAGAAGAAATGGAAAAAACTGACTTTTTCTAAAATTTTCCAGGCAAATAGCCCCAACACCCTTGTACTGGAACTCTTTGGGCTTTCACCAATTTTTAAATGATGTTTAGGCAAAACAAGCATATTCAATTTGAGAATGCAAATGAGTAAGTGGTCTTTCAATGTGCTCCAGAGTACATTCATTGACATCCTGCTAGAAGAGTGTGGATATAGACAGACCAGACCTCCTGTGGTCTGTGTGATCAGATCTCAATGCATCCTCAATGCATTGTGGGCACATTCACACCTGAACTTAAGAGCTGTCCACTTGGGATCAGATGACCCAGGACACATGTTAATTCCAGTTATGAAAAAGGGTCTGAGACTCTTGTGAATGCTTATGCTGTATAGCCGATATATAAGAGGTAGAGATCAGTTCAAGCTGTGAACATCGCTGCAGGAGCCAACTACCCAGACAGATTCAGCAGACATCATGGCAAAGTCTTTCTTTTCTCAATTATTCCCTTTGAGCTGTTCTTCAAAGTATCATTAATGGTGACACATTCATTCTGATTTCATAATTCTGGTGCTGAGATACATTTTTAAAAACAGGCTTCATAAGAACAATAACTTAGAAAACAATAGTTTACTTGACTTCAAATGGGACTTTCTATATTTTCAACAATCCCCCAATTCTTAATCTAAATTGCTTTTTATGATTTAAGATATAAATGGCATGTGGAGGATCATGAGACAGTAATGCATACATCATTAAACTACAAGAACAATTTAGTGTTGTGGACACATCTGATCGACAGAATTCTCCAAAGACTGTTTAATGTGGTTTACTGTACACTGAGGTTTGCACTGTTACTCGCTCCTGTAAGGAGCTGTGGGGTTACCATGGCAACAACGGCAGTGGGAGGGGTTAAAAGCAGATGTTTTGATTAGACCAGGAAGTTCTCTGTAGCCGGTGAAAGTGATGTGAATTATCGCACATCGAGGGGTGCAGCAAACGAGAAAGTTCCCGACTATTAGTATATTTTTCATACAAAAAGCACAAAATAAAATGAGGGTTTATAGAAAACATGGGAAATGTTAAAGTATCGAACCAGAAGCTTAAAATTATATGATTTTGAGGAAAATGACCGGACGCGATCAGAGTAGGGATGGGACGCTCTATACCAACGTTTCGAAGCTGTGTCAAGATTCCGAAGCACAGTTGTTTTGAAACACTGCTCTGAAATGTGGTTCAAAATGGTCATGACAAGTGACCATAAGCGTTGCTTCGGTCACACCGTACTCACAAGCATTATTGGCTGAAAAGAAGTCACGTGAGAAGAGATGCGTAAATACAGACGTGATCCATATCTTACCTTGTCACAAAATGATCAAATTCTTGTAGATCATGGAAATTTGGGCATAATTAATCGTGCATCGTACAGAGGGCAAAATGATCATACATATATACGCTAATCATCGTACATCTGGTCTACAGGGCTGGAGTGAGGGTGTGGTTAGCAGGACATGGTCAGCCTCTTAGTGCAGGTTTTGGTTCAAGTGTCTGTACAGGCACAATGACACCAAATCTGAGAACCATACTATGATGACAACACTGCAGGGAGGCAGCACATTCACTTTACTGTAAGAAGTAGGCAGATTAAAGATCAATTACAACGCATTAATATTGAAATTTAGAGGCTTGGTGGAGCATTGTAGCACAGTGGTTAGCAGTGGTTAGCAGATTGTATTGTGGTTATAATATTCTGTTGTCTCTCACCTTACTATTTAAAGTGCCTTGAGGTAATGTATGGTAAGATATACAGAATATACGCCACTATACTTAATAAAATGTAATTCAATTAAATAGCACTGTTGCCTCCCAACACAAGGTTTGGGGTTTGATCTCCCAGTTCAGCCACAGGATCCCCCATTAAAGGACAATGTAAGACTAGTTTTCAGGGTCCCCCTACTGTGATTCTTATTTTTATCAATGTCGCATATAAAAGTCACAATGTGAGCCTCCCCTTCAACAGTAGCAGACATGAACATTTGATGACGAGCTGAAAGGAAAAAACGTCAGAAGCCAAAGAACCATGTCAACTGGAAGGTCTATGGATACCCAGGGAGAACTCAACTATAGTAGAGCAGTTCAGATCCATCTCACCTCTTAGCAAAGAGGGAAATATGCTTTTCAGTATAAAAAACGGTCCCTGGGGCTCAATTAAAATGTGTATCAATCAGCTCTGGTTATCTTTCTTCTCTGGAAAAATTAGGAAAATAGACTTCTTTTTTTTAAAGTGTTTTTATGAGCTTTTATGGCATTCATTTGATAGGACAGAGAGAGAGTTTAGTGGTGGGGGCAGAGAGAATGGGGGACGACACGCAGCAAAGGGCCGCAGGCTGGAATCGAACCTCATGGGGCGGCAGCTCTACCAGGGGGGCTTATTATTTCTACATTTAAGTTATATTGCAATTACATCTCTTCAACTCGGTGCAAGGGGCAGTGACAGCTCTCTCTCACCATACAGCACACAGATGTCCTTAGTGAGATTGGCGGGGGTAAAAAAACACTCAAAAGTGCAGTTACACTTTATTAAAGATGATGCTGACAACGTTCATTGCCTCAAGTGGAGTACAACTTTTGCAATCAAGAACAGAAACAAGAGCAGCCTCTAGTCCATCACATTCAGAGACAGTTTACAAATGCCTAGCTTCATTTGGTTCATCTGTCATTGCCCTACACGTTATGTTTGTTAGCAACTGGAGGCCATATACAGAGCAAAAAAATTAAGTTAAACTAAATTATACACATATGAGTTATATTCAGTGTAATCATTAGTTAACCGATTGTTGTGGGCTCCTTCACAATTGTAAACTGTCATTCTGAAATTCACAGTTTCGGATCACTGAGAGCAACGGCCCATTTTACTGATTTATGGGCACTTACCCCACAGTAAAAGTCTGTAATAGTGATTTGTCCAAAACCTTGCTTTTTTCTTTTCTTTTTTAAAGATTTTCAACAATCACATTTAAGTCTCTTTATTCAAATTTATATTATTGCACTTTCATACTCAAATGTAATTTTATATACAAGAAAATGAGGCTCTTAGCTCATTCCTGGGAAAGGATCAGTATCAAGCCTGATAACTCCAGGGCCATGGTATTGAAGAGACAGAAAGCAGTTTCTGTTATTTTAAGATGGGTCAGTCCATCACTGTGAAACCAGTCCAGAGTCTCTGCAAGATCTTTGATTGTAGCCTGAGGGGTGCAGCAGAAATCCAGGCAACCATCATAGAGCTTGAGATTGGCCTCATCACAATGGACTGGCCTACCAGGTAAGTTTAAGGCTTGGATTTACCAATCTGGTTTCTGCTGGTGTATGAGGTAATCGTGTCGACAGTGGAGACACTGCAGAGGAATAGCAGAAGATACCTCAGCAAATGATTGGATCTGCCGTGCAGCACTGTTTGGGAGCAACAAACTTCATCTCCATCTCCCACTCAGCAGTCTCTATGAAGGGTTCTGAGTTTCTCACACACTGGGACTCCGGGACCAGAACTTTCACATTTTGGTGCGAACAGGCATTATGGTGCAAACTGGCAAGAAAATGGAAATGCTGGACATAGCAGAGTACTCTCTGAGACACAGACCTTTGGTGGGCATGGTGGCTAGTGAACAAGCAGTGTTGGGAGCCTTCCCACAAGCTTGCATTGATAAAGTGGTAAGGACAGTAGCTATCTAACCCTGAATGAGATGTGGTAAAGTGTTGAGATCAGCAGTTAGCCTGCTCACGTCTGTGTGCAAGTGGGAGCCGCAAGTGGACTTGGAGAGGAGGGTAAGTTTATGACCAAATCATGACAACTTTGGTTTTGTAAGTCGTCTTCAACCTCTTCACAACAGGTGCCTCTTTTGGATCTTGTAGTTTCTTGGGAGGACTGTATGGAAGAGGCAAATGAAAGGAAGAAGTGGGGTGCAGAACTGCACACTATGTAAGGTCTACACTAACTGGAACTGCAAAGGAGAAAGTCATCAAGTCTATCTGTAGACAAGGCTCCAGATGTCTTTGGATTAGCTGCACTGAACCAAGGACCAATGTTCCTGGGACCATGGGCGTCGCCTGGCTTTGGCATTCAGGGCTGTAGCCCCGGACGCTTTTCCCTTAGCCCTGAATAATTTTCAGTCGCCACTTTCACTGGTACATCACTTTGCAACTGAACATAAACCAGTGGTGACTACACATGTGGGACGTGGAAGGTTTTGCTTTTAATTTCAGATTCCGTGTTATCAGATTAGAATGTCCACACTGTATGTGCGAGCAGCAAGTCTGTTGTTGTTGTTGTGAATGTGTCCGAGCAGAGAATCTCCAGCTGCGTTGTTTAAATGTGAAAAACAAACACCGGGCAGAGTTTAACTGATATCACCGGGACTGCAAAAGCAGAAAGCCATCAAGACCAACATGGAAGCAGATAGATGGGTCTTCAGATGGTTTTGGGTCAGTGGTGATTTGTGGGCCCAAGTTACTGGGCTACAAGCCAGGGTCTGATCAACTCTAGCTGGGTGTATGATATTGAAAGACCTAAGACATCCAATAACCTCGTGAATGAGGATTTGTCTCAATGCATTGTAGGATATATCTTTGATTCAATCAACCTACTACCCATTTTGGATTAAAGTGTACTTCAAGTACCACAGTAGACACCTCAAAGTAATTTAATTATAAATTGCCTTCAAACCCATGAGACCCATTACTACCCAGCTTCAGGTGTTTCATGTATCGGTTATTTTGTAATAATTTATTTATATGCATATTTATTTGGGAAAATACTTGCTTGGCGAGGCACTCCTAACAGTTCTGCAGCCACAAAGCCACACACAAAGTTTCAAACAGCAAACCTCCTTACAATTCGGAGCATATGGGATAGTCGGTCTTGCGGAGACCTGGCCATCTGGCCATAATGACTGGCCCTTTGTCAAAGTTACTCGGATCATAACACCTGCCCCTTTCTCCCAGTCAACCCATTGACCACAAGAACCAACCGTTCACTTAATGGCTAATATTTACCAGACCATAAAATGTCAATGTTATTTGCTCAATCTTTAGGGGTCATATTTTTGGCTTATTGTTGTAGTTAATGTTAAAAATGTTGGCAGAAATAACAAATGTCTTCACTTGAGTTTTACACAACATTTGCTAATCATTAAGAAGCCTGAGAAAAGGCAAGATTTGCCTTGTGTCCATTTCAGGTGATAAGGAAAATCCAGGTCCAGGGTCCTGAGGCAGTTGACTGCTTTTTTCAGTTGGTTAAACAAAAAATATTATTAACTGTCTGAAATTTGATCAAAATAATCTGATAAGAAATACTCTGCTGAGACAAGTATATGAAACATGTGTATAGACTTTAGACAGACTCACGCAGGCAGGTGTTTTGGGTGAACATACGCTGCAGTCTCAGACAGTCCTGCCACTGGTTACCACTGCCTTCACAGTTGCACCACAGTGACACGTCAGCAGAGCTGTTACTGATGTAGTTGGGTGTCATGATGGTACCTGTAGGTGATAAGGGGCAAAATTAGTCAAAGGAACTACTTTCATTTCAACAATTCTTTATCATAGTAAATCCAAAATAGAAATAAAGCAGCTGGAGACAAATGATGCCATGGCCAAAAAGGCTGCCAGCCTTAAACGGCTTCTCCACTGTTTTTAACTTTGAGCAATTTGGGCACAAATCAGAAAAGAAAAGGTTTCTGTAGTTTTGGTTTTACCTCCAGCAAAGCTTATCTGCAGAAAAAACATGATGTCGACTTCACTGAAGGGCCTGAAACAACATTTTCAAACTTAAACATGGGGTTTTCTGCTGATGCATTCTTGATGCAATTATAGAATCACACAGCCAAGATATTTGAAAATGAGCTTTTACCACTTAAACTTAAAAAACATTCCAACATTTTGAGAAATACACTGGTTTGCTTGGTTTCCAAGGTCAAATAAAAAATGGAAAGGCTTATTTCCTAGATTTTAGCATTACTTTAAATGTACCAGATTTTGTACCTGTAGTCCTTGAACTTAAAAATAATTTAAGATTGAAACTACACTGTTTTTACATAATTTATAAACATGCAGAACAATAATACCATGAAAGTTACATGTTTTTTAGACACAAGAGTACATTTTTCTACCTTAAAGGCCTGTCATCAGGAATACACATGTATTCATAAATCAACAAATTGTGGTTTTCAATAAATGTTCATTAATAAGTTTTGTGTCCTGATCATTTCCCTTCAGATGCTGTCTAGTTCAGGCACTTTCCCTAACCATAAGCCCAATTTTGAGTGCCTTAGTAAAAACATTTCTAAGGTTTAATAATGCTTTGGTTGCTACAAGTGCATGTTGTACTAAATACATATCAATTCACACTACTAATATGTTAGTGTAAAAGTTTTGCAAGTCGTTGGATAAAATTCTTTCAAATTTAGCAAAAATGTTAGCCAGTCAGCATTATGTTTCCTCCAACATTTTTTTCCAATTGCAAATCAGTAGAATAAACAATTTGTAGAAGAATTGGTTGAATGGTTTCAATTCATATTAGTATGGTATACAACTAGTCGAGTTGAATTCTGTAGTGGAAAATAGAAAACTTCTCCCGATGTGTATTTTTTCAGTGCACTGCTTACACATTGTTTGTTTATCTCTCGCAGGATACCCTGGTGTGAATGTGTGGATTGTGCAGGTTGTGCCTTTAAAAAGCTGTGAGTCTAATAGAAAAGTCATCCATCATTGTCAGTATCTACAAATCTTGTCGGCTGTCATGGGTCTTCATTTTCTATCTTGCTGCTTCTCCTCCACTTCTGCTCTGTCTGATCAGCCCTTTCGCACACTTGCAACCCATTACTCTTCCATTCTGTTCTATCTTTCCTCCTATCCACTCAGCCACTTTTATGTTGAGATTGCATATTATCAAATCTTTTTTTAGTTAAAGAGTCTATTCAACAGGGTTGGTTCAGTTATTCTGGGCCACGGGTCAAGGGACTTTTAAAGAATTTGCTTCAATGATTAATCAAAAATCTATATTTGTGAAAACTTAAAATGGTCTTTATAGGTCACTAAAAACCTTATCTGTTATATAATCAAACTTTTAAAATTGCTTGTTTGCTAACACAACAGTAGCTGTTGTAGATGCATCAATGATACAACCAAGAAGTTCATTGTTTAGCTACGTAGTGCAGTAGCTACTATCAGAGATGGATTTAATATTGATATTTGGTAGATTGATAAGTATGAGTATGTGATGAGTATGAAGAGAAACAAACTTTGGTGGCCATTATTTCAACAAGTTCTATATAGTGAAGATGTTCATTTTTTTTGATACAGTCAAATCACAAATGGCTCACACTGGAAGTACCCTGACTTAACTTTGGATCTTGCGTTACTTGTGGGTTTTTCTGAAATCGTGACTTTTAGTAAAATATTTTTTTTTCTTTTTGTATTTGAAAACATTTCCTATTTGAAAATCCATACATAAGCTTTGGATATGGTATGTTTTACAGTTTTTTCTATTATAATACATTGTTCAACTTCCCAAAGCACTTTCTGGGATATCACTGCACTCAGTGTGCCAAAACATTATCTCTTGGAAATGATTTGTCTTGAGGTAAAATGCAGCCCTCTACTTTATGTAATTCAACTACGAATCCCCCCCCCGCATTCCGTACCGATGAGTCCAGCATATGCTCGGAGGCAGAGGCCTGCTGAGTCTTTCAGACAGCCGCTGGCTGTCAGAGGAGATGGCTGGCAGTTATTAAGGAAATCAGCCAGTCTGGACCTGGCAACAACACAAACAGCAACTCAACATCAAACACAAGAAATGGGCAGGACATTTGAGTGTGAGTGTATGTTGGGGTGTGTTTGCGTTCATGTAAATTTAGGTACAGTGGTTTTCAGTCCCATGTTTTTAGGTACAGTGGAAGCATTAGCACATTTTCATGTCAATATCACTTTTTTGCTTTATATTTTTGCTTTGGCCCCTCTGTTCCCATGGCCTTGTTCCTTTACATAGGACTGTAGTGCACATTTCAGGATCAATACTATGTAGCCTTTTGTAGCGTGTTAAGTTTTCATGTATTTATATTGTGTAACATGGAGAAATGTTGGTTTCAGAGTAGTGCAATATCTTCAAATCTATTCGCAATTAAAAAATTCCCATTCACACAAGAGAGAAGTTAATGATAGAAATATATTTTTCAAAGAAATAACCTGAGAAAAAGCTCTTTTGAGACGGATACCAAAATAATAAATTCATATTTTGCTTATTTACATTCTTATTTATATGTATATTTATATATATACTATCGGTTGCTATGTTTTATGTGCTATTTATATATAGTATATATATATATATATGTGATCAGTTCTGCAGTACATTTGAGTTGTCATAAAGACCTTTCAAATATTATAAGTTACCGATAATATAAGCCCCAAGCATAACGTCTCACCTGCAGAGGTCATCCCGGCGACATAAACTCTGCTGACGGAGGCAGTTAGGTTGCAGTCCCTCCATGTCCTGGTAGGAGCAGGAGGGTACAATGGTTTTCCTCCTCCTCTCACCACACAGTGTGTTAGTGCAGGGGCAGAAAAGGACACCCAGGCTGTACTCCTCAGGCACCCTCTCCAGGAAGCGCCGAAGGGCCCGGTGGCACTTGTGCTGGTTGCACCAGTTGGACCCAGGTACCCGCTTGGTGCAGGCCAGGACATACTCTGATCGCAGGGAGCCACACTTCTCGTACAAACCACAGTCCTGTGCCGCCTTCAGGCACTGGTTCTCACCATCCAGTTGCATGAAAGATGAGGCTGAGCAAGTGAGGAAAAGTTAAATTAGCAAAAACAAAAAATATTACAAAACCCACAATAACTGTGCCTGCATAAGTGAAAAAGGTCAATTTAGATTTGCATTACAGCTGGAAACATACAACTAAACTGAAACCTCCTTCAGAAGGAGAATCTGTGAAGGAGCCATCAGATGGCTCATTAAAGAGAATCACAAATCACAGAATCACAAATCCAGCACAACAATTCGACCATAATGCAAATGAACAGCCTCAGAACAAAGTAGACCTTTAATGTAGTCCACAGTTCCCAACACCAGCAGACTGTGTGCGCAAGGAGAAACTCTGAGGCCATAAAGTGAGACAGAAGAAAAGGGAAACAAATGCAAAGAGCAGAGTTCCCTCAGTCATTAGTTTCTATCATTTATTGATTGATCCAAATTGATTAATAGAGCTGCTTTCTTGAGCTGGCATTATTTGTAAGCCGCGTAGAACGACTATAGAGCTGTCTGTCATTACACATACATGTATGACTGATGGAGGCTGATTCAAATCATGTAATTATACGACAGACCACATGAATGACTGTGTGTATGTGTGTGCAAATATCCCAGAGTGTGTTTTACCTGCCACTAAGGAGGCCATTTGTGTGTCATCGTAGGGAGATAGTTCCAGCTCATCCTCGCCTGGAGAAAAGGAACACATTGAAACAGTTATCAATTACAATGTGACCCACAGTTGCATGAGAGGAACAAATCTACGACAAACACAGAGGTAAAGACAGCAGAGGGAAACAAAAGAAACACCAATAAAGCTCCTCATGACCTCCATGCAAAGCACTGTAAGGAGGTCATCAGTGTAATTTGGAGTGAGACCAATAGATTAGAAATCATGAATAAAATCATAGCATTGAAACATTTTAACAGGAATGAAATGCTGTTATGTGATCATGCTTATCAAAGCCATGATGGTGCCATGAGCCATGAGGGTGGGATATTTGAAACTGTGGGTCACTCATGAAAATGTGTCCAGGTCAATCCCTCGGAGATTTGATAACCAAGGACAAACCAGCTCTGCACAATACAGATGAGAGTAAGAGATGGAAAGAAAACAGGTGTCAGCCACATAAAAAAGGGTAAAAGGCTGAATGGTTTCTTTACAGTATCTTAGGATGTGTGAACAGAAATTCACAAACATTCAACAGTTAAAAATAGAAGTTTGAAGATTACTCTCTTAGAGTAGTAGATTACTGTCATTTCCCTTTCAGTGTCGTCACACAATGAGTCAAGATTACATTTATCGTGAAATAATGACACAAAGCGGAGTAAAGTAATAGTGATACAGTAAATATACACTATGATGGTGGGAGAAACCATAAAGATGTGTGATGTGTGTAAACATGAGTCGTTTGTTCAGTATGTTCTAATCACCTAAATAATAAATAATTGACACGACATCAAACTGGCCTCCACCACCATGTTGTTGTGAGTATAAAGTACACTATTCTGTTATATTTGATTCCATCTTTAAATTCAGTAGTGCAGTGTATCTTCTGGAACTGTTGACTTCTCAAACGCTAATTAGGAGAACAAAGACCTCCCCCTGCATCCCCTGCAGTGCAGAGGGTCCCTGAAGTAAACGCTGTCTCTGCACATTTAGAAAATTAAACATCTTTGCATACATTCACAAGTCTTCCATTTTCTATTAGAAGCAAAGAGTAGGCACCAGTCCTGGACATCCTCTATATAGATACATATAAATCCACTGTGCATTATTTCATTTATTCAGTCAGACAATCCCTTTAAATGGCAACACAGCAACATGTACTGTTGATGATCAGGCTGTATTTTGCTTTAATTATACCCCCCCCCACAATAAGTGTGTTATTTCATATAGTGACACAAAATGACTATGGCAAAGTTCAGTTTGCGTCTTTGTTGAAGAACAGGCCTCGGCCATTCAATCAGTTTATGTGCATTCTGTCATTCACAGTCTGGACCAGCTCTAGACATTTTTGTTGCCTCGGTGAGATTAGGATTTGTTTCCCTCTCCCACAACCAACACAATCACATTACCCTCCCAGTAGTGCCTCATCAACACTGTTTCTTTCTACAAAGGTACAATGGCTGGATATAATCCCAACAGTAGTCAACAAAGTCTCATTCCTTACATTCTAGGAAGAAGCAAGTGCTCTACTGCTATTTGCTGTTACTTGTGTAATTATGTAGATTTACTCAAATATTGTTGAGTAAAATTGAAGGCAGTGGTACTTCACTTCAGTATATCTGTTTATACAGTTTAAGCCAGCTCTGCCTCCATGCAACTACAAAAGCATTATCTTTATTACTGCAATGTAACATAAGTCATACAGCACCTATTGTTTTTTCTTATTCTCTTCACTTGAGTCTTTGGACCTCTTTGTTGAAATATCTATGTAACATATACTTATAATAATTGAAGCATTCCAGCAACTGATCTAAGCTAAATTTGCCAACAGTCAGTTAGCCTCATGTGTGAAGCACATTGTGGCCATTATCCCCACAGCGGTGCACAGTGTCAACGACAGTTAAGGGGTGCAAAATTATTGTAATTAAAAGGCTGTTTTTGTTGCTAATGTTGTTACTACAATAATTATGTTAATGGTATTCTTTCAGCACCCTGACTTTCCGAGCCCTAGGCCAAATAGGTGTTCTATATCACCTATGGCCTGAGTCGGCCCTGCTCACTGCGATTGAGTGAGGTGACCGCAGCGAGCAGCAGCATTGCCGTGGCAATGGCTCTACAGATAACAAAGCCTTTCTTAACTTGCTTGATATTGTCTTCTCTCAACAAAACATCAGCTGTCATCATAAAAATGCTGGTAAGAAGGACCAAAGCTGATTCTTCGGTGAGTAGTTTAATGCATAGATATCTATGCATTATTTGCGTATGCCATCTTAATGCATGAGCTCTGTAGCTATGTTGTAAGTACTTAAGGTTCAACTGTAAATCCACCATGAGTCTATAGCAGGGGTGGGGAACCTTTTTTCTATCAAGGGCCATTTTAATTTATATAACATCCTTCGAGGGCCATACTAAATTATTGTTTATTATAAACACATATCACACCAGGGCTCAAGACTAACTTTTTACATTGGTTGCACTGGTACATATTTTTTTACTGCACGTTTTAGTACTGTTAAACCTTTTCATGACAGTTCCCATATACATTACATTGTTAATTTCTTAACTAGGGCTGGGTATCGCCACTGATTTTCGTTTCTGATCCACAAGGTCTCGATTTGATTCTTGATTAAGTTAGGGATATTTAATTGTACAATACCATAATTGCTTGGATATGTGTAACTGGGAAAGGAAACCTCTAACTTGGTGCATTATTAAAAATATTAAGGCAGGCTTTTCATGATAACAAATTTTGTTGGAAGATATATTGTCCTAGAAAATATTGTGATAAATGATATTATTGTGATCACTTTCAAACAATTTTATACCACTGATATACTGATAATGTAATAGCATAATCATACAAGTACAACCTGTTAAAGGGCAATGAACATTTGAATTAGAAGAAAAAATATTAAAATATCATAAACCTAAATAAAATAAACCACACACAACTTTAACAATGAATAAAATGGACTCTCAGGCCCTGTTAACACAAATTGCTCTTGATTAAATATCAAACATTGAGCATAGAATGATATGGTCATGATTTACATGAGCATTTAGCTCTGTATTGTATTAGGTTAATATTCCAGAGTTTCCTTAAGGTGTGTTTGTGTCTGGGTCTTTGTTTATACGTGTCCGTATACCTCTGATTGGTGTTGGTGCCTCTGCTCTGATCCTGAAGAAGCCACACTAATAATTTCGGTCCGTCATGGAAACCCTGTATTCACCCTTTTTTTGCCGCTCTTCTTAAACTAATTTGACAAACCGCCTCGTTCACATTACAGAGTTCTCCTCTCTCATCTCTGCTTCACTGACCACGTGTCTGTGTGTGGGGTTGGGGCCAGACCTTCCCCAACCCTGGTTTATAGTAATGTTAGATAAGTATGTTAGCATGCTAACAATTGTACACCTTGAGCTCATGAGACTGTTATCTTTGCAGGTGCTATATTTGGTCATAAACCAAAGTCCTGTAAATTTTAAGTTAAAGGATACAAACAATTATAAGAAGTAGGATGCAGTGCTCGTTTTAAACCTACCTGTTTGGAATGGGTTGTTTGCAAATTTCCCCATTGTGGGACTAATAAAGGATTATCTTATCTTGCTTGGCCTCCTCAAACAGTTCTATAATATACTGTCGCTTTTTTATTGTTTGTTTGCTGGACGTTGTGTGCAGAGCTTTTTATAAACAGTGCAGAGTGAAGTTTTAAACTTTGTGTTTATCATACCTGGTTTATCCACAGTGAAGATTTAATAGTCAATGTCTTTCATGTTATGAAACTGAATTTATATATTTGCTTGAATGATTTACTTATTTGCTATTATATTTACATACATCGCATGTTTGCTATTTCGGAGGTCTGTTAAGCAATTTTCAGAAGCAAGTTCACAACTTTTCAAAATAAAAGCTCTGTAATTTAGCTCGATCTAAAGTATTAGTAAACATGTTTTTACTTTGAAGACAAATTGCCAAACAGTAGGTGATTCTATGAATGTTGTAAATATATATATCAAAGCAATCTAGCAGACCAACCATTGCTATAGTTTATTAGAGGACTTCAAAACAGATTCAACTGGGTCAGCGGTCAGACTCTTAAAGGGATAGTTGCCCGAAAAGTGAAAATGATATGCTACTCACCACTATGCCGATGAGGGGGTGGGTGAAGTGTTTGAGTCTCAGGGGTAAATAATGTGTATAATATGAATGTCAGGGCTTGCTGACACTTGGATGACACCACATGAGCAGTACGGAGGCAGGTTGTGTTTTTTCAGTTTTTTTATCACGTCTGAAGAAGAGGTCACCATTGACTTCAATTGTATTAGATTCTGCTGCAACAAAGTTTACCCCTGAAACACCAAAAGTGTTTTGTGGACTCAAACACTTTCACCCACCTCTATCGGCATGGTGGTGGGTAGAGGATGAGTGAGTTTCCATTTTTCGGTGAACTAACCCTTTAAGGCACGTTGACCCCCCTACCCCACATGCACACACATTGACTGTTGCAGAGTGCTGGTCAATTCTTTATTAAATTTGTATTAATCTTAAACATTTTACGTCTCTCAATCACGTGTGAAGTCGGTTAGATGAACAGTGCGCGAGATACACTTTCCACCTAGAGTGAGACAAGTGGAATTAGTAGGTAGATTTATCCTCTTAGGTCCACTATGTCTGAACCAAATGTCATGTCAGTTGAGCCAATAGTTGTTTGAAAACGGAAAAAAAGTGTTAAGTAGCTTAAAAACAGCCCAGTTGTGCCTGGTTCAACCTTTCCTGACTGGACAAAGTGCGGGTGGACTCTACTATCACTGAGGTCAAATGAAGCACAGTGTGACTAAAGTGGGTGCAGATAAGACCATATGTTTCACTTCTATCATCTACCTATATCTGTCAGCATCTATGATATGACACCAAAAAACCTTTTAGTTGCTCAGGTAGGCTGTTTAGGCAAATACATCTTTTACTAATAAAAAAAATTACATTTAATAATGATCTTTCTTCTAATATCACTGCAAAATATTATTGCTGCTTGTATCAAAATATGAGGGATACAATTAGGAATAAGAAAGATGGGGGTAAGGCCAAAATCATCATCAGCTCATGTTGAGGGCGGCTTTTGTCCAATTGTGAAAACCATTAGCTGAGCCTTGATTGACCAGTGGACGAGCCGTTTTTCGTGCCAATTATTTAAACACATTCCAAAGTACAAACTCAAT
This sequence comes from Hippoglossus stenolepis, assembly GCF_022539355.2. Classification (NCBI taxonomy): domain Eukaryota; kingdom Metazoa; phylum Chordata; class Actinopteri; order Pleuronectiformes; family Pleuronectidae; genus Hippoglossus; species Hippoglossus stenolepis. The sequence continues at coordinate 1,416,190 of NC_061489.1, forward strand.
CAAGAATGTAATGGCATGTAAAGTGTTTATGTATGTAAATCCTATTCCAGGCGATATATATTTATGGTAATGACACGCTAGAGCAGCCTAGCAGCGTTAGGAACTGAAGAGTGTGTAATTACACTAATGCTCCGCTGACTAATAGGCCACAGGGGAGAAGGAGTCTGCTGGCTAGTGTTAGCTCACTTACTAATGCACACATCATACCAGCTCTCCAGATAGGCTTGTATTACTGTGTGTGTGTGTGTGTGTGTGTGTGTGTATGTGTGTGTGGAAGTCTACCATATGAGGCTTCTTTGGCAAGATGACATATTTATGGTTAAAGTTAATAATAGAAAATTGGGCAATTATGGATTTAGGGAGTTAATATATATCTATTGTTTATATTCATCTGTATTTTGGATTATTTGGAGTGTAGATGTAGCTGAATGAATGTAAGAAAAACAGATGAACATGCACCAACAGTATATGGTGTATGTTAAAACACCTGCTCCTGTTGTTTCTGTATAAGTCAGCAGTCATGGAAAGTTACAGGTATATACTCTGCATATTAGTACTGTAAGTAGTGATGTTGATGTACTTGTAGTGCTATACTTTACACTTCACTCCACTAAGTTTCAGTGTAACAACACTTACTCTACTTAAGTGACAGCTATGACTAATCTTACGGATACAAATTGTACATGCAAAGCAAAAGACTACCATATCCTAACCTAACTTCTGTGCATAGTGTGTTGAATGATGCGTAATAAACATTGCACCACAAAGTTGAAATATCCTAACAGGTTAGGGTTAGGGTTAGATTTATTTGCAATGAGACAAATAAGACCAGTTTTGTGTGTAGCCTGATATTTGCCATTGAGCTCCATTGTTGTCCAAAAACCTATTAGGAACACATCAGAAAGCCACACTGTTGCACGTGATGACATATTCCCTCCTTACCATTACCCCACACACTGCAACCAAACTTACCCAAACGCTGCTGTGTGTTAGCTGCATGTTCTTTACAGCTCACAGGATCTTAGGTCGAAACAAAATTAGTTTCCATCTCCAGCTTCCTCTACAGAACCAGCTGAGGATTAAAGTGAATCCAAGATAGTCTCTATTTGAACGTTAAGACTCAAATGATTGTCCAGGTTGGTGTTGGCTTAAAAACCTTCCAACTACCAGGACCCCTACACTGTTCAAAGATTTCAGGCCAGTTTAGGGACTTAACAATTGTGAATACTGTCAGTGTATCACTTTCAACTTCCAAACCTCTCAAATCTTTACAAAAAAAACACACATTCAGGAATGTAGTGTCTAATAGTAATCTATATGTGCCTTTTCAGTCTGCTTTCAGAGTGTCATTCCACTAGGTGCACTAATCAAAGTGGTGAAAGATCTGCTCACATTGGATTCCTGAAGTCGGTTCAAACCTAGATGCTGGTCATTGGCCCACCCTGACACTGGTTTGATAACTCAACGGTAGCTCTGGAAAACTGTGCTTATTTCTTTAAAGTCTGACAACCAAGTCGTGTTACATTTAATCTTATGCTCTTATTTGATCAACACCTTTATTAAATTACATAACTCAGTTAAAGTCTGGTCTTTACTTTCCATAGATGAAGATACCCTAAGTAATTCCTCTGTATCATCCAGACTTGCCATTATGTTTTCAGTTCGGCCACATGCTGGTGCTATAGTCATCAGGTGATTTTGAACGCCACAGGTAGAACTTCAGCTGAATCCAGAACAATTGACCACATTATAGACTAATTTCATTGGCTCCCTTCGCATGTCAGATCAGACTTGTGGGTCTAACCTCTTTCCTATCATGCCCCCTTCCCCTGGAACAAGCTAACTGCTGATATCAGTCTGTCTGACTGCATGTTCAAACTTTAAATCTTCATACAATAACAGGTATGCTTTAAATACTTTGAATACATGTACTGGGTCAGTTGTAATCACAATACATATGTCAAACCTCAAACAGAAAGAACAGTCCATGGGGTCCTTTTGGCAAGGCTAATGTACATTTTCTGATAACACCTGAATCTGTCTGGCCCTTTGTTCGTTTATTCCCTCAAACACATGAGCATCCAGGCTGTGAGCTCTTCTCTCTCAGCCTGTTTTCTTCTCCCTGTCCTCTCTTATCAGTCAGGCTCTCTGTGCTGGACCATCTGCCATCCTGGGACCTGTCTCGCTCCCCTGGCTGTCCGTGTTTTGGAGCTTTGTCCTCCATAAGTCCAAGCCTCTTCCTGTTTGTTTTCCCCTTCTATGTATTTTCTTCTCCTGTGTGCTAACTATGGCTTGCCTCATGTGGTTGTAAGGGCTGTCCTCATTTTAGGTCTTCACATATGTTTATAATATAGAATTCTTTCCTAATGATTGTTCATACTATGAATGTATGTGCTTTATCTTATAGACACAACATCTATTGCATGTGTACCTCATCTACTGCTCATTCTGAGGTTTTTTCAATTGTTCCCCCATTTTGGGGGTTGGAGGTTATTCTTAGGAGGTTTCTTAAGAAGGAACACCATAAACATTTCTCACATAAAGTTTGTTATTAAGTTGAGGGTGTCAAGTTGTGCTGCAAAGATTATAAAGCCCCTTAAGGCACATTTGTGTTTGGTAATAATTGTCTGAGTAATGTTTGACTTGACTTTAGTTTACTTGCACCCACTCCCACATACACCATCCTGCTGCTGCCCCAAGCAAATGAGGATTCATCTATTGTATTGGTGTGGTGCTGTCTGAGCACACTGGAATGACGCTCCACAAATTCATATATATATTTTTAAGCATCATCCACATCAGCGTTTGTCAAGCAAAATGCAATGGAATGGTCAGGGTTATCACATTAATATCTGAATTATACTGATAGATTCACAAGGTCAACTCATGAACTGAGTGACACTCAAAAAAAAAGAAAAAACCTTAACGTTACAAGTAGCTGCTAGTAGCCTTTGAGTGGCACAATGAATATCATCATTTTTTCCTTCCTGGCTAAGATCAACTACACATTATATGAAAACTCAATGGTAAATGGTCTGTATTTATATGACAGTTTCTAATCTTGATGACCACTCAAAGTTCTTTACAGTAGCCATTCAAACATCATTCATACACTGCCGGCACAGCTGTCAGGAGCAATTTGGAGTTCGGTATCTTGCCCAAGGACACTTCAGCATGCAGAATGGGGGACACCGAGATTGAAACCAGCGACCTTCTAATTTGAGGACGACGCACTCTACCTTCTGTGCCACAGCCATTAATTTAATTTATCATTCACTCTTCTGACAGTTTTTTTAATGAATTTACAAAGAAACAACAGAGGTTAGCTTAGCGACATTTTCATAACCTATCCTGTTAGATAAACTTCACCTGTGCTGCACTACAGCTCCTCAAAATCTTTTTTAGCACAACTAAATAATCAATGAATCATTCAAACTGTTCATTCATCATATGCTCAGCTATTGTTAATGTATGTTAAATTGACAGATAGAAACAGTGTTTGGATAACCTCTTGAAATAAGCTACAACATGATCATATACAGTAGGTGCACTGCAGTGCTTAAATAGCCATCTGTCTGTCGCTGAAAGTAGTGCCCTACAAATGCACTAGTTCCTCCAGTTTGAGTGACATTTGTTGAAAGTTAACAGCAGTTGCTGGTTTTGTGTTTTTTTTCAAAGATTTTTATCTTCAAGAAAAACCAGTGGGAGTTTGGAAGTATTGAAACAGACGTGTATGCTGGCTTTGGCATTTACATTAGATTTGTTGACAACAAGAAGAAAGAATAATACCTGCCTTACCCTTTAAAGGGAAGATATAATGCAAAATGCACTTATTCAACATTTATGTGTCTCTTGTGTGTGTACAGACCGTCTCTTCTCTTGATCCATCATTCAGTAAAACTGTGTGCAAACATGCCAGTCAGATTTTGCTCCCCTCTTGACATCAAGAGAGAAAAACAAGAGCATGTAAAATGCTTTCTTGTTGGATGCAAGGACCAACACAACAGCCTTTTTGTCCTCCCGTCAACTGTGGAAGTGAGGACCCAGTGGCTTAAGTTTATTTCAATGGCAAAATCCCCAAGACTGCAAAAATGTTGTATGTTTGTGCACATCACCGCACTTCTGACTGCTTTCTGAACAAGTGACAGTCAGGGATGCTTGGCTCAGGAGGTAGAGTATGTGTCTAGCTCCTCCTCCTCTGTGTTGTGTGTTGAAGTGTCCTTGAGCAAGATGCTGAACCTCTTACTGCCATGTCATCAGTGTGTGATTGTGTGTGTTAATGGGTGAATGAGACATACATTGTAAAACACTTGGAGTTGTTGTGTAAATGCAGTCCACGCTACTGTCTACCCATAAACTGACAAACTTCATTATTCTGTAAGCTTTGCAATGTTGCATATAATTGGCCAGTATATTTTTTACCCACAGATTGTAGCAATACTTTACTAATGTTAATGTTGTTTGAAGGACAGTCAGAAACTGTGTGACAACTACGGCTTGAACTATGTAACAATACGTAGGATGCTATTAATTGTTCTGAGCTTAGTTGTAACAGGAAATACCTCACTACTCTGTGATCCCCAGTATGTAAGTCGCCGGTGTAATGTTATATACATTTATTTAATAGACAGCCCGTGAGGTGAATTTGAAAAAACAATAAGAATTGGTCAAACTGCAATTCCTACAGCCACAAGCATGTTCAGACTATAAGCTATATTTGTTTTTTAACCACATATTTGTGTATACAACTAGCTGGACTGTAAACACAATCATTTACATTATTGTTCCATGTATGTTAACCTCTAGAGGGCAAATCAGCACATCGGTAAAATTTTAACATTTTATTTTGACTCTAACTACCCTACACTACAATGGGAATGTGTATTACCCACAATTTTCAACATCTGTAGGACACCCTTTCCTTTAAGAGCTGAGCGAAACAATCAAGTTCAATTGAAAGGATCAAAGACTCTAAATATCACATTCATTGTCAACTACTGTTCTTTTGTATCCTGCATTAAGAGCTGATAAATACTATTTGCCAATATTTGCTATTTTTATTTGAATCTGGTGAGTGATGGGTGCTTGTTTTGGACCCTGATCACATTGTGAAAAGTACAAACAGGCTTATCAAAAATAAATGGTAAATGGTCTGTGTTTATATAGTGCTTTTCTAGACTTGATGACCAGTCAAAGCAATTTACAGTACAGTTACGCCATTCTATCCACACACACACTCATACAGTTCATCTTTGTGCAGCACTTTCTCAATCACACATCACTCACTACTGGCAAAGCCGTCAGGGGCAATTTGTGATGCAGTATTTTTCCCATTGACAATTCCCGCACACAGAATGGGGGAAATGGGGGAAATGGGAATCAAACTGTCAACCCTCTGATTAGTGGGGAACCCACTCTACCTCCTGAGCTACAGCAGTCCAAGACAAATATTATATTCTGAGTTTGGGGCATCGTTCTGTAACTGAAAGCAAGACATTACATACGTTTTATAGTCAAACTTTAGTTCACTATCAAAAGATCACATTACAATTAAACAAGGAAAAAGTCATGGACATGTCATCTTAATTGCTGATGTTGTTTTTTTCAGATTTCCACTTAGATTCCTGCACAAATGTGCTGAGGGGAAGTTTTCATTTTTAAAAGCAGTTTTGAAAAGTACAGTGAAAGTCAGGTTAACAGTTTCTCTGTTATAGGAAGAGAAGCCTTAAAGAGGAAGGAGTTATAACTGAGTGTTCAAGGTCGGAGATGAAAATATGAAAACATGTACACTACCGTTCAAAAGTTTGGGGTCACTTAGAAATGTCCTTGTTTTTCAAAGAAAAACACTGTTTTTTTCAATGAAGATAACATTAAATTAATCAGAAATACACTCTATACATTGTTAATGTGGTAAATGACTATTCTAGGTGGAAACGTCTGGTTTTTAATGAAATATCTACATAGGTGTATAGAGGCCCATTTCCAGCAACTATCACTCCAGTGTTCTAATGGTACATTGTGTTTGCTAATCGCCTTAGAAGACTAATGGATGATTAGAAAACCCTTGTGCAATTATGTTAGCACAGCTGAAAACTGTTTTGCTGGTGAGAGAAGCTATAAAACTGGCCTTCCTTTGAGCTAGTTGAGTATCTGGAGCATCACATTTGTGGGTTCGATTATACTCTCAAAATGGCCAGAAAAAGAGAACTTTCATGTGAAACTCGCCAGTCTATTCTTGTTCTTAGAAATGAAGCCTATTCCATGCGAGAAATTGCGAAGAAACTGAAAATTTCCTACAACGGTGTGTACTACTCCCTTCAGAGAACAGCACAAACGGGCTCTAACCAGAGTAGAAAGAGAAGTGGGAGGCCCCGGTGCACAACTCAGCAAGAAGACAAGTATATTAGAGTCTCTAGTTTGAGAAATAGACGCCTCACAGGTCCTCAACTGGCAGCTTCTTTAAATGGTACCCGCAAAACGCCAGTGTCAACGTCTACAGTGAAGAGGCGACTCCGGGATGCTGGCCTTCTAGGCAGAGTGGCAAAGAAAAAGCCATATCTGAGACTGGCCAATAAAAAGAAAAGATTGATATGGGCAAAAGAACACAGACATTGGACAGAGGAAGATTGGAAAAAAGTGTTATGGACAGACGAATCAAAGTTTGAGGTGTTTGGATCACACAGAAGAACATTTGTGAGACGCAGAACAGGTGAAAAGATGCTGGAAGAGTGCCTGACGCCATCTGTCAAGCATGGTGGAGGTAATGTGATGGTCTGGGGCTGCTTTGGTGCTGGTAAAGTGGGAGATTTGTACAAGGTAAAGGGATTTTAAATAAGGAAGGCTATCACTCCATTTTGCAACGCCATGCCATACCCTGTGGACAGCGCTTGATTGGAGCCAATTTCCTCCTACAACAAGACAATGACCCAAAGCACACCTCCAAATTATGCAAGAACTATTTAGGAAGAAGCAGGCAGCTGGTATGCTGTCTGTAATGGAGTGGCCAGCGCAGTCACCAGATCTCAACCCCATTGAGCTGTTGTGGGAGCAGCTTGACCGTATGGTACGCAAGAAGTGCCCATCAAGCCAATCCAACTTGTGGGAGGTGCTTCAGGAAGCGTGGGGTGACATTTCTACAGATTACCTCAACAAATTAACAGCTAGAATGCCAAAGGTCTGCAATGCTGTAATTGCTGCAAATGGAGCATTCTTTGACGAAAGCAAAGTTTGAAGAACAAAATTAATATTTCAAATAAAAATCATTATTTCTAACCTTGTCAATGTCTTGACTATATTTTCTATTCATTTTGCAACTCATTTGATAAATAAAAGTGTGAGTTTTCATGGAAAACACGAAAGTGAATGGGTGACCCCAAACTTTTGAACGGTAGTGTATATCTATGAGAAGAGTAACTCTTTAACTTCTGCTAAACAGCAGCTTAACACAAATGGCAGTGAAAGTAAGTGTGTCTCGAAGGTGCTTTTTGTAAGTTTTGCTGCATACCCAATGTTAGCATTAATAACCATTTACTTACCAGTTTAGGAGAAGTTGCAAGTTCAGAATAAATCTGGCTTCCTTTACTTGCCAAGAGCTGCCTCCAGTGATGGGAAGCAACGACAATATTATAAGCTAATGTGGATGTGGCATCTACTGCACTTCTGTCCGTCCTGGGAGAGGGATCCCTCACATGTGGCTCTCTCTGAGGTTTCTACCTTCTTTTTACCCTGTTAAAAGGGTTTTTTTAGTAGTTTTTTCTTACTCTTGTTGAGGGTTAAGGGCAGAGGATGTCACACCTTGTTAAAGCCCTATGAGACTAATTGTGATTTTTGAATATGGGCTATACAATTAAAATTTGATTGATTGATTGATAATCACTTTCACCTAAATTACATTCTGCAAAGTAAATATTTTGTACAGTAATCTTAAACTGATTGAGATGAAGGATGATTTCATGATCCAGTTTTTCAAATACATTGTCTATCTCTTAAAAATGCTGGATGGGAACCCAGCTGCAGATATGAATCCACATACAGATTGTTATGAGTACCCGTTCCCACCCCAACAGCACCCGGACTGACCTGGCAGCAGGCGAACCCTCCAGTATATGTGCAGACACTGCTCCTCCTTGCGAAAACCACGCTGGCACTTGCAGGCCAACAGAGCGGGGTGTTTGGCCAGCAGAACATCCCGTCTCTCCAGGCACTCGGCTGCGGCCTGCTCCCGTAGTGAGGAAATGGCTGCGTCAGCCGCACACAGCTCCAAGCCCCGGTACAATGCCTCACACCGCAGATCAGCAGAGCACACCCGATGAGCTTCAACACAGTCAGTGTGGGTGGAGGGGTAGGGGAAAATTGGTGATGAGGATGACAAGGCATCTAAGAGAGGAAAAGAAGATGGAGAAAGACATAAATTGAGAAGAAATGTCAAAAACCTAACATCTTTGAGAAATTAACTCTTAGCACATTGATTGTAGTAAATGTAGCAAAGTGGTTCCAAAGTAGTAAACTTCATGCTATAAAGAAGAGTTCATTGCCTAGGCAACATGTTTAGACAACCAAAGTTTTGAGTGAATTCACCAAGTGAATGATGAACCTTTGGCCGCAAGACCAATTACACTTTCGACAATTTGATGCGGCCCATAACGGAATTTTTAAACAACATGAGCTGCCAGGGCTGCGGGGGCTCTCCTGGCCCTGTCAGGTTCATAGCACCTGTAAACATTATAGCTTCACTAATGTTAGCAGATGTCTTGAAGGTGTTATCCTATCAGAAGGAGGGGCGGGTCTTTTTTGGCCCAGTTGGGCAGTTTGACTTTGTCATATTGGCTCGTCAGATGACAATGTGCAAATGAGCTGTAAGTTTTGCTTGTAATTCATAGCCTATAACTTCAGTATGATGTGGACAGATAGTAAATGTCTGTGTTTGTTTTTCAGCACAAATTTTAATAACACATACACAAGGTAATTCTACAACTACAAAAACTCATGCAAATTATATTTTTGTCATTACATTATCAAAAGCTTGATTTTCCTTTACAAATTCACACATTCAGATACATGCCTGCATTTTATCAACCGTTCAGGCCTGATAGCAAAATCTGTCCTGAGAAATCCGATCTCAAGTAGACTCTATTTTTGTCTATTCATACCTGGCATTAAAGTGTGTCATGTTATGACCGCATCTCCTATTTTATAGGATATATATACCCTATACACACAGAGAGTTAGAGAATGGAGCAACTTGATGCATGTAGCAACTTGATGCATGTAGCCTTATAATTTTACAAACAAGATTTTATTTATCTAAAAAATATATAGAAAATCAATGTGTATTCATCACATTTTGGTGTGAAATTATTTGTGAATATCATTTCACAAGATCAAAATATTAGTGACTCTTATTAGACTTTTAACTTAACTTGACGATGGTGTGGACAAATAATTTCACACTCTGCCAAAGACATCCAAAAATCCAACCATTCACTGGACTGTTATGTGGTTGGAGAACCTCGGCACCAACTGCAGCCTTCTATTTTATATTTTAGTGCTTCATGTGAGTCAGGTGCTTACAGGTGTTTTTAAGAACTAAAAAAGAAGCATGGAAGCCACCTGCTACGCACCCTTAGCCCACCACCAGGAATCCGACCCTGTCCATGTTCCACAGGAGAATATTTCTCTGATGTGGAGAACTCCAGTGACAGAAATATACAGCCTCAGGGTGAGGTGGCAGCCTCAACTAGTCTGAGGTTTTGTTCTGATGGAAAGAATGTTTTGTAACCTGGCACTGTTTGTGCAGAATGTGCTTGCCATCCTAGCATCAAGCACAGCCAGCGAAAGAGACTTTTACTTGGCGGGATGTGTGGCTCCAGAGTGGAGAACTCAGCTTAAACCAAGAACTGTGGGCAATGTTCTTTTTGCAATCTAGAGAGCCATTGAAATATTTAATAAAGTAATTACAATTGAATTCATGTTTCTACATTTGATTAAAGCTGCCTCACAGAGCTTGATTCAGTTATCCCATTATTTATTGGTATTTTGTGTAATCTTGTTGTGGCCCTTTATGTCCACATCCTTAAATGTTTTATTAAACCTAATCATGAGCCACAGAGAGAAGTCCACATTGTTTTTGTATAGTTGAAGCAATGTCACTAGACATTTATTTAATCTAACCTGGTTAACCTGGTGACCTCATGTGCAAGCAAAATTAGAACTAGTTAAAGTGGTTGACTGGTTAGCTTATGCTTTTTAAAATGGGTTCAGGTAGCAGGACACACATCAGGTCAGAGAGATAATTGTGATCAACAGGTTGGTTCTGGTATCGAGCTTTGCAGGTTTGCGGAGGTTGCATAACGGTGTCTGACAGAGCTAATAAGCTATCTCCTAGCAACCTTTGTTTTGGACTCTGACTCTTACTGCTGTTTGTCAGCAGTATACACATACTTAACACCTGCATGTGAAGCCATTAACTGTGGCAATTCCTTTGAATTTGTTCATTGGACCTTTTTATCAGAAAGAGATTGTATGAATGGGCAGGATAATAGGTGTGGCCGGCTAGATTGTGAACTAACGAAGTGAAGACGTACCTGTGCACATGCAAAATGTGGGAAAAATGTGCACTGAAACTGTCCTGAGGCTTTATGAATCTTGGTGGGAAATAAGAAGCGGAGACACAGACACGCACGCATACGAATGCACACACACACACACAAAGAGAGAGAGAGTGAGACAGAGTCAGGTAACTAGCTTAACGCCTGTACAGTCTGCAGTTTAGAGTGAATAAACAATCCAGCAGTTAAATTCATGCAAATACGTCTGCACACATCTGCTTTGTGTTCTGTCTAAACACACCTTAACAATATTTAAAAAATGACAGTATTTAATCCAAGTAAGGCTGTAGCCCCAAAAGCCTGAAGTCCTCTTAACTGAGTAAGGCTGTGTTCATTTCTTAAAAATGTAAACACCTAAATGCTTTAACAAGGCCAAGAATAAAACATCAATTAACAGTCACTGTTAAACCAAATCTTACTTCAGTGTAGCTGGAGGATTCTATTCAATAACATTTGTGTTTGTTCGTGGAAATATTTGGATGCTATTGCATAATTCCAATATCCATGCTTTTTTGATACATGAGATATTTTATTTAGCAAAATTACATTATTTTTATTGAAGTTAGGACACAGAACAAATTGGTTTTAATGTCTGTGCAACTTCACTAAAAACTTTACGCAAAACATGCTTCTCACAGACACATAATCAATCCTCTTCATATGTCAAAGAGCTCATAATAATAATAGATGGCATACGTTCGTCATTCTCCAACCCACCTTCTGAAAGTACCTTTCCATCAACTTCATCTTCATCTTCATCCCCTTCTCTTTCCTCTTTCACCCCCCTGTCTCCCAATCAAGTTCTTACCCTGGTAACTTCCGCCTGCCCAACCACCTGCCCCCTTGACCCATCCCCTCTCATATTCTCCAGTCTATTGATCCTGACCTTCTTCCTTTTCTTACCCATCTTATTAACACTTCCCTGTCAACTGGCTGTTTCCCTAACTCTCTTAAAGAGGAAAGCGTGAACCCTCTCCTCAAGAAACCCACCCTCAACCTGTCTGAAGTAAACAACTACAGACCTGTCTCTGTTCTTCCCTTTTTCTTTCCCCTTTCCAAAGCACTTGAGCGAGCTATCTTTAATCAACTCTCCTCCTATCTTCACCAGGACAACCTTTTTGATCCTCACCCATCTGGTTTCAAGGCAGGCCACTCAACTGAGACGGCCCTTCTTGCTGTCTCTGAGCAACTTCACACTGCTAGAGCAGCCTCTCTCTCCTCTGTGGTCATCCTTCTTGACCTTTCTGCTGCGTTTGACACAGTGAACCACCAGATCCTTATTTCCTCCCTTCAGGATCTGGGTGTCTCAGGCTCTGCTCTCTCCCTGCTCTCATCCTACATCAAAGACCGCACTGACCGGGTAAAATTGGAGAGGATCTGTGTCAGAACCTTTTCCTCTCACTACTGGGTCCCTCAAGGTTTCGTCCTGGGTCCCCTCCTTTTCTCTCTGTACTCTCTCAGCTCTGTCATTCACTCACATGGCTTTCCTACCAAAGCCTTTCCTACCAAAGCCTTTCCTACCAAAGCCTTTCCTACCAAAGCCTTTCCTACCAATCTGAAACACAGGTAGCAGCACGAATCTCTGCCTGTCTGACTGACATCTCTCAGTGGATGTCCGCACACCAAATATAATTAAATTGGTTTGATTTGAATAAGCAGTAGCACAAGCTGAGTATTGTGACAGTAAACTATTTGGTAAATCTGCAGTTTCTCATATTTTGTAGTGACTTTAGCAAAATTTTAAGTCTGTTTATTGTTGTTTAACCAGTGTTTTTTATATAGCCTATATGTTCGTCTCAGTGAGATTCTGCTATTATCACAGACCTAACCTCCAGAATATCTGCTACAATAAGAGAGACATCTTTAATTCAAAGTGTGCACCAGATGATTTCTAGTCGAGGTGGAACGGGTTTTTCAATGGTTGATGCCAGTACCAACATATAGAGAGAGTGGAGCCGTTACTCCTGTACGTGTTGACACTCGTAAGTACTCAAGAAGTGTGTGACACCTTGTTACGTTTGACCAATTGTGCAGTGCTCAAGTCTATGCCAAGAGAAGAAAAGTTGGGTCAATTATTGCACCAGATTGCAGATTGCATTCAGCCTATAAAACAATGTTTCTAATCGGGGAAGATTGACAAATCTGTGATGTTATTTTAATAGACAGTAACTAGAATGGGCAAATCTAGAGCAACACTTTGATGGTGGAGGTGGAGAATTTTTTTGTGTATTCATGAAACTCTCTCTGATGTTCTTCACTAGACTTTAAAAACTATATCAACAACAACAGCAATAACAAAAATAATACATTTAAACAGTGTGCTTTTTGTTCCAGCAACAATCAATTTGCAGGACATGATTTCTTTAGAGGTTGGGAAGGATGTTTTCAAACAATGCTCCGGTTTTAGAATTATTTGTTAGATGCAACTTAGGTCTTAATTTGTCATCTCACAAATCATTTTCAAACTTGAGCATTGTTTGCAGACTTCCTGAAGAATCACCATAGTGCCACAGATTCTGTTCTGACTGGATAAGTGACAAAATACTGTACTTATGAACAGATGGCTATTTAGGGTGGGAGTGGTCAGGGATGGGGGTCTTTATGTCACTGATATTTGTCAATGATGATTTAAAAGACTGTCCAGTAAGTTTATTGTCAGGGAGAAGATTTCATAAAGTAAAGCATGACGCTTCAAAAGCTTAGGTCTCTGTCACACCTGCAGCATGGACACAGGAAATGGTTCCTGGACTGAAACTGGTCACTGAAAATTGTTGTCCATGAATAGATTTTAGATCCAATTTAGATTCTAATTCTCAACATATATTTTTTGTTTGTATGTTCTCTCAGTACAAATGTGCTTCTGTGCTAAAAGCTCTGTGTCTGCAGTGATTACTTGCTGCAGCTTTCAGTTAGAGCTGAGAGTTTTAATCAATAAATTGTGATTGTGATTTTAACTTATAATGTAACAGAAAGTACGAGCCACCTTGAGTCATGACAGTCCCATGAACTGTGAGGTGAACAGAATTGTGAGTCAGTCTGCAAAAGACTCTACAGACTGATCTGAGCTCAGTTTGTTTTTGTTGAACAGTTATTATCTCCGCTATGAGATGTGGGGCCGTAGAAATGAAGTGAGCAGCGGGTGGACTCAGTCTGTCCCTGCTGCTAACAGCAGTCTGCAGACATCAGACTGATGTCAACACAAAAAGTGCAGATGATTCAGTGAGCAGACCTTCACTTTCTCTCCTGTCTGTGCTCAAAATGAGCTCAGTCAGAGTGGATGTCTGTATTTATCTGAAGCATCCTCTACTAACAGTCCCTGTGCAGATGTGAGGGACAGCATTTATTTTGTTTTAAATATTCCCTATATTGATGAGACTGTAAGTGATGCAAGTTTTATAGTATTTTGGCTGTTTAGCATATGTGCTCTGGGCTTGAAAATGATATGGATGTATCATGTCTGTATTTGCCAAAGAAAATAAATCCTTGATCCTAAGTTTTATTATCAGGAAAGATTTTCGCTGGTTATGTGACATAAAACATCTCTTACTAAAGACAATCAACATTGTTGCTCATTTGTTTAATGTAAAGTAAATGAAAGTTCCAAAGGTTAATGTAAGTATACAGTTTTTGGAACATAAATAGTCTTTTGAGTTTGTGAATTTAAATAAAAAACTGGTAATTAATCACTATATCCTGTCATAATAATGACTAGTAATTAACCTTGTTTGCAGTTTAAGTGTTCTATCAACAGGACAGTGTTACAGTTTTATAATGGTGTTGTAAGGACACTATGCTTTTTTATTCAATTTTATTTTATTTTATATAGCGCCAAATCACAATATCAATTATCTCAAGGCACTTTACATATATGTACCTTACAATATTATAGAGAAACCCAACAGTTCCTACAATGAGGAAACAGTTTGCACCTTATCTGCTCTGATGTTACAAAGGAGAATAAGAAATAGTTGGTTATGAGCTATATTGGTTGAGTGGACTGCATACTGTTTGCCATGAAGAGGATGGAAAAGATGCATCTTACTATAATATAAATGTTCTGACATAGATTGCTGAAGAGATTGAAAAACTCTCCGGAGAGTTCCCATGGTTAAATGGAATAATTTAACAAGGGTTTGGCCTTTTTATTCATGTTAAAAATAACTGAAATCTATCATCAAAAAATCCTGTTTGTCTGTTTTGCTTTCATACCACACATGAATCAAACAGCATGAGAGTTCAATGTAAAGCTTTCACATATGCCTCAATGAAATGAAACAAACAGAAACACAAACAGCACCAGTTTGTTTGACCACATACAGTGCCTTGCATAAGTATTCACCCCCTTGGACTTTTCTACATTTTGTCATGGTATAACCACAGATTAAAATTTATTTCATCGTGAGTTTATGTAATGGACCAACACAAAATAGTGCATCATTTGGAAGTGGGGGGAAATATTACATGGATTTCACAATTATTTACAAATAAAAATCTGAAAAGTGTTGAGTGCATATGTATTCACCCCCTTTACTGTGAAACCCCTAACAAAGATCTGGTGCGACCAATTGCATTCACAAGTCACATTTGCAAGTCACATAATTAGTAAATAGGGTCCACCTGTCTGCAATTTAATCTCAGTATAAATACACCTGTTCTGTGACGGACTCAGAGTTTGTTGGAGATCATTACTGAACAAACAGCATCATGAAGACCAAGGAGCTCACCAAACAGGTCAGGGATAAAGTTGTGAGAAATATGAAGCAGGGTTAGGTTATAAAAAATATCCAGAGCTTTGAACATCTCTCTGAGCACCATAAAATCCATCATAAGAAAATGGAAAGAATATGGCACAACCGCAAACCTACCAAGAGGGCCGTCCACCCAAACTGAAGAGTCGGACAAGGAGAAAATTAATCAGAGAAGCAACCAGGAGGCCCATGGTTACTCTGGAGGAGTTGCAGAGATCCACAGCTGAGGTGGGAGAATCTGTCCACAGGACAACTATTAGTCGTCTACTCCACAAATCTGGCCTTTATGGAAGAGTGGCAAGAAGAAAGCCATTGTTGAAAGGGATCCATAAAAATCCCGCTTGGGAGTTTGCCAGAAGCCATGTGGGAGACACAGCAAACATGTGGAAGAAGGTGCTCTGGTCAGATGAGACCAAAATTTAACTTTTTGGCCTCAATGCAAAACGCTATGTGTGGCGAAAACCCAACACTGCCCATCACCCTGAGCACACCATCCCAACAGTGAAACATGGTGGTGGTAGCATCATGCTGTGGGGATGCTTCTCTTCAGCAGGTACAGGGAAACTGGTCAGAATTGAGGGAAAGATGGATGGAGCCAAATACAGGGAAATCCTTGAAGAAAATCTGATGCAGTCTGCAAAAGACTTGAGACTGGGGCGGAGGTTCATCTTCCAGCAGGACAATGACCCTAAACATACAGCCAGAGCTACAAAGGAATGGTTTGGATTAAAGAATGTTAATGTCTTAAAATGGCCCAGTCAAAGCCCAGACCTCAATCCAATAGAGAATCTATGGCAAGACTTGAAGATTGCGGTTCACAGACGGTCTCCATCCAATCTGACTGAGCTTCATCTTTTTGCCAAGAAGAATGGACAAACCTTTCCATCTCTAGATGTGCAAAGCTGGTAGAGACATACCCCAAAAGACTTGCAGCTGTAATTGCAGCGAAGGGGGTTCTACCAAGT
This sequence comes from Hippoglossus stenolepis, assembly GCF_022539355.2. Classification (NCBI taxonomy): domain Eukaryota; kingdom Metazoa; phylum Chordata; class Actinopteri; order Pleuronectiformes; family Pleuronectidae; genus Hippoglossus; species Hippoglossus stenolepis. The sequence continues at coordinate 1,432,510 of NC_061489.1, forward strand.
ATTGACACAGGGGGTGAATACTTATGCACCCAACAGATGTCAACTTTTTGTTCTCATTATTGTTTGTGTCACAATAAAATTTATTTTGCACCTCCAAAGTACTATGCATGTTTTGTTGATCAAACGGGAAAAAGTTTATTTAAGTCTATTTGAATTCCAGTTAGTAACAGTACATAATGGGAAAAAGTCCAAGGGGTGAATACTTATGCAAGGCACTGTATATAAAGGTGAAGATCAAGGTCTTGTCCACAGTGTTTTCTGACCTGCAGGGTGCTTTCACACCCTGGTGTGCTTCAGACAAGAAAACACTCTCAGCTAACTCAGTGAGATTCATTCTTTTTCTCTCCCTCCGTGTCCTACTGTCCTCCTCTTTTGTAGCAGAATACAGTGTCTTCAGCCAAGACAGTCACAGTTGACTGGCATGGATGAAGTTCTGAACTTGTTTTAGTTTATTTATTTATAACAGAAAGCGTTTTGAATAGGGGATCGTGGGAACTCAAAGTTTCTCCAGGAGGAACTATTGTTTTCGTGCACCGTTGCTTCAATTTGTGCCACACATCCGAGCAAAAAGGAGAGGCTCCCCTGGAAAAATCCAATCACTCATTTGCACAGGGGAAGAGCAGAGATGTTGTTTGAGGACAGCAGAAATCAAACGTGGAGGAAAAATAAGGGAACGTAAAGATGGATGGGAAAAGGGTGAGGTGGGAGCGAGGGAGAGAGAGCGAGTGAGAGAGATAGAGGCAGAGACAAAGAGCGAGCGTACCAATGTGAACCTTGATGGGTTGGACACGCGCACAGTGTGGGGCACAATCAGCATGCACCTCCGAAAATGATGTTCTTAGAATCACACAAAATTGTGCACAAACACACACATACACAATCGCAAAACCAACACATAGACACACACAGAAGGACCCTGAGAAGGACCCTTTTATGTGTGTGTCCTGCTGGGAGAGAGACTGGGAGGCACGGAACCCATCATTATTACCAGAACACAATACTGCACAACCACAGGAGAGGGGGCGGAGGGGGCAAAGCAATCTGTCTAGAGTACACACACAGACTTCCACACACACATCTCAGTGTCAGAATAAAGTGGCTGAGATAGCATAAACAGCTTAACATTCAGTGCCGGATCAGTACACAGTATGTAAATTGAATACTGAGTGTGCTGATGAAAGACTAACCACATACATAAAACATTGTTGGGTGAACAAACAGCCTTTGTGGAGCACCACATCCCAACACTCACTGTGTCCACACATCAGCCCCACTGGCTTGATCCTGACCACCGCTTTGACCAGAACCTGTCCCCCTCCTTCCATCCTCAAACTTCTACAAACAAATTCAATTTCATCTCACAGGAGACACTCCATTTCCAGATTTAAACCCAGTGTCCTCTGATGTTCACAGCTGTATGTGGGGTCATGTCAAGCTCAGGTCACAATCATAATGTCAGACAGTAGCATTTCAACACACACACACACACACAACCGAGTATGCACTGCCAACCAAGACTTTATTTCAGTTATTTTTCCACACTTAGGACTGAGCAAAGCAGCAAAAGATTTTTTATTTCACGGTAAAAGTCCGATGACCAATTATAAATACCTCAGTCAGTTTGAACTCTGTTATTTCCCTTGCCGCTGGAATTCGGCAGTAACAGCAATTGAATCGGTCATTCTCAAATGTATATTGCACTGGCGTGTGGTGACATAAGCAAGCAGAGTACTGCAAAATTAGAGTCCTTTCCATTAGAAGGTATCAGGAATGAGTAAAACCGTGAATTACACTGAATTTACCATCATGTTGTCATATTCGACAGCAGTCATTGATGGTGGACAAGAATATTTTGAGCAATTTCGCAGCATGCAGTTTTGAGGTGTTGTGCACAAGTCACAGACTCTCTCTCTCTCTCTCTCTCTCTACGGACAAAGGTTAAACAGAACTATCCTTCAAAGCAGAGTACTAATTTACACACTGCTCACATGTCGAACAATGCATGCAATATCATGACTGATCTCAGTCAAGGTACTTCAGTATGCTATCCGAAGTATCTTAGTGTCCCTGTACTGTAAAGTGCTTTGAGTGGTTGATTAGACTAGAAAAACGCTAGATAACTACAGTCCATTTACTACTTGGTTAGTTGTTTGGCTGACTACTGCGTAACATTCTCGACATAATGAAAGTGTCTATTTAGTTAACTTGAACATGTGGTCATTATAGGTGACTAATGTATGTAAAGTTGACATTGTTACATGTCCTTTGAAATGAGCCACAAATTAACCATGCATGTATACAAGCATGTTCTAGGTGCAGTCAGGTACAAATAGCACTTAACCTCTGCTTTTCAGAGAGCTAAATCCTCATCTCCAAGCAAACAACGTCTGCAGAGATGATACTAGAATAACGTTACACCACTGCCTTTGGTAGATGGTTTAAGACAGTAACATGATATTACAGGAGTTTTGTAGTACCACATCTTGTATCCCAGCAACACTCACTTATTCTGTGTGCGTGTTAACCTGATTTTACTGACCAAGCCCCATTGCTGCTATCGTGTACACTGCTCAAAAAAATTAACAAATTATTCTAGTTGAAAATCTTTGCTAATGTACATTGTATAATTTGTTGAGCACAAAATGACGTAACAACGGTCGATGGAAACCAAAATCATCAACCCATTGAGGGCTGGATTCAAAATCACACTGGGGGATCTCCTCCTAAACCTGGATCAGACCATCAGCGAGCTCCTGGACAGCCTGTGGTGGTATTTGGCGTCGTTGGATACACCGATACATAACGTCCCATGGGTAGATTTACGTCAGGGAAACGGCATCAATGCCTTCGTCATCCAGGAACTGCCTCCACACTCTGGCCACATGAGGCCGGGCATTGTCCTGCACCAGGAGGAACCCAGGGCCCCCTGCACCAGTGTAAGGTCTGACAATCGCTCTGAGGATTTCATCCCGGTGCCTAACAGCAGTCAAGGTACCGTTGGCGCTGATATGGAGGACATGATATGTCAGGTGTTCTCCTCCTCCAAATTACTGCTGCAGTTCTCGCAAGAACATATGAGTTGATGCTAATGATGCTGTTTCCAGTCGAATTTGAATGTCGGGGCTTAAGGACGATTGGATGACACCACAGGAGCAGTATGGAGGCATTTTATGTTTTTTTTCTGTTTAACAGCAACACTGTTTACCCCTGAAGCTCCAAAAGTGTTTTAGACTCAAACACTTCACCGACCCCTCCATCGGCATAGTGGTGAGTAGATAATCAGTGAATATAATTTTTGGGGTGAACTATCCCTTGAAGAAATCTAATAAACTTTTGCATAGCATAAAGAAAGGAAACAAGGAGGCAGGCAATCTGACCAGCACCTCAAAAGCTGACTTACTAACATGTTATATCTTGTTTTTTAACAAGTAAATCTCTTGCAAAATTAACACCAAAATAATAATTTCAAGCATAGAGATGTTAAAATGATTTACTGGGTTGCAGAGCATTTTCACTTGGAGCAAAACGGATATAGCAAAACCACCATCATTATTTTTTCAACAATAATTATGTAATACTTTGATATTTATTTATCTCTATTGAGACACTAATCAAAACAGCTTTATTCAATGCTACACAGACAAGTGAATCCAGCAAAAGCAGGCCACTTTGGCTCTGTGTCAAAGCTCTTGACAGCCTAATACCACATCAAAAACACTGCTGTCTGCTGGCCTCTGCTAAGCTTTCTGTAGAATACACACAAGAAGGTACTAGAGGTTTAAGAGAACACAATTCGCAGCACATTCACTGAGTAAAACCTAAACAGTGACTGCTTATCACGGAGGATGTTTCCCAAATCAAGAGATATATCAATTAGGTGGACCACACATCTGATATTGATGATACCCATACATACTTTTTGTGTATCGTACAGGAAATGCAATACTGCTTATTATGGGCAAAGGGAATACATTGTAGTAAACTGTCAATATTATCAAAGCCATTGCAGCATTTGTATTTTTGCTTAAATTAATTACTAGTTTCTTATCCAGCAGAAATATGACAACACATCTAATTCAGCTTGATTGTGATAAATATTAGACACGAGATAGAAAAAGAACGCTTGCTGTGAATCATGACTTGTGAGGAATAAGGGTATAAGAGGTGTGGCAGATAGAGGGGCTGACAAAGCATGTGACTTTAAATGTTCAGTGTATAAGATCAAGAGGACTCTAGTGGTGAGGATACAGATTGCAACCACCTGACTAAACCCCGCCCTACCGTCCACCTCCAAGTATGTAGTAAAACCTACGGTGACCAAGGGCTACTGTAGAAACATGGCAGTGCAACATGGTGGACTTTGAGGAAGAATACCTAAATAAAAGACTCATTCTAAAGTAACAAAAACAGGATGATTAGGGCTGGACGATATGACTTCAAATCAATATCACGATTATTACAAACTTTTACCTAAATTCTGATTAATTAATGATTATACTATGCTCCCCCACCCGCATGAGGCACATTACTCAGTACTGGTCAACAAGAGACTCTGTACCTCTGCTCTTTTCTAATCACTTACACGTAGAACTGATCTTTTTAAAACCTTCTGAATTAATTTTTATGTTCATGGATGAACAGGGCGTCGCTTCTTCTACAACAATAAAGGTAAAACATTGCTTTGTGTCATAATCTGCAGAAGTGTGTGTGTGTGTGTGTGTGTGTGTGTGTGTGTGTGTGTGTGTGTGTGTGTGTGTGTGTGTGTGTGTGTGTGTGTGTGTGTGTGTGTGTGTGTGTGTGTGTGTGCTCATAGAGATATAATGTGAGGACCATATTTTTTGTTGTGATGGTTAAGGATAGAGTAAAGGGCTAGGGAATGCATTATGGCGATGAGTGTCCTCACTTAGATAGATGTGTGTGTGTGTGTGTGTGTGTGTGTGTGTGTGTGTGTGTGTGTGTGCTCATCTCTGTCGCTCTTCACACATTGGTTTAGTTAGTAATCGATGATGTCAGATCCTGAATCCAGATCGTTCTGGACACTTTAACCCTGATGTCCTGTGCGCGTCACGTTATGTCTTGTGTTGTATGAAGCAGTTGAACTGAGTGCGTGCAAAGTGTTCAAACAAACACAAAGTTAACTTCAAGGACTGTACGTGTCCTAATAACACTGACAGTTCATGAATGCACGCATTGGGGAAAGTATTAACTCAATTAACCGACATGAGCAGGATGAGGTCAGTGAGAGGTTCTAAATGTCGGATTCGATACATTTTTGCCCAATTGCCCAGCCCAACTACCAATGAAATAACATTTCTAAATATGAGTGTATTATCTTTCTCTGCCGATATTAAAATTGTTATCCTACACACTCACACTATATGTCAACAGCCTGTATTAGTTTGCTATATTGTCAAACAAAACACCAAATAGAAGCAACTTCTTTGCTGTAATATTTTACCTTTTTGGTTGGAGTACACTGTTAGGACTCTCCTAATAAATTACAGTAAGTATGACCCATCGAAATGAATAAGGTAGATAGATTTTTTTTTCCTTGTTATCATAGGCCCTATTAGAAAAGGGTTCCCATGGAAAGTCCAAGAAACAGTGTGTATGGTGCAAAGCCAGAAGGGCAATTCTGACCTCAAATGGGACCAAGTATGGTTATAAGGTGAACCCCTAATTTTGGCAATAAGATTTTTCCCTCCCAGATTTCAAAATCATCTGATGGAGAAAGTTTACACTTTACTAATATATCTATCAAATAAATGAACATGTCTCAGTTTTGTTCGAATTTTCAAAAGCTGTTTGTCATGAGTAGATGGCAGAAGGGAAGATTAAACTTTTGTTACCACTGTGCCTGCAGACGGCAGGCAGCACTCTTCATCAGTGCTGGTGGAGTTTATCATTGTTTTCCCACTGGATGGATGATGAGCATCCCGTATGCCATCTGCTGCACATCAGCAATGTGTGACATCACAGAAGAGTCTGGTGAGCGGTTTCTATGGAAGACCATTCATACTGAGCATGTTTGTTAAATATTCACATTTCAATTCAGCAACCATGGTCATCAAACATTCAAGGTTTTGAATGGAATTTGAAGCTTTAATTGTTCTAACTCACCCAAGAGAAATACATGTTGGATCACCAACTCCTATTTTAACTGATTACTCATTTGGACTCACCGTGTCACTTCTTGCATGTGTTTTCATAATAAAATGTAGTTTGGAGAGCAGACATAGCCTATTGGTTGTGGGTTTGTCTCTGTGAAAGATTGTGTTGTGTGTGACCCGCTGTCGCCAGTCAGTCATGTATGAACTCTGCCGATCACAACAAATCAAGTTGTGTAGTGTAAACTGCTCAGTATTCAGACAACTTTGAAAGTCATATAGCATGAACTTGGCTTAAGTTGGCGAAGGAGGAAAAAGTCGAAAAGTAAAAAAAAAAAACTCCATTCCTAATGTTGGGACCTACTATTTATGAACAATAGTCTGGACTACTTGTGTAGCCAAAGCTTGACCCCATGTCTCCTTCTGTCCTGAGGACAAAGGAGAGCTTCCAGAACTCAGTCTCCCAGGGTCCTTTATTCTCTCATCTAGATGTGAAACCTTCCCACTCACTGTGTGCCTCAGGGCCCATGAGGTCACCAGGCCAATAAAACCCTGGGTCTTCCTCTGCTCTCTCTTTTTCTTATCACTTCTCCTACTCTCTTCTTATCACTTCTCCTGGAGGAGAGGCGTACCTCTCCTGCTCACCCGGCCAGGGAGACATTACCCCTACCCAAGCTCTTCCAACCTCTGTGCAGGCCTGCCTGACATTGACTTAATTCAGGGTCACTGAAATGAATGCACTTAAATTAACACACACCACTTGCTTTGAGCAACTCCTTAATTTTACACCAAATATCACATAATATTTGGGTAGTTTTGTGCAAGACGGTTCTTTGCTGGATGCCCGGCTTTAAGGCTCCAGACAGGGGTGTTTCTTTAATCTTACTGTTGGGGGGGACAATAAACAGATACATTTCTCAAGAGCCATTCCTGGAGGGGACAACAAAGGGGACCACAGAAGGCACTGTATATATATATAGTATATATATATATATATATATATATATATATACTATATATATATACACTATATATATACACTACCGTTCAAAAGTTTGGGGTCACCCAGACAATTTCGTGTTTTCCATGAAAATTCACACTTTTATTTATCAAATGAGTTGCAAAATGAATAGAAAATATAGTCAAGACATTGACAAGGTTAGAAATAATGATTTTTATTTGAAATATTAATTTTGTTCTTCAAACTTTGCTTTCGTCAAAGAATGCTCCATTTGCAGCAATTACAGCATTGCAGACCTTTGGCATTCTAGCTGTTAATTTGTTGAGGTAATCTGTAGAGATTTCACCCCACGCTTCCTGAAGCCCCTCCCACAAGTTGGATTGGCTTGATGGGCACTTCTTGCGTACCATACGGTCAAGCTGCTCCCACAACAGCTCAATGGGGTTGAGATCTGGTGACTGCGCTGGCCACTCCATTACAGACAGCATACCAGCTGCCTGCTTCTTCCCTAAATAGTTCTTGCATAATTTGGAGGTGTGCTTTGGGTCATTGTCCTGTTGTAGGAGGAAATTGGCTCCAATCAAGCGCTGTCCACAGGGTATGGCATGGCGTTGCAAAATGGAGTGATAGCCTTCCTTATTTAAAATCCCTTTTACCTTGTACAAATCTCCCACTTTACCAGCACCAAAGCAGCCCCAGACCATCACATTACCTCCACCATGCTTGACAGATGGCGTCAGGCACTCTTCCAGCATCTTTTCACCTGTTCTGCGTCTCACAAATGTTCTTCTGTGTGATCCAAACACCTCCAACTTTGATTCGTCTGTCCATAACACTTTTTTCCAATCTTCCTCTGTCCAATGTCTGTGTTCTTTTGCCCATATCAATCTTTTCTTTTATTGGCCGGTCTCAGATATGGCTTTTTCTTTGCCACTCTGCCTAGAAGGCCAGCATCCCGGAGTCGCCTCTTCACTGTAGACGTTGACACTGGCGTTTTGCGGGTACCATTTAAAGAAGCTGCCAGTTGAGGACCTGTGAGGCGTCTATTTCTCAAACTAGAGACTCTAATATACTTGTCTTCTTGCTGAGTTGTGCACCGGGGCCTCCCACTTCTCTTTCTACTCTGGTTAGAGCCCGTTTGTGCTGTTCTCTGAAGGGAGTAGTACACACCGTTGTAGGAAATTTTCAGTTTCTTCGCAATTTCTCGCATGGAATAGCCTTCATTTCTAAGAACAAGAATAGACTGGCGAGTTTCACATGAAAGTTCTCTTTTTCTGGCCATTTTGAGAGTATAATCGAACCCACAAATGCTCCAGATACTCAACTAGCTCAAAGGAAGGCCAGTTTTATAGCTTCTCTCACCAGCAAAACAGTTTTCAGCTGTGCTAACATAATTGCACAAGGGTTTTCTAATCATCCATTAGTCTTCTAAGGCGATTAGCAAACACAATGTACCTTAGAACACTGGAGTGATAGTTGCTGGAAATGGGCCTCTATACACCTATGTCGATATTTCATTAAAAACCAGACGTTTCCACCTAGAATAGTCATTTACCACATTAACAATGTATAGAGTGTATTTCTGATTAATTTAATGTTATCTTCATTGAAAAAAACAGTGCTTTTCTTTGAAAAATAAGGACATTTCTAAGTGACCCCAAACTTTTGAACGGTAGTGTATATATATATACATATATACATATATATATATACATATATATATATATGTATATATATATATTATAGTCTCCTCATGATTTTTGCTGCCTCTGGCCCTATCCTCTGCGGTCCTCATGATGTGCTGGGCCCCTGTCACTTGGCTCTCTCCCTGGATCTGACCCTTCTACCACCGACAATGACCCTGAACAGTCTGTCTCCTAGAAGATAAATAAGGGGTTTTCCATACTCATAACTACAGAGTTCAACACGACAAGACTACTGATTTTAATTTTTACAAGTCGAAATACGATAGTGATCTACATCATAACTTGGAGACAGAGTTACCTATGTCTATGCCTCTGTCTGACTGTCCCTGCCTGTCTCTACCTAGCTCTTCTCTCTGAGTTACCTTTGCCTGATGACACATGTGTGAATCATTTCCATAAACACTTCATTACTTTCTTATATAAACTTGCATTTGATGTCACTGGGGTCCTTTTACTTACTTGACTTTTCTTTACAGGTTATTTACAGCAGCAATTTATTACACTAGTAGTAGAGCAACACCCATTAATAATAAATTAATAATAAACAAATAATACGCCTTATTAGATTTAGTTATCCTGAAGAAGCCGATCTCGAATAGTTTGCTGTCACTGTGTAAAGGTCCACAACATTATGAAGCTTTCTAGACACTGAACATATACAACAGTTTGATTTTGTCTTTTTTCAATGAAATAAGACTTCATTTATTTCCAAAAGGATACAGAAAATGCATGGCAAAAACCATGGCTGCCATTTTATATGCAGTAAGAAAAGAATAATGCACTTAGAACCTAATTGTTTTGGGTAAGTTCATCTTAAATATTATAGAAATATAACATTATCATCTACAAAAGTTCACATATGTTTGTATATAAGCCTTGATTTTTAATGTAACCAAGCACTCTGTAACATATATGCACATCTGTCATATTTTAATTGTGGATACACCTCCTGACTTACATGTGCATTAGAAGACGCAGCTGCATGTAGATTCAAGATTCAACTGTGAGCTTCTATTAAGTTGTAGAATTAAACCAAGGTTTCTGAAACATTCTTTGTTTCTTATTTAATTTCTCTGTGCTTCCTAAATTATAAAACTGTCTACCTTGTGTGTCTGTTTGGTGTTTTACTTTCTGCCCTTCAGTGTTTCACACCTTTGTGATTGCCTACACCACCCCAATTATTTTTCCCCTGTTCCCAATTACTCTTCTCAACCTGGTGTATTTAGTCTCTGTGTTCCCTCTCACTCTTTGTCAGTTTGTCTGTTTCAGTTCCCATGTGTTTCCCCTGCGGTCCTGCTGCCTGCTGTCCAGTGTGTTTACCTGGTCCAGTATACTGTTTTTGCCTGTCTGCCAGCACTGCCATCGCCTCTGCTTGTATGCCTGCATTTTTCATATCAAAGCACCTTCAACGCATCAGCCTATGTTATTTGGGTCCTTTCCTCTTCATTGTGACAGTTCAAAAATGGACCCAGTGAAAATTCTTTAAAAGATGAACACTAATGCTGCAGTAAAGACATGTTTCCTGGGTATAAATCTAAGGCAAGAAATGCAGAAAGGTGTCTAAGAAACCTCTGTTCAAGAGTCAATTGCCTCAGTGGCTTAGAAACTTTGATAACACCCCTGATTCAGCTAGCATTAAATATGTTAGCCCCAAGTCTGTTTCCCATTTGACCTTCAAGTTCAGGCCCACAAGCAACTTTTCCCAACTGGGTTACTCCCGCCTGCTAGATCAGATCATCAATCAATGACATTTTATTTGGTGGCAAGTTATTCGGACCAACCAGTTCAAACAATCATAGCCTCTGTTGGCCTCTACTCAGCTAGCATTGGGCCCATTGTTGGCCTACAATCAAGGCGGGTAGCCACCTGCCTGTCTCTGCTCCCAGGTTTGCTAGCATTATGTCACATCCTTGAAAACACTGAGCAATCCCCTTACTTTTGAACTAGCCTACTGTCCCAAGATATCTATGGTTGAGAAGAAAGCTTTGGTCATTAAGTTGTCAAATCCCCGAAGCTGCCCAGCTCCACAGAGATTCAACAAGGTAGCTCCACAGCATCAGCTAGTGAGCTCCATAAAGCCTCCGAACCCCTATGCCCCTTAGCGGGACCCCAAGCCAGACCTTGAGACTTGCTCGGTCCTGAGTAAAGTCTCTCCACCAATGTTTCCCCAAGCAGGATACCTCGATTAATTATAGCTCCACTTATTATACAATAAAAAGGTCCAAGGATTCAGGTGTGAAAGAAAAGAGAAGGATGAAAAGCCAGCTAAATATAGTGGTAAAGTATGATGACTTAAATGTTAAACTGAAGCATATATTTGCAATAAAGCTAATGCAATTAAGCTGAATAGAAGGATATAAATATTGAAGTATTTAGACCCTTGACTTAAGTAAATGGTATCAATATAGCTGTGTAAAATTACTCTTGATTGCCTGCCCTCATACTAGTTCCCAATAATCACTGTCTTCTTTATATATTTAGTCTCTAAGTCCCCCACACTCGTTGAAAGTTCATTAGTTTGAGTTCCAATGTGTTTTCCCTGCATTAATTCCTGCTACTTGCTTTGGTTCCCCTTATATTCCAGCCTTTTCTTCTGCCTGCCTGCATTGTCATCTCATCTGCTTGTCAGCCGGCCTTATTCAGATGAAAGCATCTTCACCACTTCAGCCTGTCTGTTGTGTCTGCATTTGGGGCCTCTCCCCTCAGTGCACGGCTACACTGCGACACCAGAAAGTCAGAACTACCAGCCAAGAAATACATATAATTCATATACTCACATACAACAACAAATTCTGTTAAGAAAATATATTATGTTGCTGATAAGTCAAAATTCATGTTTTTTACTTGAAAATGATTTTAATAAATGGATCACAACATACACAATACACTGAAAGATGTGAATGTTTTAAACAGCTTTCTGTGTGTGAAGTGAAAATGTTTCAGGGTGAGCAAAAGAGTAGAACTTGTGCCAAAAGTTTATAACTCCACTTGAGACATTGGAGGAAAGTAACAGCATGGTGAGTTTTGAGATCAGTCAGAGGCTGAGCTGCCGCAACAACAAGAACAGTCTCCACACACACACACACACACACACACACAGCTCTAAGTGTTGCTAGCTAGGCTCTTTAAGGTGACAATGCAGACTGGGGAAAGTGGAGGCAGAAAGAGGGACAAACTGAAACCAGAACTCTCAGGTTTCATTCCCCTCACTCACTTGACATCCAGAACGATCCGGATTCATGATCCAACATCATCAATTAATAACTAAATAAATGTGATCGTCAGTTTGTGTGAAGAGCAACAGAGACAAGCACACACACGCACACAAGCACTATTGCAGACAGGCGAAAGGTTCTTCCTGCAGATTATGATGCAACACTGTGTTTTAACTCATTGTTGCAGAAGAAGCAACACCCCATTTAACCATCAACATAAATATGAATTCAGCAGGTTTTTATAAGGATCAGTTCTACGTGTGAGTGATTAGAAGAGAGTAGAGGAGCAGAATCACTTATTGACCGGCACCGAGTGATGTGCCTCATGTGGACGGGGCATTCAAATTACGTTCATTAGTTGTAATCAGGTTGAAAGTTTGAAATAATCGGGATATTGATTTGAAGTCATATCACCCAGCCCTATTAGTCACTATGATATAGTCCATTTAATATTTTATTAAATTACCATTTAGTAATACATATGTGTTTTGACCAGTGGTGGCTTGTTAATATGGGCCGCTAGGCACCGCCCCCTCCCACATCCTGAGAAAAAAAAACTACTTAAAAGGTGTTAAACTATTTAAGTAGATAATATAATAGTTTACTCGGACAAAGCACCTGGTAGACCGTCAGTGCCTGTGAGAATTCAATAAAAATTGTTTTCAAAATATTTTTGGTTTATTTCTGTCTATATACCTGAAATACTTCCTTTTATGGTGCTAGCCAAATAAGGGTGAATGCAATTCCTTAAACTTTTGGCAACCACCTGCCTGAGGCTGCTTTTAAATTGGTTTCTGCAGATTTTCAACGGGATGCAGCTCTCTGCACCCCAGACACTCCCACTTTTATTTATTGGAATTAGTATTGATTTACTTGTTTTTTTATCTATGCGATTGGTCGACCCTCTGTGCCGTTTCAGGTTCACTCTGGTTCAAGTAAAATTTGGTTAGATTTGAATTAAAAACATGCAATCAAAACCCCATTAAAAGCAATGAGCCAATGAATGTGGAAGGTTCAGTTATTGTAACATAGCACCAGAGCAAAATAAGTAGCTGCTTTTGGAGGATTGTAGAAGCCAACATTAGTTTTACACCTTCCCTGGAGGGCAAGGTGTCACTTAGTTCATAGATGCCATTAAACACAGATGTACATTCATTTGAATGCAAGGCAAGTTGCATTGAAGGGCATGTACTGCTGAAGATGGTGCCAGATGTCAGTCTGATGAAAGTATGAAGGCAACGGAGGTCAGTCATTTCAACCCCATTTTCCAGTAACTGTAGATTATCCAATCATGCCAGTTGTCGTCAATAAAGGTTTGTAAAAATACATGATGTAAAATGGTCACAAGCTGGTGTTAGTGGTTAGTGATCTTCAGCTCTTAATCGATGTTGCTCTTCAAGATCTCAGTTTAATCTCCCGTTTCCGTACTGTGAATAGTACATTGTCGGGATGAGTGCTTTTTTTCTGGAGCCTATTTACGATTTGTTTCTTGACATTAGTGAGCCCTCCTCAAATAGGAGTACAACATACTGTCACTTTTTTATTATTTGCATGCTGGAATTCAACACTCCACTTCCTCATGCCCTCAACAATACGCACACCAAGTGGGAAGTTCTCGAGATTTATGTTCTACATACAGGCAGGCGCAGAGATTTATGTTCTACATACAGGCAGGCGCAGAGATTTATGTTCTTAGTAGATAGATGCTACAACTTCTCAAGACCCCAAGCCAGTTCGCCTTCTCTAATGGCTGTTAAGATTTCCTGGTTTGCCAGTTGACATGGCTAGCAGAATTATTCTCACATATACTGATCCAGCATCAATTACCGTTAAATAGATTTGACAACAGGATGAAATGACTGTAAATGTGTGACTGTTACACACTGGTCCACATCACATATACAGATAACCGAATATGCATAGGTTTAAACACTTGTAAACCTTTATTTCTGTTCTGCTTTGTAGGTTATTTTCTTCTCTGCTAATCAAGGTGTAGTGTTCTCTGAGTGCGTCGCTCTCTGCAGTTATATTCAGAAGTTTGAGACAATCTAACGTTGCAGGAAAATACAGGAGTTTCTCTCTGAGTCATTATCAGTTAATGGTAATTATTTTGAAGATAATCATTGTTAATAAGTGATTTTCAATTTTTTCCCCACAATACAACATATTTGATATTATGTAGTGTCAGTTTAAGGGAATAATTGTTATCCCTCCTCAGCCAAAAAGGAGCGCAGAAAGCTGAAGATGTTCTCGCAGAGTGCAGCAAGATGCAGAAGAAAGACTTTCAGCACAGGAATAACAGGTAGCACAGTGGTAGGTGTACATGTTTTATTGTAAATCATTGCCACTACTCTGATGTCTATCAACAGGGTTTTGAAAATTCAGCCAACAACGAATAAAAAACACACTTGTTATGTTTTGCTTCAGAGGCAGTGAAGTCAGGTTTTTGGGGGTCAAAGCTTGCTTTGATGACAGAGAGGACTGGGGTTGTTGGGACGGTGGGGGTGAAATATACAAACTCACTGCTGCTACTTTACCATCACTTTACAATGTTAACACACATTAATGAACTTGGTTGTGAGTGGTGAGCCCAGCAACGGAACATGAACAACTGCTACATTTACGCAACTCTTCAGCTGTGGCTGAGCGGTAGAGCGGTCGTCCTCCAACCAGAAGGTCGGAAGTGTCCTTGGGCAAGATGCTGAGCTCCGAATTGCCCCTCATAGAAAAAAAAGTGCTGCTAATAGATGCACTGTATGAATGTGTGTGTGAATGGGTGAATGGCAATCTGTACTGTAAAGCGCTTTGAGTGGTTATGAAGACTAGAAAAGTGCTATATTAATACAGACCATTTACCCCCACCAAGGGATTGTGTAATTTTGATAACACAAAATTTAATGGCATTGTTATAATGATTTTCTCACCACTCTTGATATATTGTGTGTGAAGGACAGAGGAACAGACAAACCTGATAACAATAAATCAATCACAAGCTGCCCAACAGCAATGAAGTGTGACAAATAGGTCAATATACTGTACCATCACCTGAGGCTACAGTTCAAACAGTTCATCTTGTAATAATAATGCACTTCAACATCAATAAATCGTTACTACATTAATTCTGAGGCAGTGATATCATTATTTAAAATACAGCAGCAGATACTGCTGGCTAACACTACATTTTATATCATGTGCCACAGGGTTGGATTTAATATGAAAGCTGCTGGATTAGTTTACAGCACAAAGCGCATCTGCAAGTAATCCACATGTGATTCCATTTTTATTATTGTAACTACTTATCTCACTGACTTACCTGCATAATATGCTTTATACGTATCCTTCTATCTGTTCCAATACCTCCCTCATATAAAGAAAATACAAAGCAAAACTCTGAGCTGGCTGTGGTGAATAAATAGGGTCTGTGTTACTCTGGGTGGAAACAAAATTCCACCATTGTGATGAGAAGTGGAAGTGATGTGTTTCACATTCTGGTTTTGTTTGGGACAAAGAGAGGAATAACTGGCTGGTCAGATTGAGAAGTGATGGCAACAAGAACTGAACAAACAGACAAAAAGAAGACAAACATCTATAAAACCCAAACTTAAATTGAACACCACAGAAAAATCTGTCTGTGGGGAGCAGTGTGTGCTGGAAAATATAAATCTACAAAGAGCAAAAACCACACAAAGCACAACCAGTGCTCAGCGAGAGCCAAAACAGTCATAATCACATGGAGACTGAGATCATCAGTAAATGACCAGGAAGCTTCTTCATTATTCATGCACTTCACTGCACTGTAAAGCTGAAGTAGGGCTGCGTAAAGTAACAGTAGATGTGATGAATACAATACACTTTGCCTTATTTATGGAAAGCTTCTTCATACTTTATCCGGGATATACAGAAAATTCAGGAGCTTATGACCGACTACAGCAATGTTAAAGTGCAGCGTCCAAAAAATGGATGGAAAAAAATAAAGAAAAGAGATGTCCACCCTCTAATTCCACATTATGAACACATAAAGCAATGGTGTCTTCTTCTGCTCTGCTCTGCCCTATCGATAAACTATGCATTTGCGTATACTTTCATTCCTCATGTGAAAAATGTTGTTAAAATTACATAACAGCCTGACAGAATTACCATAGCTCAGGGCCCACTAACTAGCTTGTCTTGGAGCTAAATAAAGCAGTCAAAGTATTCCTGTAAGGTCAATAATGAAATATAAGATATTTTTTTTACGTGGGGGTCATCCTACACTTCTCACACTTACCCATTGTCGCACAATCTTCTACTGCGTATTACATTATATGTTGTTTGTCACCTTGATGTTGAAGCCAAGGGTTTCAGTGTGTTTGTAGTAGCGTCAGCACTTAGTGTGTGGCCAGACAAGTTTAACCTGCAGGATATTTCGTCTTTTTGCTGGGGCAGAGGAAGTAAATTCATGATGAGTGAAAACAAGTTTTCATGTCGTCTCACGACAGCTTTACTGCAGAAAAACAAACAGGGAGAAAATCTGTCTAAAAGCCAAAAATCACGTGTCTCAGATGATGAGCCCAAAGAGACTGAAGTCTGTAAAGTGTTAACTGTTAGAGAAAATGATTCTGATGCTTCAACAGCCTGACAGGAGAGAGTCTGAGTCTGCTACTGATCGACGAGATACAGGGATGTGATATTACCATATTTCATGCTTCATTAAAAAAAGAGAAAAGTCTCCAATGATGAGGACTCCTCCTTTGTGATTGGTGGGCTCTCACAGAAACAGGATGAGTTTCAAGGTGTTGCCAATCCTCAAAAAGTATTTTTGTCAATAAATACATAGGAAAGGTATCATGTAATCAGGGTTGGCCTGTATTTATCTACGGTTTTTTTTTTTTATTACTGAAAACAGCGAACATGAGGATCCTTCATAATATGAAACAAGTGAAAGGCCCAAAATGGTCAATTTTTAACTAAGAATCACAGCCATTGATGATTTTTGGTCATAAAACCAAAGAACATGAGTTTCAACTATATAACATTTTACAAAATCTCAGTCTTAATGCCACACTAAAACCCTTCAAGCAGCTGTCATTGATTTCCAAATAAGGGTCCAATTATGGCTGATGGCTGAAGTTTCAGAGTCTGGGTGACCTTTGAATGGAGTAAAAACGTCATCGTATTGGTAAAATTAGCTATGTAACACCAGGGTAAGTCAACTAATATCTCTAAAAATGTGTAGTAGCAAGACCATGTGGAGCAGTTTGCAGAAAATCACTGATATGAGCTGACTTCTGGTTCCCCTCTCTGGCACTTTATTGTCACAACTTGGTGCTCTTTCACATTAAATTAACAGTAATTTGTATAAAAGTCCATCAGTGAGTCACCTGCAAAGTCCAACACTGAGACTCTGAATCAGTACGCCTCGACATTCTCATTTCCCTCCCCCTTCCTTGTTTATGAAAGACTGAGGTAATAGAGAAGCTGTAATTATGATCAAAGAGCAAAATAATGGATCATGTCTGAATAGTTGCAAAGGTCTCAGACTGTGATGAATGTCTCCCAATTTTCTAACTCCTGCTGAGTGGGACTGCTTTTTTCTTATTTTTTTTTCTTTTACAAAAAAGGCATCAGCCAAGACCTGCAGTAAGAGGTCCACCATGGTACAGACATAGAGGGTATCCAAATGAGAGCCCTCATTAGGACATAGTTTTTGGAATTTTTGTTGGCAACCTGAATTCATGTTTGAATAGTCTGTGTTTTCTGCCAAGTAGTGATCCATGTCATTTTTACCTCCTTTAAACACTTACACATCAAAACAATTTTTGTTTACATTACAGAACTAACACTTAGAGAGTCAGTTCCTGAAAGTATCGTTGAGGATTTCTCTTCTTTTGTTAATTGTCAATCCCCAAATGTTAAATAGATCACAACTTGGCTGTGTCTGAAATCACTCTCTCATCACTATATAGCACACTGTATAGTGAGCTTGCCATTTTGTAGTGGTGTTTGAAGGTTTAGTGACGATTTTTATACCCTATATAGTGCACTCATTATTTCCCATAATGCATCATAAAAAATAGTGTACAACCGACTAATATATACCACTCGTGGTGGAGAGAGCCCAACCAGCCCAACCTGTCTTACCAATGTAAATACAAGCCGAGCAGCACATCACAGCACGAACTACATGAAACAAGTTTATTTCTACGTTTAAAGATGATCATTCACCATGTTTTTTTACATAAAGTATTGATACTAAGTGTAAAATACACATTTAAAATGTATTGGGTTTTTTTCCACTGGCCGACACTGTTGTTGTTGTACAAAATAATCCTGTGGCAATGACGTGATTACTGATGCAGAGAAAATGCGCAGAGTAGTGTCCAAAAGCCTTTTTTTTTCTTTTCCTGATGAGCTCACAATATAGTAACTTCTCTATAGAGAAGTTACTTCTCTATATAGAAGTTACTATAAAATAAGGTTGTCACAATACTAGAATTTAAAACTCAATACCGATACCCAGGTAAATACTCTATAGCATTTTTTTGATACCACAGGGGAGAAATTACCAAAAATTAAGAAGCATACATTTAAAAAAAATGAAGATTAGAACAATACAGACAATAACATCAACATCACTGTTTATGTATAGTTGGATTCTGCTCGAACAAAGTTTACCCCCTGAGACTCCACACTCTGTTTTGTGGACTTAAACACTTCATCCGTCCCTCCATTGGCATAGTAGTGAGTAAATAATGAGTACATTTTCATTTTTGGATGAACTATCCCTTTAAGGTTCAGAAAGCTCTGCTTGCCAAAATTTACCCTAGCAGCTTTTAGCTCTGCACTGAGCCTGCTGTGTTAAAGAAACTATGGCAATTCTAGCAGCCCCAGGTAAGATGATTGTGATCATTATTCTTCCAGCATAGATACGAAATGGATGTAACCCAGAGATCGCTTTCTTTCAGCGGCAAACACGCCCAGGCTTTAAGCTAGTGGGATCGTCAGGATCCTGAACATGCATCAGACCACAAATGACCAAGTATTACTACTGAACTAAAGGCACCTGTACACCCACTCACCAGATTGCCAGTTTCAAATGCTCATGGTCCTAAATATTCCCAATTTTCCACATTTAGTTTTTTTTATCATTCCCATTTAACTGACATTCAATAAAGCTGTGTGGGCTCTGTGATAACAATTATTTTGTATAAAACTGTAACAGTGTTTTTTCTGATGCTGTTTTCGTGTAGTATTTATTTGCATTTTTGCTTTTATAAGTGACTTTAGAGAGCTGAAAAAAATGAAGGACAGATGGTGAATGACATACAACAAAGTCTGTAACATACCTAACACCATTCAGATTAGACTATCCATTGCATTCAAAGGAAGTCAAAGATGTCTGCAACCGCAGGATGTGGAGGGGCTGCGTCCAGCTGTTTTTGTAACTTTGTGGAGATGATTCCCCAATCCCACTCACTCTTTGCTATAGTTAGCCAGGTGTGCAAAGGTGTGAAAATATGTAGGGTCATTAATTTTCATTCGAAGAGCGAACAGTACAACACCCAGCAATTGATTAGAGTCAGTTAGAAAGCACATTCTTGTAAATAGGCTTGGGGGACAGTGTGATATAGCCAGAAGGTGGCTATGACAGAAGGCTTTTCACCCATTAACAGCTATAAACTCTTCTGCAGCAGCTACAAACTCTTCTGCCATTCTATATGGTTTAGTAATACATCATATCAAATAATTATTTTCAAACATATGGAGGTCTTTAACATGCTATAACCCCAGGCCGCTGGGTTGCTTTTATTAGTTGTTAAACTCACAACCCATTGTCAGATTTTTCCTGTTTCATGTTTCAGAGCCATTGATCCTTCTGTCTTGTACTTTTCTACCTTCTTTAATTTGTAAAACCAATTTATTTGTGAAAACTTGTAGGATGGCTTTGCTATGCTAGAGACATTTAGAAATAAACTTGGACGAAATAATACTGCCGTTACTTCTACAATGAGACAAGAAGAAGCCAAGATCAATACACATTTCGTCCAGTGTATAACCAAACATATTTTAGATTTGAATTACTGAACAAAATTTCTGGCAGAGGTCCTCCTGCCAACAAGGAGTGAGGTCTATCAGAAAGTCTAACTAGGGATTGTGGGTCCAGCCACAGATCTGAAGCCAGTCTCTGACACATCTGTCATCATGATAGCAGATGGGCCTGAGGTCAGGCCATGGCTGACCTGGGATCAGTCCAGGCTCTGACCGCAGAGAGCAGTGGTATCTTCAGGGACCACTGAGGCATGCCTGACACTGAGTTTGGGTAAGGATACACCAATACTCTTACACACACGGCACTCAATCTAATTCTCATTCACTTACACACACACACACACACACACACACACACACACACACACACACACACACACACACACACACACACACACACACACACAGCCAAGGAAGCAGAAGCCAACACACCATCTGCCGCCCCTGTGTTTGAGTTCCAAATCCTGGTTATCAACAAAACACGCAGAAGACCTCCAAACTTCCCTTGATACACCATTCCCTTTGAGAAGAACTGTATCACATACACACACACACACACACACACACACACACACACACACACACACACACACACACACACACACACACACACACACACACACACACACACACACACACACACACACACACACACACACACACACACACACCTCTGCACCCAGATCAGATGGAACCAGTTGGATGGAGGCCACATAAGTTGCTCATTTTTCACTGGATGTGACAGGAGAAGGAAGATGGATTTCCTCACTTCTTTCACCAAGTCTATTCGCCTCATACACACTCTTCATCTCTCTCTCTCTCTCTCTCTCTCTCTCTCTCTCTCTCTCTCTCTCTCACACTCTCTTTTTCTCTCCCTTTGACCTGGGACAATCACCTCTTCTATTCGCATTTTTTACACTTATCATCAAAGCAGGTTTATGATGCTCATTTCTTTGGACTCATTTCTCTTCATAGATATCATTGTCTGTCACTGGAGGTCAATACAGATAAGACATTATCTCTCTCTCTCTCTCTCTCTCTCTCTCTCTCTCTCTCTCTCTCTCTCTCTCTCTCTCTCTCTCTCTTCCCACTGGAAGGACTCCTGTTGTTCACAGCACACACCCCTGCAGTGCTGTGGAATCATCAGTAATAGGTGTGTTACCATGGTAAGATAGCCTACAGTTTGAAACACCTGGCATGGTTTTGTGTGTGTGTGTGTGTTTCTGTGCCATAAGTGGAGGTTGTGTGTTTGGATGGGAGAATATCTTAAATTTGACAAACATATTACTATTTATGCAGCAATATATAAGTTTGCATAGATTTTCATTTTATTAAAAAGGGTGATCCAAATTTGACGAGACAAGAACAAATATCAGAAATGTTGCACCTTGTTAGCATGCAGCATTTCAGCAGCTGCAAGATGGCTTAACTGGCCAAGCATAGAGTTTTAGGGTGATTTGTGATGTCTCTTTCTTTTGTCATACCTGGCACTCAACTTTTTAGGGGGCATATGCACAAATTATTTATTATTATAATTGCAATGTAAAATTTAAGCAGTCTACTCAGTCTGTCTGGGTTTACTATTTTCGTCCAGGTTTTCCAACACTGAGCTGAATGAACTGCTCAGTAACAACTTGATTATCAAACACAGCAGAAAGGTGCCGCACAGAACATTGAAGTCAGAACTAAAAACCATAAAATATCTTAGCATAAAGCCTTTAGCCCAGCCCAGCCCAGCAAACACCTATTGATGACGCAACATGACATTATATTTATTTTATGACGTTTATTCGGGAAACTTTACGAGTGCCAGGTGGTGCATTAAAGCAGCAGCTTCTTCTCTGCTGTAGCTGCTGATTTGGCTCAAATGGTTCATCATAACTTCACCATATGACTTTTGCAGCACTAATGAAATGCAGCAAAGATACTTGAGTTAAAAATGTTCAAGTAAGAGTGAATGATATTATTTTTCAACATACTGCTACACCAAAAACCACTCTGTTACAGTTACATTTGTTGTTAGTTTTAACCAATAAGTGGTAAATATGTCTTTGATAAACCCTAACCCTTAAACTAACAGTTGGTAAGATAGCTCTAATTTTCCTCTTTAATTATTTTTTCAAATTTGTCAAATGGTGAACAATATGTGGCATTACAGAGCTCCACACACTTTGAACCAAGGAGAAGAAAGCTGTTTTTGTCCTTTTTGTTTTCAGACAAAAATATGTGCTGTTTAATAAGGCGACCCAGTGTAACTTTAACAGAAAAGGATGTGTTTGTTTTGACTCCATGCTTATGATTGAGAAAACAGTTTTTTCTTTGAGGGGAACCATAAGCATATACACTAATAAGATCCAAAAGACAAGGTAAATATTCCCTGTGGGCAGCTTCTCTCCCAAAATATTGGTATCAGTATAGGTCTTCAAAAACCGACTAGGGCCGTCTACACAAAATGAGCCCTGTCACACACCCTCCAACCCCTAAAAATACACACAAACACCTGCCTGTGCACCGATAAGACGTCAACCACCACTGCTCCAAATGTGTTTGCACACCGGCGTTGGTTGACTGCACTTCCTCATTGAACGACTTGAACAATTTATTCTGACGCGCCACTGAATCCGAGGGGGAATTTAGATTGAGACTGAAAAAAGAAAAAAATCAGACACTACCTGAAAGCCTTGGGGGAGAGCGAGAGCAGGGGGAGGCTGGGTGAAACTGACGCAGAGAGACAAGGAGATATATGAGCCTGTCACTCAACATTACACTGTCACTACAAGCTGGACAATCATTAACATGGCTAATGAACACAGTGGGGCCATTCTGCAGCACAGACCATGCTCACATAAAGCCACTGTAGGGGAATGTCATTAGTCCTTCCACCGCACTGACATGATCTGATTCCCAAGTCGTCTTTGTGCACTAGGAGGTCCTTCTGCAGCTACCAGGGGGCACCTGCGAGGGCTGTGGAATAGCTCAGGTAATTTGAAAAATGTAGTAGAAAAGATGATCTGAGAATACATATCCAGATATGTGTGTTCATTGGAAAAAACACAAATATATGATGATCTTTAGTATTTTGGATGTGATTCCACCAACCTGTGTCAACAGTGCTGTAGCCGCCCCTACAGCACTGTATCAATACAATGACAAAAATACAAACGCAAACAAAACATTTAAGACTGAAAAAAGAGGGGGAAAAATAGATCTAAATGTCAACAAATCCAGGATTGCTGTATATTGCGTGGAACCACATACAGGCAAAAGTGAACCATAACCACTGTATTCTAATACTGTCAGATAAGTCCACAAACCCAACCCATCAAATTAGCCTATCTTACAGAGCGGGTGTTTGTCTGAGAAATGTTGATATATCTTAAGTGTTTCATCTTTAATACGCATAAAGACAATTTCATTTATTTCAGTGTAATTAAAGTTCACATCAAGCAAGGACAGGTTTGGTCGCCAGAAACTGAAACTGATTTGTCATCCTGTGAGATTCCATGTGCTAAGTCATGTCAGGCGACTTCTCCATGTGCTCTTGTTATGTTTTCACCATAACATCAGACTTTAACTGTGAAAAGCATCTGAGTGTAAGAGCCATACGTGGCCATGTTCGGATGAAATTGTTATCAAAGGCCTTCTCACATTCTAAAGTTCTAAGAATCTAATAAAAACCAGAAAGGAGATAGGTAAAACTCTGCACAGAAATTTGCTTCTCTCCCTGTGTACTAAATTATAACTCTCATATTTTGTCACAAACAAATCTCCCTATTTACCCACAGATTGTAAAGTCTGTTGTCTTACCTGTTATCTAATCTTCAGTTCTAGGAAGGCTTCACCCAACCCTCTTTATTGCAGACGACCAGAAATGTTTTTCAGACGTTTATTGATTCCTATGACTATGGTAACCTGTATTTCAGGAGTCTGTTCAGTCATGATCACTCCCAACATTGGAGACCAAAAATCTGTCTTTGTTTCTTTGTCTGGGTTTGGTAAAGCAGCTTCTTAACACTGAGATATACTATCATGAATGTATGTTATTACATCTGTAATGAAGAATCACAGACCCTCAAACGTTGACCTGAGTCTACTTGTCTTTGACGTGGAAACTCCCTTTTGCTCTTTTGGTGACACTGCCCTCCCAGATGTGTGCCATGGAATACCACAAAATGGTCGTTAGAGACCTGAGCACAACACACTGTTTCAGGCTTCTGTAAACATCCCTTTAGAGAAGATCCAGACTATGTTTATTGTGCTGTTAACAATCCCTTTTTATGCTTTCTTTTCATTGTCATTATTTTATTGCTCTGACTACGGAACACATCACCTCTATACATATCATACAAAGAGAAAAAGGACTAGCTCATGCTCAGGACAATATCACGCCCAAAGCCAACAATAAGTTCATCATTTACTAAGTCATGATCAAAAAGCTGACTGGTTGATAGCAAAAGCACGTATCCTCAGTCCTACAAATACTCCAAAAATATATTACCTTAATCATTTGAGATTTCAAGTTTTGCTGGGTATTTCTCAGAATTCACAAAATGATTTATGGAATTAATAGGTTCCAATGTTCATGAGTATCCATACGACGCTTTAAAACAGTCAATAATTGTCATCATTAAAAAACAATACACGGGAAAAACTCAAGTCAATTACAAAAGGTCAACTATAGACCAAAAATAAGTTCTAGGGACATTCACAGAGAAAGGATGAAGGTAAAAATATTGAAACCTTTTCTATGATTCATGTATTCACCATAACCAAAAACTGCCTCTCGGACACAGTTTAAAAATCTATAAAAGTGTATAAATGTGAGCAACTGGAAAAAAGATTATCAAAAAGAATCCTTTATTTTATGTATAAATTCCTAAATACAGGTGCCCAAATCAATTCATTTTATGCCTGATTTTTTTGCTTTTGTTTGCAGGAAGAGCTGCGTTAATCCTTCGTCATGAGAGCAGACTGAGGACATATTTAAGGCTTTGTTCTATGTACAATCATATTCTCTCTCGCTCTCATATTTTCTAGTATAACCCTTTTTCTCCCCAGTGAATTCATTCTACATCACACATTTTAGGCGATTTTAGGGTTCAAGACATCCATCAAATTCTATTTGCTAATTTCATAATTGTCAGGACATTGGCTTCCCCAAAGTCACTTTTTATTGTCTAATTATTTCTATGCTTTTTGGCTATTTTATGTACAATCGTGCAAAATATGGGATCAAACAATACCCATAACTCAAAAATAAAAAAATATTTTAAGACGAACTCACGGTATTTTTGTAATTTTTTTGTCCATACAGATTGAACAAAGACTTGACCTAATTGTTGATGTTGGCTTTTGCTGGGATTCATCCGATCAGCCTGAGTGTTTCTGGGCTGCTTTTAAAGTTTCAGTTCTGAGCTTGGAGCTGGAAGGGCGTAGCCAAATGACGTTTTATAAGAATACAATTCTGAATTGAAACTGAATTATTAATACATAACCTACCATTGATAACTTATAAAGTCAGTAACATTCGTCTGCTTTTTTCACTCTGCTGAAAAGTTGAGAGGAGAGAAAAAGCGTCTCGTCCCTGTGGATCCTCACCCTGCACCTCTCAGTGATGGAAGTGGAGAATAAAAGTGAGGAGGAAATTCTCTTTGTGGCTAAGTGTGATGAATTTCTTTGCAGCATAACTTGTGTTACTGCGCTTTTGTTCCCGTGTCTCCCAACAGATGAATCATGTATGTGTTATAGCAGACTGATAATGAAACTGCTGAACGTACCTGAGAAGAAAAGAAGAAGCACAGTCCCGAGGAGAATCATGTTTGCCGTGTGCGTGTCACCGGGGGTAAAACGGGACGTGGGACGGGACTTGTTCCAGCAGCACCGCTGTGCGCCCCGCAGACAGACACCCAGCCTGCCGCTACATTCACCGCGCTCCCTCCGTCCGTCCGTGCGCCTTTTGTTCTCTGACTGCCACGGTAAAGTCCCTCAAGTTTCAATCCCCAGATGGAAGGACTGAGCCGCCTGGGATAAATGTGTCGGAGCCAACACACACAGGCGCTGCGAGTGTGTGACAGTGTGTGAGTGTCTGTAAGCCCAGCTTCACGGCGCGCTGCGTGGAGAAATCAGCTTCTGGATGGAGGACACGTCAGGCGTCAGCGGGCTGCTGCTCGGCCCCTGGACAGTCATCACGACGCGGCTCCGCTGGTGAAGAGGTCCCGCACATTGTGCGCTCATGATGCTGTCAGACAGGGGAGGCAGGGGTTATTAACTGGTGGTATCCCTCCTCCTCCTCCTCCTCCTCCTCTTCCTCCTCCTCCTCTTCTTCACATCATCACCTTGGGGACAATAAACCAAGGGATGAAAATAATTCCTGTATTGAGGTCATTAGAACTGAGCCGTCATGATGATACCACTTACAATGCTGTCCTTTGAGTTTCTTTTATCAGTCTAGCCCACTGTCGCGTGATGTAAAGACAGTGAAGAATGTTACAGTGGCTTCTGAAACTTTTGTCCCCGGCCAAAATGATCCTCACAATTAGTAAAGAGATTTGTTTCAAAACTGCAACAAAATCAGGGAAGTATGTTGGTCTTTTAAAGGACAAGTTGAGAATAGCTGCAGTTCTCCATGCATCTGAAATTCTCTTGATGGTATGTTTTCCTAAGCAGAAGGATAATATGACCTACAGACCTTGATACTTGTAGTCATTGCACTTACAATCAACTCCTTTGCATTTCTTCACAGCTCTGTGTTGCATCTCTTAGCTCGTTTTGTTTTCCATCCAAACAGCTGCAATAAACCCAACGTTTTGAGTTCACAGCATTCATTGAAAAACAGAACTTCTATGGAAAGTAAAACCAAAAGTTCCATGTTCAAAAGCCTGTAAGTACGAAAAAAATCATTCAAAATCATGTACTTGTAACTATACATTAATAAGTAAAATTTCACCCATGGACGTGGAGCTTTAGGTACATTTATTTGTAGAGGGCATTAGGCCATTCAATGTGCTTTACAGAAATAAAAGAAACATAAAGTACAGGTGAGAAGCATTGTTTAGTTATACTGCTATAGGCCTAGACTGCTGGGGGACCTCCCATCATGCACTGAGCACTTCTCACTTCTCCCCATTTATTTTACTACATGTCACAAACTTTTCTTCCCCATCCCATAGTCTCTCTCTCTCTCTCTCTCTCTCTCTTTTATCTCCACAGTCACCAGTGCTGCTCATTGTGGGAACTGTTGGGTTTCTCTATCATTTTGTGCGTTGAGATAATGTATGTTGCAATTTGGCACTACAGAAATATAATTTAATTGAATAAAAAGAAGGAATAAAATGAACACTAAAATGTGTGAAACATTAGAAATGGTTTTTTTTTTAAAGGTGTCTCTCTCAACAGTATGCCACGTTGCTCAATTCATGTACTTTTTTCATGATATAATATTATTTATTCAATATTGATGTGTTATTGTTCTTTAATAAAGGCCATTTTCCATAAGCCCTGCACCTTCACAGAGCTGAGTTGAGGGGATGCGGACGTGTCTGTAATAACAGGATACAGAGGACTGAATTCTGAGAAGTACCCAGAGGTGCAACTTCAGCAGTTGCAGCATTAAGAGATGAGTCATCCTCTCATAATATACCTTTTCTTTTTTATTATGCCACACAACCATTAGTTAAAGTTTGTTTCAGGATAAATGCTGAATAAAAACCACTCAAATCACTTGACAGCTATATTAACTTTCACATAATCTCTGTGAAGGATAATCATCTTCTAATTGTTGACCCGGTGTGATTTAGCTTACGTCCACATTTATCAGATTCATTTACACATTTCTCAGCAAGCCCAAAAAATCGTGAAAGAATGCCATTGAAATACTGTGTACACACAAACATTTAAAGAATATTATAGAGATTGTAATAGATTTAGATGACAAGAAATGGGTGGAGACTTCCATTGGCAGATGAAACAAATCTGAATGTATCCATGAAACCAGATTAAAGTTATCCGGTGGCCAAAATTCAGGAATGTCGTAAAAACGTAAAGGCCTGAATGACCTGTGATTTTTTTATATTCCAAGTTCAGTTTTTTTTAAATTTTCAATTAAATGTTTCCCCTTAGAGAAACAATATAACCAGATGACATTACCTTGGCTTCCAGGTGTACCGCGAAGAAGATCACCTGGTCCCTCAATACAGCCTCACTTGTAGTTCTTAGCGTCTGTAAGAGTAGAATGGGAGATAAGGCCTATACTGACCTCCAGCCTACTGCTGAGGGAACTGCTCTAAGCATTAACTGTTGTCATTATTACTATTATTAAATAATTGGTGCTGATATTACATCTTAAAAGATCACTATTATTTTGTCATTTCAATTGCCAGTCTGACAGTGATTAAATACAAAGTTTATTCCACTGTTCCTACACTCTCTCTCTGTTTCCCCTGATTCCTCTCCTCTCAACCCAACCAGTTGAGGCAGATGCCCACCCCACCCCACCCCCACTGGGTCTGGTTCTGTCGGAGGTTTCTTCATGTTAAAAGGGACTTTATCTGTCACTGTTGCTGCGTGTTCATTGTAGGAACTGTTGTGTTGCTCTATAACGTTGTAGTGTCTCCACCTTAACACAGGGAAACAGCCTGGTGCTGTGCATGGTTAAAGGTTCCCTGTGGAGCTTTCTTGAACAGAGACAAAAGTTATTTTTACAGTCAGTGTTTCTCTGTGGAATAGTGTGACACCGTCGCTAGAACTGTCTGTCACCCACATGTTCAAGCACATGCCTGTACAGTAAATCCTTGTTTGACGGTGTGTGTGTGTGTGTGCGCACAAGATACTACTCATAGGGTCCATGTATTAAGTATAAATCATTTGCAGTTATTCACATTGTATATTGAAAAATATACAGTGTATATTTAACTTTATTCTAATTTACTTTAAGAATTTTTTCACAAAAGAAAAAGAA
This sequence comes from Hippoglossus stenolepis, assembly GCF_022539355.2. Lineage (NCBI taxonomy): Eukaryota > Metazoa > Chordata > Actinopteri > Pleuronectiformes > Pleuronectidae > Hippoglossus > Hippoglossus stenolepis. The sequence continues at coordinate 1,461,483 of NC_061489.1, forward strand.
AAAATATAATGAAACATAACAGACTTTAAATGACCTGCTTTTGTGTGTAATGTTATTGAGTTTGAGTAAATGTTAGAACATTTTGGCTCACACCTTGTTGCTTACAGCATGTGGTTTTTCATTGTGATGGAAGTGTAGATGGCGTGTGGATTTAGGGCAGAACATGTGTGGCGCTGTGTGCTGCTATAGTGTAAGGCCATTAGGTGCACTGCTGGACTGGATAATTGTATAAATGGAGGAGAGAGGAGCGGGAGCAGAGAGTTTTATGGGTGGCCAGCCATAAATAGTATTAACATGTACAACACTTACACAATTACACATGCTCACAGACAATCCCCCATCACGTGTGCTTCAGTTTCATCACATGCAATTCCTATGATTTGTGATGGAAGCAGCTGAGAGGGGACAGAGTTTTTATGGGTTTGCATTTACAAAATGTTAACATGAGAAACAAGATGATCGGTCAGCTCCTTAGACAGCCGAGCAACAGGGAGGGCATGGAGATAAAGAAATGCAAAATGTAACTTTATGTATGAACCGCTTTTTCAGCCAACATGAAATTTCAACGTAAAATCAGGGGGCTCATTATACTAATGATATGCACATACACACACATACACACTCATGCTCACACAAAAGTGTTACCACCTTGTCCCATCAAGCAAATTACATGCCCCTCTGTTCACCCCCAGAGGTCATTCAACGTCATGGCCTGTTGGGCAACAAGCTGTTCAGCTAATCAGTGGAGAGCCTCAACTCTCCAGGGAATGACATATGGTGCACAGCACTGTGACATCACAACAAATAACAACCTCTGTGACATCATAATAAAGGTGTGCTTTGTGACCACATCTGTCTCCACCATGGAGGTCTGCTGCCAAACTGGCAGTAAATCGTTACATACAGCCACTGGCCAACAGGACTCCATGGTGATGATGGTGTAGGTCATTTTAAGAGATGGTGCATATCATGCGATGATGTCATGTTATAAAAATTTAAGCTAACTGCTCCATGTCATATAAATTCCATCACTACTGTATTATAGGCCACATAGCATGTGTATATTGTATACTGTATACATGTTATCTACAACCAGCAATGTTCTGTTTGGTCCACCACTTCTATTCAACCTTAAATATCTCAACACGTACTGATAGATTTGCCTTGAAACAGCCTCTGAACAGACTGAATTCTTCTGACTCTGGTGCTACTGTGCTTATTCCTCAAAAGCCACTTTGGGGCTGACATTTTTTAATTTAATTCCTCCACATTTATTGGATGGATTCTCAAACACGGATATGTTTTTTGACCGTGCTTTCAGCCTAGATGATTTTGGATATGTCTGCCTGATTTCACTGCCAACCTTTATACCTACCCATGGGTCAAATTAAAGACTTTGTTTTATTTGCCCTTGTGTGTCATCTGCATTATGGGTCCTCACAAGTCTCAAGACGTTACAGGACAAACTGGCCAGTATGGATCCAGTAAATGAATTCTGGTTTAGCCTGGGCTAATAGGTTTTTTGCCACCATAGCGAAACAACTTTGTGGACATTACTGTTGCGGTTAAATATCCAGCCTGCATTTGCAGTTGCCAGCCTCCAGCCAGCTTCTCAGTCAACTACCCTCTGGCCTGCTAGCCTCTGGCCTGCTAGCCTCCATCCCATTTTCCTGTCGGCTAGCCTTTAGCTTGTTAGCCTTCAGACAGCCACCCAGTCTGTTTATGTCCGACCTGGTAGCATGCTGCTAGACTCTTGGTCTGAATATAACCTAGACTGACCATATTTGGATGATCAGTCCCCTTTTCGTGGGACTCGCTTGGCTGCCAAATCCAGATATCATGGGGTTGGAGCCCCTAGGGGAAAGGGAACCCAGGTCCCTGGCGACCATTCCAAGCTTCAGCCTCAGATTTCTAGTGGCCATTCCATGCCAAAGTCACAGGCTTAAGCTGCAAGGGTCTCCACTGCACAGCACCTCTGGATCTCCACTGCACAGCACTTCCAGTGACACCAAGCCAGAAGCCAAGGGCTCTCTGCCAACACTCAGTTTTCTTCTGCATCAGGGGGTCCCTGCCAATGCCAACCCGGCTCCTGCATCTGGGGTCATGGCCAATGGCACCACGGCAGACACATGACCCTAACCCCCATAGCTTTTCTAAAATCAACATAAACCACAGCCTCTAAGGGCTTATCACTGCAACATTCTGCTTGCACAAGCCATCTCCTTAGGGCAAAGTTAAACTGTTTCCTGTCCAGAGAAGTGTTGTCTCATTCTACATGGAAAACCCATCTTTATAATACCAATCTGTCAATGTGCAAGCACACTTAGTTTTTAAAGGGATTGGAAGATAGCATTCTTATTTGATTGCATATATGCAGCATGCATTTTAGACATCTTGCCATCCATTATCTAACTCTTATTCTTTTAAGGATCACTTAGAGAAAAAAAATCTGGTAGAGTGGAGCTGCTAGTTAGAGGCTCCAGGTTATGTTTGCCAACAAAAGTGTAATATTTTTTAACCTGAATAGATACATTTAATAAATGAAGTAGAATTTGTGGAATAAAAAAGACCACATTTCTTGTTCTGATTATGATATGTCCTTGTTAAGGACTTTTGAAGGTCATCTGACTTTATGGACTTTTTAAATTTCTTTGTGTAGATGTGTTTAGGACTCGTTAAGATTTGTTGAATGGATATGCACTTGATTTCAGTTGTTTGGACTTTGAGCAGATGACCAAGGAAGTTGTGTCACCCTGTCCATGTTTGTTTGTGAGATAACAAAAAAAAGTGAACAGATTTCAACTTGTTGGAAGCATCAATGATTTTTTTATTTGCTGTCATTATTCATAGGAAATAATCCATAGATTTTGATGATAAAAAAATGTGTGTAAAATTTGGTTCAGCTTGATTGAATTTAAGGGGACTGTTGGGCCGTGATGGAAGCATGTGCTCTACTGAGTGCCATTCTGGTTATTTCCTGTTTTACTTTGTCAGTACCCTTAGTTGTGTCTCAATTCAGGGGCCGCATTTGAACAACGACTGGGTCACAGCGGTGGGACAGTCAACAAATGTGTCCTTCCATCCTAAGAAATAAAGGCTCCAAAAGGTGGATCTGTTCCTGCCCAAGTCATCCCACGATTCACTGTCTCAGTGGAAGACCATTTATCAAAAAGGTGGCAACCAACAAGATATCCAGTGCTCAAGTATTGTGCTTCAACTCAACCAAAAAGCTAACAGTACACAACTTAAAAAACCTTCATTAAATTGTTCATGTTGCCAGGCAAAAACATATTCTGTTCTGCACAACCAACTTGTTCCTTTATCTGCAATTTGGGTCCAGAAAACCATACAAAATACAACAGCATTGATTTTTATTCTTGAGTGGCTGTGGCTTAGGAGGGTTGTCTACTACCCACAAGATTGGCGGTTTGATCCCAGTCTCCTTGGTCCTTGGCAAAGATACTGAAGAGTCTTACAGAAGTGCAATATTGAACAGCAGTAGTAGTAGATTTACAATAAAGCTTCAATAATATGGACTAATCTGATAAACAGTAAAGATGACCCCAGTTGAAGACTGTAAGACAGAACAAAGAGAACAACATTTATTTGGTAGGAGGCATTCTATGGCAGCTTCTTTTGGTGAGTGAATCCCTGGATTGCTGATGGAGAAAATAAACCTGTTTAGGAAAATCTGACAGAGTGAAAATTATCATTCTCATATCTATGAGGAACGTCAGCTAGGACACTGAAAGACAAGTTATGTAACTAGTGTGATAATATTCAGTTATTTCATGTGGCTCATCTATAAAACATGCCGCCCTCTCAAAACATCTAAACAAATGTACACTCCCAATTGGAATCTCACTCCTCCACTGTGACATCGCTACATGGCCTCTTGTTTTTTGCAACTTGTCAAGCCTTCTGTTTGATGATATTGATCAAATACATGGTGCTTCTGAGGCAGAATCAGCCCAGTAAAGTTATTAACATCAAATGCACTGTTTTGTTTTTCTTTATTTCATACTGAAATTATAGATATTTTGTCTGTTTTAGTCTAACACAGGACTCAATGACGGGGCATAGAAAACAGTAGTGAAGTTTGATAAAAGTTAAAACTTCGACAGAGATCCTTCAGCTGAATTTACCAAACGTAGATTTAAGAATATTTTATCACAAATATGTTCTCACATAGTTAAGAATCTCTGCATAAGTTCAATCTGTAAGAAGCAGCCTGTTATGCCACCAAACATTTGAATGCATCAATACATCTTCTGGGTCTAAGAGTTCTTGGGTCAACATGAGTTCGGTAAATATAAGCAATGTTTTAGAAACTTAGACCTATTTGGATGAATTAGGACTAAATTAATTGACTATGTCTGTCCAGTGTGTACCCTGCCTCTCATCCAATGTGAGTTGGTATTGGCTTCAGTTCCTCAAAGCTAAGATAGTACAAATAGTACATTGTAGTGCCATTTTAAGAGGAGAGAAAGTCACAACAAAATCTCAGCTTTTGCAGGTATCATCCAACATGATGCAAATATGAGGGCACAAACAGGAACAGTAAATGAAAGACAAAGGAACGACCTGAGGGATGAGTGGAGGTCATGCATGGTACATCTTACTTGGTTGTGCTTGGAGATACATTGGGAGGGAGGCCTGAAAGATGAGTTAATCTGGAGTCATGCCAACAAATTTAGGGGATCTACCTGGTTCTACTAACTAGCTGAAAGAGGTGGTCTTTAGGGTGGAGATACCACACAGTGGCGGTGAGGATGATGGTGTGATGATGAGGCAATCTTCTCAATGTTTTGAAGTTTGTTGTTATTGAATAGCGCTTGGGAAAGGAATTACATTTTTGGGGACTGTTCTTGCACCTGAAAGTGAAACAGAGAAATAATAATTTAACAAGCAGTGTTATTTGTGTTTGTGCAACATAACTGTTCCATAAGAACCTTCATTTGTAAAAGTGAATAGCCATTAGTATTTTTTAATATCTTCTAACACTGAGCGTGTGTGTGTGTAAAATCTGTTTACAGATTAACTGTCTTCACCTGGCAAACTTTCATTTCCAAATATGGGTGGGGGCTAGGAAAGGACTGTTATGTGAAGTAATCGGTCTGATTGCTGTTAACATAAATTCTGCTCAGGGGATAGAGAAAGTCACAAGGTTGGTGGTTCGATCCCAGTCTTCCCCATTCTGTATTTCGAAGTGTCCTTGGGCAAGATACTGAACCTAAAATTTACCATGATGCCTGGTGCCATTCTCATTGAAAAATGTGTTGCCTATAGATGCACTATATGAATGTATGTGTGATTTGGTAAATGGCAAAAGAAAAAAACTGTACTGTAAAGCCCTTTGAATGGTCATCAAAACGAGAAAAGCTCATATAAATTCAGATCAAATACAGACCATTTATTTGTATGTAATGCTTTGTGATGGATGCACTAGCACTGATGGGGATGTAAACATATAAAAGTAAGAGGAGAAAAAGAGTGTTCAGTGACCACAGAGATTTCTTGTCCGTTGACGATGACTGACTCATCAACTGATTCTCTGTGATCTTGGATCTTTGAGTCCAGTATTACAACCGAACCATCCCAGTAGAAACACAACTGCACATCACTGTGAGTTAAATAGCCGACAGGTATGTGTGTGATATGATTAACACTGTATAATATTTACCTTTCTGTCTAAAGCCTCTTTTGGGAATACAAATAATCCTGTTAAATTTTATAGATTGGGGATACCGCAGCCTTCCTTGAATTCAATAATCCTGCCTTTTTGAATGGGATTATTAAAATGAGTAGGCGATACAACAACTTCTCTGACACTCTGACGGTGAGAAGCAATTTTTTTAATATATTTTATTTTTGAGGCACAGTCCTCTCTGTCAACCTCATTCACTGCATTCACAGCAGCAGCAACACGTTACCAATCAGTCTATTTTCATTATTAGTGATATCACTGACGAGGCCACCGAGCAATTTGTTTTTCTTTACCTCACTAACAAGCACCTCGATTTCGGTGTCAGCCAAGTTGTGCTCTTCCTTCTCATTGCTTGATGCCATGATTCACCATAGAAACCGATTGGTCAGCAGGTTAACTTAATATTAATGAGTTGATGATTTATGGTTGAATGTGGGCGTGTAGAGGGCGGGGTATGAGGCAGATCCACTTACGAAGGTTTCCACGTGAACTGTTATTTTTAAAGGGAGCATTCCCCTGAGGTATGCATGGGCATGGTTTTATAAATCTGAATCTTTTTTTTGCTTTAGCCAATGTCTGCTTTTGTGTGCACATAAACTTTTAGTATGAATCCTATGCATTGTTTTGAAAATGAGCACCCATAACTGAAATGAAGGTTTTGGATATTGCTTCTTAAACATGATTTAAATGTCCCATTCTGTTTCTGTGTTGCTCCAACCAGCTTCAACAAAAATCATTCTTCTTCTTCACGGCTTCAGCTCTGCTGTGACCCCATCACCATCTCCCTCATTCTGGTCACTACCATGTTGACCAAGCTGTGTCAGAGACACACAAGTACCTTCCTCTTTACTAACAGCACATAATAAGAAATTATACATAGGCTTTTGTGTCCAAATGTGAACCAAACCCTGGTTCTACATTCATCTTTCATCATGAAGGCCTTAAATGTGTATTAGTGTTTTATTGTTAATAATTAGTATGTAGTAAAGAATAGTATCAGTGTTAATTGGTTGTCTGTATTTACTTTAACCTACTGTCAAGAGCTTTACACATCCAATGACTTTATTGTCCCCTTGCGGAAATTTGTTTTCACAGCCAATTCAGTATAGATCAACACAAATAGGCACATTTTAACACAGGCAACCAACAGGTAGGACAATACAATAAATGAAACATAAAACCATAAATCCATAAATGACACATTCACCGTGACAGTTTGTTAGCGCTGCAATGGCAGAGGCTCCTCTGATGGCACTAATGTGAAATGGTGATTGAGGGGGGCGGTCAGTGTCATTTGCTCTGGCAAGTGTTAGTCGTGTGATGGCTTTGTCGTTCATGTCTGATATGTTAGGTCCTAACTAATTGCTGGTAATGCTGGCTAGTTCGTCTTTACCATTTTGAAAATATTTTTAGATTGCTTTGGTAATCTGCTGATTTCATCATTCAATTCCCTCCCAATGATGATTTTTTTTCTTCCGTTCTGTAACCTGGGACATTTTGTTAAATATTCCTTTCAAAATTCATTTTGATTAATTTATGAAGATATTCAAAATTACGTACTTAAAATTCATGGGTGCCAATAAAATTAACCAGAATGTGTAGAATCACACAGTCCATGTCCAAGAATTTGCCCTTAGAGAGACTGAGCTGAGGCTGAGATAAATTGTCCATTATTAGCACAAAATAAGATCAGATCCATGTGAGCGTGAAATACCAAATAACCTTACCAAATCTCACAAACAATTTCACATGAAATTTCTCCCGCTCAACCTCTTCCTATATCTCACTTTTGTTCTTTCTTTTATTTCTATCATCCATGCCTACTTCCTCTCCTCACCTCTTCCTCTTTCCCCCATCTCTCTTTCTTTCTCATTCTCCCTCTCTCTCTTCTTCTCGTCTTCCTCTCTTTACCATTTTATAGGCTTGTTAGTTCCACTTGAAATGCCAAATGACATACAATCTAAACCCAGTGAGCTGCTACCTCGCTGCCCTCATAGAGCTGCAGAGACTAAACAAACAGGATATAAGCTGAAACACGCACACAGTCCACCCCTTCCCACCCACCATGGTTCCTCATATAGAATTAAAGCACACACAAGCTATGTCACAACAGAAATAGTCATTTTTTACCTTTGAATTCATTTAAGGGCGTGAAGAGGTACTGAACAAGGTTAGACAAGCTTTAGTGGCTCTAATGTATTATGCTTTTCATGTTTGCATTTGATTCATCCCTTGTTCACCAAATAATATGTTTTTATTTGTATTTCTAAGAATATTTTCTATCAGTTTTTCACTGTTACATTATAGTCTAAATCAGTGGTAACCAACCTTTTCAAGCCCAAGATCACTTTTTAATTCCAAACCTAAACTGAGATCTACCACTGCAATGTCTTCCAAAAAACCCACTTAGGAGGGTTATATCTATTCATTTTGCTATTTCGGTTACAACAAGCTATACGTAAGATAGCTTGTTACATCATCACAAAGAAAGACAGTTATGCAACTTTATCTTTTCAATGCACAGTGTTCACATTTACTGCATCTGTTCAATGCACAATATTTAGCTTCTCAGTTCAGCAAGAAGTTCTGCAGCAGAGCTGCTACAGCCAGCATTATTTTTCAATAGGGTTTGCCTTAAAAATGTCCATAACTACTATATTTCCTTGTATAAAAGTACTCCTATGTACTCATATAAAAAGTACAGTATGTGGCCGTACAACGTCCACTTCCTGAACATACTTCACAACAAAACCCTTGTTTGAATGTGCATTTCCATTTCCATTTTGAAACAGGCACAGGAAGTGTTGCAAACATGTATGTTTGTGACATAAATCCAACAGATAAACATTAAAACTCTGGTGAAAGATAATTTTGACCAAATGTTTATCTGTTGAATATGTCACAAACATTAATATATATACTACATGTACCCATTTCAATGTAAAAGCACTCCAGTTGTTCTTTTTATTGGATCCATTCATTTGTTTAAAAAAAGGCTTTGATTGTTATCACAAGACTGGAAGATGCCGACCAGTTTCATACTGAAGTGTCCTGGCATTTAGTCAAGTACATAACACAGCTTTTTTTTAAACAAATGCAGCAGTTATACCAACAGCTCCGCTGCAGAACTACAGCAGACATACTGCCAGTGTGAACAACAAACAATTTGCCAATAGGCAACACAACCAGTGTGTCCAGAACGTTAAAAGGAGTGACAGGTTGGTTACCTCTGGTAAATGGTAATGGTTTTTTGTATTTATATAGCACTTTTCTAGTCTTGATGACCACTCTTTACAGTACAGTTTCACATTCACACAGTGCATCTATTAGCAGCACTTTCTTGTTCTATGAGGGGCAATTCTGGGTTCAGCATCTTGCCCAAGGACACTTTGGCAGATGGGGAAGACTGGGGATTGAACTGCCAACCTTCAGGTTGAAGGACAACCGCTCTACCCCTCAGCCACAGCCGCTGGTCTAAATGAAGCTCAGTGTGTGTTCAATCGGGAAGACTTTCTGTGTCTCATTCATTCACCATTCTCTCTTTTTCTCCCTAACCAATCCGATTTCACCGCAGTCTAAATCAGCCAATCATGTAGTTGCTTTCAAACATTAAACGTGTTTTCTCTTCTGCTGTCAGCTGTAAATTCTGTGATTCATTGAAAATGCGATGTGTTCTACTCATCCTGTGTAATTTCACATTGTTATGATTTCAGCCTGACTCTGACCTGGAGTTTTTGGATCCCAGCACTGTTTCGCTGCAGGAGCCAGCATCGGGTACCTCAGGTGGCCGGAATAGGAGCATTCACTCCAGGCACAAGCCTTCCTCGTTCCCAGTTTTGCAAATTAGCGGCCTGAGCAAGCTGTGATCCAACTCTGACAGAGTTTGTGCATCTGTCTGGGAAATACTCTGCCTCCAGTTGGTCCCCTCACAGTCCCTGCTCATTGCCACAAAAAAGGACAGGAAAGCAGGCACACTGAAAGCCCCCTAGCATAAAGCAACACAATGTGAGATTCACTCTTGGATATATTTTCGGCCTCCCTCCAACAGTTGGGATGCGTACTTCACTGTTGTAAAAACTGGTCTGAGCCTCCCCATGAATAGACTTGTGCATTTGTTGACAAGCTGGCGGAGAAGAAACTGGCAACTTCAGAAGCCAAAAACCATGTTGACTGACAAGGTAGGTATATAAAAAAAGTATGACAGGTAAGCTTTATTTTTTGTGACATTGGAGATGAAATTTAACATAAAAAGAATGAAAGACGAATGACTGTTAACTAAGTAGCCAGCGTAGTTATCAATGTCGGGCATGAATTTTGGCTAACTTGCCAACTAAACCTCTTTTAAAATGGGTATACCTGGCTTCGGATGATAAACTAGCGAGTCGATAACTTCACTTATACCTCTTTTACACCAAAGCAGGTATATGCAGTTTTTTAAAATCCAAGTAAACCCTCTAAAAAATCGTATTATCTCCTTTGCAATTGCAATTTATTTTACCCTCAGTGCTTCATGTTTGATGTCACAAACACAGCGTGAGTTCACCCTGGTTTTCACGTTTCCATTGCTTATCTGAGCCAGAGCCGATTAAAACCGGTGGCTACTGCAAAATCATTTGACACAGGAGTAATGCCGATTGTATCCATTTCCATTGCAGACAAATGTCAAGTGGGATATTCATTCTTGTTTGATTTCTAACTCAGTCACCTTCTGTTTTCCTCTTCATCGTTTCTTCCGACAATGTCCTCTGGTTTCTTTGGTGGCTCTGCCAGGATGTCCCCACTGAGAATGGCGAGCTAGTTGTCTCTTATAGCTAGCTGTTAGTTTTGTCTCTGGTTCTTGATGTGGCTATGTATGCTGTTAATCTCTTCTCTATCTCTCTCCTCTCTCCTGCACACACTTCTACTTCCGTTCCAGGTCACTTCATCAAAGAAAATACTTTGATCACCACCTTTTAACCTTTGATGGGAGATGAGTTTCTAGGGGTGTAATCAATGCCAGGAGAGGAACTTTAATCTTTACTGATACTTACCAATCAAATATTTCATTTAAATGTTATAGTAAGAAACCATGAAGAAACTAATATTATTTTACATTTGTTGGTTTGATTGGTTATTTTTGATGGATGCAATGTTGTAACATGGAAAAATTAAACAGTAATTGGCAACCAGTCTTCATGAAAGCGTTGTAGAAAATGATTAAAGTTTTACAAAAAAAATCAATAAAACATAATTAAAAACATTAACAACCAGGTGAATCATAAAAAAACATGTGATACCCCAGCTCCCCTACCAAACATCTGCTGCCACTGTTTTGCTCTTAGCTCGAGGCCTCGATGAGAGATTGTTCCATGCTACTATCAGGGCTATCACCACTCTGTCTGTCAGTGTGTGTTGTATGTGTGTGTTTGTCTTCTATGGTGGGGGGGTGGGGGTGCAGGGTGAACAAACATGTCCTTTTGAGTCCGTAGCTGCAGAGCTAATATTGACCAGCACGCTCGCGACATGCTGCAGGTCACATTAAGCACAGTAGCAATGGAGAACGAAGAGCCAATGACACGCCTTATCACCTGGATGAATTAGCCTCCGTCTGTCAGTCTGATCAGCAACACACCACACAATGAGACGGAGGGAGAGAGGGGGTGAACACAAGCTTCAATCACACAGTACATGCTGCAGAAATACATGTTTATATTTGAATCTGGCTTATGTCAGCCAGGCATTTAATTTTGTAGAGCCATTGTTGGTCTGGAACTTCTCAGAAAAATTTTCAATTTTAGAGATCTGCTTGACCAGTACGGGAGATCACATCTGTATACCTTTGCGAGAAAGAAAATGAGCTTGCTGATTGACCTGGTTTTCAGGCTTGAATTGTGTCATATTTATCATTTTTTTCCCCTTTTTAGGTGTTTATTTTTAAGACCTCATTATGGACTACTGGTATTTGAGGCTGGGTATAAAAAGATAAATAAATGAAATAATAAATACGTATGCCGTCGCGTAACATTCTTTATATAAACTGTGACAACTACTGCAAGTTTATCTCATTCAAAATCGTTACAGTTTTTATCTGCATGCAGGCTTATAACTTAACCTGTGTGACCCCCTGAACTCTGAAGCGTGATGTCGTAGGACGTCATGCTTACCAATTTCACAGGCAGCGACATTTGACTACAGGCTGCACCCCACAGGACACTCACAGCACAGGAGGAGGCAGATCAAGTGAGCGAGAATGGGGAGATGAAATACGCAAGGTGGACAATAGAAAGAGAAAAGTAGGGGCTGAAAAGGCCAGAATTTTTTTAAACGTAAGCATTACAAGCTGTCGCGACCAAATGGGCCATTTGTTCAAAACCAGCTTGCACCTGCTTGAAGGTACAGAACAAGCAGCAAAAGCAGAAATTGTTGGTGACGAGACAGGTCTCCTAGTTAAAGCGACAGTCCTCAGATCTGAAGTCCGTTTCTGCCTCTTGAAAAAAAGTCACACATACGAGGAAGCTTCTTATAATGGCTTTGTATATAATGAGATGCTAAGACTTATGTCATAATAAGGGCTTAGTAGTTCATAATAATTAGAAAATTACTTTTAATTATGACATGAGTTTTTAATAATGATTGTTTGTGATAATTTACTTTAAAATGTTGATTTAATGTCAGAGTCAGTTCCAGAACCAAGTAATGTGCCCAGGAGGAGTGTTCAGTTTGTGAACGGGCTAATAGGCCAGACATATATGTTTCAATCACCACTATTTACACCCCCATATAACTAGTGACCGGTTATGCCTTTTATCGATAATAGTAGAATGGTAAAGAAGACCAACATTGAAAGGGAGTAGAATAAATAATAATGTAAAATAATGCAGCATGTTTTGGCAAAACCATCTATGTTTCCATGAAAACATGTTTACATGTTACATATGCTCAAGCCTTCCACATTGCTGTTTTTGTTGTGATTTAACTTAGGTATAGATGAGTCTCGCAGAACTACTGTAGGAAGAGAGAAAGAGAGAGCAGAGTTTCCTCAGGGACTGATCACAGAAGCAACAACATCTCAGCAGCAGAACACTGAACAACTGCCCAAGAAAAAGACAGATGCTTTTGCAACGGTTTCAGCCACAGGATTTAGATATGTTCTTTTGTTATCATCCACAACAGCCCCCGGAACTTCCCATACCAGGTATGAAAGCCTGGAAACATATTTACCAAAGAAAAGTGGTCAAGTACACTCCACAGAGATAGTGCAGATGCTTATTTTATGAATGTAAAAAAGGCAGATGTAGTAAGAAGCTTGTTGACCGGCAGCCAAATGTAATTTCATACCGAGCAAGTGAAGAAGAATCGTCAGGTGATGGAGTGTGTAGTGGACGTCACAAAAGTCATAAGCAAATGTAGCATTAGTTACAGGGGAGATCAAGAGGCAGCCTTAATCTTAAAAAATATGGCTTTTAATCATGGAAACATCCTAGGAATTATTCTACTCTTGAGCAAATATGATGTTTGTCTCCAACAGCATGTAATCAGTTGAATGGAGAAAAGTTAGAGGCAGCATGAAACTGGGTCAAAGGGCAGAGGATCTGTTGTTACCCTGCTGTCAAAAGACATCCTTAACAAAGGTGTGGATGGGAGGCCAACTTACAAAGACTAACTCAAAGGATATGTGTCCTTTTAAACTGAGATATGTCATTAATTGCTTTGGTGGAATGTGAATCATCTACAGGGCAGCATTATGCAGAGCTGCTGAAAGAAGTTTTACTGAAGCTCAACATAGACAGTGGCACATGTGGGCAACTCGACGGATAGTGCAGCTAACAGTCGAGGGGTTTTCTAGACTTCTCTCTGAGCAGCCTCCTACTCAGATTCATATATGGTGTTATGCACATCCTCTGAAACTTGTACTGTCAGACACACCGGGCAGTGTTGTTGAAAGTGCATCACTGTTTTCACTTCTTAATGGTATGCAGAAGTGGGAAGAGATGAGTCAGGACAAGCATCACAGAAGACTGACCCCAATAGGAGAAACTAGGTGGTGGGCTAAGGATCAGGCCCTAAGTAAAGTGTTTAGGAGCTTTGGGAAGCTTCAGGAAGCCTTGTTTGTTGACGTGCTTATGGCCTTAGACACGTTGTGAAAGATGTCAGACAAAAGCCTATTGTGAGGGCAAAATACTTCCAAGAGAAATGGATATTCTTACAGCTGCAAAAGAAGGAAGATTGTCAGCTGGTAGTGCAGACTGCCCTTACTTAGAAAAGAGTCGGAAAAAAGAAAAGAAAAATACCTGGAGAGTGTGCAGAAGATGAGCAACTAGCATCACCTGAAACTGACTTCAAGGTCAAAGTACATTGTAGACATTGTGACAGACAGTATTCTTAGGAGGTTTTCTGCTAATCCACAACTTTGGTCAGATTTTGCCTAACAGGACCCTAGAAAATCTGCTAAAGTGAGTGAAAATGGGCTTCCCAACTCAGTTCTTGGAGAAATAAGCAAATGGCTACTTAGGTTTGATAGTAGAGCTACAGTTGGCACATTATGTAGTGAGCTGTTTGGCCTTGCTTCCCAGTTGGACAGACTGAGGCCCAATCCCATTTCACGCCTTGGCCCTATCCCTTAGCCCTTCCCCTTCATTTTGCACATTCACGTGTAGGGGTAGGGCCGAGGGGTAGGGCCGAGGGGTAGGGCAGAGGGGTAGGGCTCTATACCACACCAACCCGAGATTTTTCCGACCATCACTTCGAACGTAGGGGTACCCAGAATGCCTTGCGAATCACCTGCAAATTGTAGAATTTTCTCCTTTAATAAGGATTTAAAAATTACACTAATGATTGTAATATCCTTGTTTAATATTATTTCAATGTATTATGGTCACTTTTTTCAGAACAACCTTGTTACGGCTGCCTTGGGATATGTATTGCTGTGTGTTTATGTTAAGTAGGCTGTGCGTCCCCCGGTGCAGGATTGGCCCCCACGGGTGTTAGCGTGGCCTGTTTTCAATCAGCAGCTCCTGCCATCGTTCCTTCCCCTCGCTCCTTATGGGCAGATTCCCAGGCCACCCTACCAATCACGGGAGAGCATCGGCCCTACATAACCTCCCACTGAATGTCCAATCAGGGCGGCTGATTAGCAGCACGCCTTAGATCCTTTGTGAGATATCATTTGTGACTCGTCCTAAAGTTTGTAAGTGTAGGATTGGATGTTAGAAATTGTTTGAGTGCACCATTTAGAGAGTTTTGTATAGTCTAAAGTGAGTTTCGGGGTGTGGATTCTTTTTTTTGTTGTTAACAGATTTAAAGTTTATTAGCGTAGGAGTTTATTTTTTAATCTGTTGTTTAGTTTTAATAACATCATTAGCTCTAGGTGAGAGTCCTCCTTTTGTTACCCTTGTTTGTACAAGCCATTGTTTCTGCTTATGTAATTTCATTTGATTGAACTTTCACCTAAAAACTCAGTAAATAAAATGATTTTAACTTAAACTGTCAATTCCAACCTGGCATATTTACTTCCCTTTCCCTCTTGAGCTAGGGTCGTAACAAACCTTAAAACAAAAGATCACGACCGCACTAGCGTTAGCACGCTATCATTAGCATGCTAGCGTTAGCATGCTAGCAATCTTTTTTTTTTTTGCATGATAGTCCCGTATTTTCACAAAATATCATATCGCACCAACCGGGAGCACATTGACCCAGAACAACCTGAAGGCATTGATGCTCATTTGCACAGAGAAAGAAATTCTCATGTATTTCTCATGTAATGACATTGTAGTAAATGAAGTTGCAGAGACCAGTGCACTGCTCAGGCATTCCTTAATGTTTTAGGGCAGTGGTCGCCAACCCGTCGATCGCGATCTACCGGTCAATCTCGCAGTCTTCACTGTCGATCCCCGAAACTCACTGGCTGCGGTTGTGCCGCAGATCAGCTGTGTGTCGGTTGTCTGTTGTTCTAATGTTTATTATGTTAGTATAATGTCAGTTTTAATGTTTATCTGTTGAAATTATGTCACAAACATGCATTTTAAAATGTTAAAACCACTTTCTGTATGCGTTTCAAAATAAAAGCACTCCAGCGTTTCTGTTGACTGAATCCATTCTTTTGTTTAAAAAGTTTTTTTTCTTATGAAATATTTGAAGGAGCGGAAGACGCACGGCTTCATACTGTATAGTACTTGTATTTATTTGAGTACAAGGGACTACTTTCATACAAGGAAATAGTCCTATTTATGGCCATATTCAAGCCATATGTAAAAACATTGTGCTGCAGTAGCAGCTCCTCTGCAGAACATATTGTTGAACTGAAGCTGTAAATATGAATTGATATTAATGTGAATATTGTGTATTGAATAGATAAGTTGCACAGCTCCCTTTCTTTTTGTATATTTATGCTCCTACATTCAGCCTTTAACAGACATTGCGAAAACTAATAAATATGACCCTCTTAAGTTGGTTTCTTGGAAGATATCAGGGTGGTAGATCTTGGCTTACGTTTGGAATTAAAAAGTGATCTTGGTCTCGAAAAGGTTGGTGATCACTGTTTTAGGGTTTTCCATGTAATGCACTGGGAAATATAGACTAGGATGCCCTCAGAAAGTTAAACTGTGAATAACAAAGTTGCAGAGAACAGTGCAATACTTTTTTATTTAATTTAATTTTTATATTTATTGATGTTTGAGGGTTGGATATCTAAAAAATGTGAACACTCATTTTCACTGAAAATAGATTTTGATATTGTAGAAAAAGACATTGTGATTTTGTACCGAATAGTGGAAATGTTTGCAGGCCTTGTAAACTGAGAAAGACAATGTCAAGTCTTTGGACAATTATACTGTAATAAACCAAGTTTTAGAAACCACTGCACTGCTCAGGCGTTCATTCATGTTACACTAATGCAAGGTAAAACAGATTATGGTATACTTAGAAATGTATAATGTGAAAACAAACAACAAATAGAGTAAAAAAGTTTATACTCATGTTTCAGGGTTGTATATCTTTAGTAGTTCAGTCATTTGTACAAACACATATTTTTCTGTATTTTTTTTACAATAAGTGATTATGACAACATTCATCCACAGTTTAGGCTGATAAGCAGCCCTGTTTATAACGTTAATAGCTCTGCAGCCTTTAATGTATAACAAAAATCCCATTATGACTCACAAACCAAAAATGAGAAACCCAAACTATAAATGAGAAACACAAAATCTTAGCCCTGAATTCAGAAATCAAAAGACCTATTGATAATGATAATTGCCAGCATGTGTTGAACAGTGCAACAGACAACAACGGTCCTGTCCTGAGCTCTACCATCATCCTTAACCTTTCTGTATCTGAGTTTTCTGTTTCTGTTATCAGGTAACCGAAGGAGCATAAAAAACGATTTGATTCTAACCAGGCAGCTGCTCTAATGTGCTGAGAACCTTGTTACTGTGTCACTCAGTTATGACTATGAAGTCATCTTACAAAATCAATAAAATTACTGCTTGACAACACCTGCAGTGAGTGATCACCTAGCAGCCTTTCACTAATAGTGGTCCGCGAGTAAATTTGGTAAAATATACTATATTACATTAAAAGTGTTTCTTAAACTGTATTTGACTCCAAAACCTAGTGAGTAGCATAAATTTGTTGTTTCCAATATTAAATCAATATATAAACTTAAACTGCAATATTTGAATTGGCTCTTTTGCTATGTTGTCGGACTTAAGCTGTTTTGTGACCGTTTTGCGACACTGACTACTGTATTTGTGGCAAATGTGACCAGCACTGTCAAACTGACAAGATGGATCGGTGGCTTAAGACGGGGTCAATTAAACGAAAACCAAATTAAACTTCTGACACAACAGGCAAGGTGCAAAGATTAGATGCAAGTGGTTCAATGACAGCACCGACCTCAAGCAATTCAGTGACAGCGGCAGGTAGGATCAATTCAACGGCGGCCACAAGTGAGTCAGAGGACTTGCGGTCAAATGAGGATCCTCAGCGTTGTGAAACTTGGTATGAACATGGAAAATCCAGCACCAAAGTGAAACAAAAATACCACACCGACTACATTCAATTTTTGGAAAGGGGATGAGGAGGATCCCAAACCACATTGTGTTTTATGTTATAAATCGTTGACTATGAAACACAACGAGGAAACCACCTAATTTTTTTTACGAAAACGAAGAATGCATATGATGAAGGGGTCTTACAGTTTTTTGCACCTGGGGAAACTTCAATGCCGTTAAATGGGGTTTGCAGCAGTGTGCACATTATTTGGTGTATTTCTACATGAACGCAGTGAGCAATGAACATGCATGGTTGTGGTTCATATCGCTGTGTTCACTGCGCAGCCTGTACAAGTAACGTTGGGCGCCATCTGGCAGTTAACCACTGTGCTGCTGCTGCCTGAGGAAAACACTTATGATGGCTGTTTTGTTTCTGTATGTGTTTCTTTTGTCATGGGTGAATTGTACTTCTGTCCCAGGTTTGCAGAGGTCTTAGGTGCAGTACTGTGTGTGTGTGTGTGTGTGTGTGTGTGTGTGTGTGTGTGTGTGTGTGTGTGTGTGTGCGTGCTTGCCATAAAAAATTATAATCACAAAACATTGATAAGACAAGTCTTATAGTGAATGGTTTTGAACTGTGGTTTTCTCATCCTCCCAATTATCAATAGTTTGTTTGTTTTTTATTTAATTATCATCAAAAATAGAATAAATGATAAATTCAGAAAAGGATTAGAATAGATATTATTTCAACAGCAGCAACAGTAATATTTACAACAGCACAATCACAATAAACACCATATCTCACTAGAGACAAATCTGAGTTTCAGTAGGTTAAATAATGTTCTTGACATCAAAATACTGTGGAAAAGTTATAAAACGCCACTGTGTGTGTGTTTTCAGTGTATCATATCTTCTCATGATATTTCCTTCTGCAGTGCAAACATGCCTCGTAAAGAGAGGAGATCAAAGCAAAAAAAAGGGAGCTGTGTGAGGCTGCTAAAGGAAGTAGATCCCTGACCAGCTGGATTAAAAAGACCACAAGGTAAGAATAAGACCAGTTTTCCACAATGCAGTAGTTCAAGTTTAGACCATTATAAACAACACAATATTGCAATATAGTTGATTATGGTTAATACAAGTATAGATTAATGCTGCAATAATAAATTGTGCCTTGTTCCCAGATGGACAGCAGGTGGACAGTGATGGGTCAGATGAGGAGATGGAGACACAGCAAGGAGAGAGAGAGGGAGACATTGTGTCACAGCCCAGAGAAAGAGTGCAGGGAACAGAAGATCAGGAGACAGAGTTGAGTTGGGTATTGTACTTGAACTACTATACCCAACTGATCCTGCCCATGTCCCATAATTCTTATGTAAAGTATGATGAGGCTTTATCCAAATGTGTACTAATATTGGACCCTGTCAACCAGTACTGTCATTTCCAAAGAATGTTGAGGGACGGTCATTTCAAAAGAAGTGGTTTGAGAATAACCCATGGCTAGAATATTCTCTGAGTGCTGAGGCCATGTTTTGTTTCAGCTGTTGTCTTTTTCTAAAAGATGAAAAATTCATGAGCCACAAAACCTGGAAAACAGAAGGGTTCAATCGGTGGAGAAAGGCTTTAGTTAAAATTAAAGAGCACAGTGCCTCAGAGTCTCACATGTGTGGTATGGTGAGGTGGAACACATTTAAGAAAAAATCATTGAATGCAGCCTTTGAAGTGGGTGACCTGGAGTCACGAGCTGCAAAAGACAAAGAGAAGGAGAAGAACAGAGAAATGTTGTCACGTTTGATAGCCATTACTGTTCTCCTGGTAAGACAGGGTCTGTCTTTCAGGTGAGACGATGAGACCATGTCAAGCCAAAATCGAGGGAAAGTTAGTGGAGTTGTGGAGATGCTCTTGAAAATCTTGTGATGGCTCTAATGGAAGAAAATCCTCATGATAATAGACAACATTCGGGGTCAAGGTTATGATGGGGCTGCAAACATGAGTGGGTGCTATAAGGGACTTCAGTCAAGAATCCTGAAATAAAATCCAAAGGCCTGGCATGGTAAGGTATGTGCACTGTCAGACACACTGTCTTAATCTGGTGTTGGTAGAAAGTGCAAAGTCAAACATCTGTTTTGTCAACTTTTTCAATCTACAGCTACTGCTGACCATGCTTTCCCAACTTTGGGAGAGTACTACCATGTGAAGGTGTGTGATGTTTTTGTGGACACAATGACGCAAGAGCTTCAGAGATGCTTCAAAGGAGGAGATAATTCCACATGGGAAATCTTGAATGCCTTCTATTGCCTGACAGTCCCAGAGAATTGGAAAACAGCAAAAAGTACAACAGAAGCACTCCAAGGTGTGAAGAAGCTCTGCCACTTCTATGACATTGAAGAGGACAAATTGCAGACAGAATTTAAGGTCTTTCATATGTCATACTCATGCCCCCCACCAATCAACGTGACATCAATGCTTTCAGTGGTCCAAGAAAACAATGCACATCTGGTTTTCCCTAACGTGACTGAGCTGCTTAAGACATATTGCACACTTCGCACCGCAACTGTGGAATGTTCTTTCTCAAAATGAAAGCTGGTGAAAACCAAACTCTGCAGCCTTTGCAAAGAGGAGTGGTTGTCAGAGCTTCTTTTATTGCCAATTGAATCAACCACAGTGACGTCATAGGCATTTTTCGGGACATGGCAAACAGAAAGCTGCTGCTTTGAATTCAATCAAGAGTTGTACATAAACCTCCTCCACTTATTGGTAAGATTGCTACACTGTGATGTTTAGTAGGTGCCAACAGAACACACACACACACACACACACACACACACACACACACAATCACGCCCATTCTTTCCCCCACTAATGTTCCCTTTTCAATTTATTTCGCACAATTTTTTTGAATCTGGGACCTGATTTTCTCTTCCTGTAGCATCCATCTCCTATGAGCATCTCCTTCTTACTCCCAGCCGTCAGCCTTGTCTGCAGCATCTGTCAGTAGCAGCTGCAGCACTACAGCAGGTCAGTCACAGTGAGCAGTGTTTGCATCTTGTCATGGTCACATAACTTGTTAATCAGCTAATATCTCTCCCATGTTCCTTTTAATGTCTAAACAGAGTACATGATGGGTGAATCGCGATAAACTAGGCACTAAAAAAGGAAACGTTAGAATGATTGCCGGCATGTGTGTTTGTGGGTGGTCGCTGGCCAGTCCGTCACAAGGCCGAAATACATGTTAAATGAACTGATATTGGAGTGTGTGCAATTTGGTGCAGATCTAAATAAAAAACTGGATCTTGTGAGTTTCACCGTTGGTTCCATAAGGGGCCTGCTGGGCCTTGGCAGAGTACCATTCTTGACTCTGGTATGGGGTTAAGATTTTCAGGAATCAAAAGTCTGGCTCAGACCAAAGGGAAGTGGAAGCAGTGAGGAATATTTAATCTGTGAACGAGATATCTCAAGAATGCCTTGACGGAATTTCCTCAAATTTGGTACAAATATTCACTTGTACTCAAGGATGAACTGATTATATTTTGGTGGTCAAGGTCAAGGTCACGGTGACCTTAAAAATCGGATATTTAGCCTAAATGTCCTCTGGGATCCTCCTCTGGAGCCACGTTCATGTTCGCACGCACACACACTGCACACAAGCTCTTGCCCAAGGGTATGCATGGGGTACGCAGTAGCATCGCTAGTTCTGGTAGCATCGTTAATTATGGTAGTGGACATTTAAGCTAAAAACATGTAAATGATACTGATTCAAGTCTAAATGTCGGGGCGTACGGACACTTGGATGAAACCACAGGAGCAGTATGAAGGCATTTAATGTCCTTTTTCTGTTGGTATTTTACATTCGAAGAAGTGGTCCCGTTACTTCAATTGTATTGGATTTGGCTGCACCGCTTACCCCTGAAACTCCGAAAGTGCTTTGTGGACTCAAACACTTCACCCACCCCTCCATAATAAGGGGATTTTCAGTTTAAGATCAGCTTGATGGAATGTCTTCAAATTTGTTACAAACTTTACTTGAACTCAGGGATGAACTGATTAGATTTTAGTGCCTGGAGGTCAAAGCTCCAGGTCACAATGACCTCATGTTACAGTGTTTCAGTTGTCAAAGGTAAATGTTACAATGACCTTTATATGAACAAATTATGTAGAAATATGTACACAGAAACTGCACTGGTTGGTGGAGGCATACAACCACAATGAGGGAACTCTTATTTCATGTATGTTATTCCTAATTAGGTTCAGAACCCTATTGTTTTTGCTTCGGTTTGTAATTATTATTATATGGTGTCTGCCGCCTCGGCTCGAATTTCTGTGAGCTGAAATGACCCAGAAAAACACAACCTGGCACAATAACTGGAATTGATGTGCATCAACTTTCTCTGGAACATGACCTCAATTGGCCACATGGTGGTGCTGTAATTGGGTCTCAAAAATACACATTTTGACAGGTCATACCTCTCACACCCTAAATCTGATTGACTTGAAATTTGACACACAAGTCAAACTCAATGTGCTCTACAAAAAAGCCTCTTGGACCATAACTGTTCACCATTGAAATAATTTCTCCTATTGAGCTGCCTCCCTTTCATTGAGCTACTTCTTCCTATTAAGCTGCGTCTTCTTATTGAGCTGCTTACTCTTATTGAGCTGCTTCTTCCTATTAAGCTGCGTCTTCTTATTGAGCTGCTTACTCTTATTGAGCTGCTTCTTCCTATTGCGCTGCTTCCTCTTTTGAGTTACTTCTTCCATTTGAGCTACTTCCTCCTTTTGAGCTGCTTCCTCTTTTTAATCAGCTGTTTCTTCCTATTCAGCTGCTTCTTCCTATTGATCTGCTTCCTCCCATTGAGCTGCTGTCCCCTATTGAGCTGCTTTCTCCTTTTTAGCGATGAAGGCTTGAACCCGCTCATTGCCGCTTGCGGTTATATTTTGTTCATGTTTTCACTTGTTCTAATACCTGCGTTTTTCTGCCTAAATGCTTTGATTAAATTTGTTGATTGCATTACACCTGCTTTGTCTGCACTATGGTTTCATTTAACCTAACATCTGAAATAAATAAAGACAGACAGACAAAAACAGGAAGTAAATCTAGATTTTAAGGAACACATTTCAAACTAGAGCCCAAAACAATGTATATTCATTTTTTTTTCCAAAAAGCATCCGGTTAATTCCAAACCATTTCCAGACCCGGAAAGCAATCTGGATTTTTATTTGAATCTGCACCAATTTGCACACACTCATGAATGTCTGTCTCCTAAACATGTCTTGTCCATTAATTATTCTCTGAGAAATCAATGAAAATGTTGAAAAACACAATGTTAAAGAGAGTGAAAAAGTTATTCTCTGGATCCACCCCATTATCCGGATCTGCACCAAAATGTAATGGGTGCTTCCCTGCATCATGGCCTGCCCCTCCACAATCCATTTTGTGGATATCGGATATCCTGCTAAGAAACAGCTATGAAATTCAAGGAGCAGGAAATAACTGCAGAAAAACACTGTGTTCCAATGTCACTCCACCATGAAAAGAAAACAAGCATTAACCTAAAATATATGCTCAATTTATGACAACTATACACAAATCGATATTAAACGATATAAGTGATATATTATATATTATATAAATGATCAAATATGCATCCCACACTTTCGATTTCCCCGCTGTTCTCCTAGTTTCTATAGTTATAGGCTTGTGTAGGTCAGTCACCTGTGAAGACCATCATCATTTACCCCCGAACCGGTGCAGAGAAATGCGCTTCCTGTGTGAAAACCCAGGCAGCTGCTCACACGAGAATTGCACATCATTAATGTTTATTTTTGTCGACATGAATAGCTAGCTAGCTGTCAGTACAGCAGATTTCAGACTCTTTTTTATTATCTATTTTAATTATTTTTTATAGCCTACATGTTTGTCTGCCTGTGTGTGCATCTGTACACAGTACAAAAGTTCTTGGGGATGCATGACAATTTGCAGTTTTGCATGTGTATGTTGGGGGTCCTGGGGGGGGCCAATCTGAAATCTCACCTAGGGCTCCAACATTGCCAGGGCCGGCCTTGACTGTACTTGTTTAATCAAATTGCTTTTGGAATTTCTGTTACTCTCAGAAATACATACATAACACCAAACACTCAGGGAATCTTCTATATCTATGTATATACATCTAATGGATTCTTCCCTGACCGATAGAACATACATCAGTTATGTTTCGCAGTAATCTGTTCAGTAGTTTTTGCTTTCTGCCAAGACACAACATTCCCATTTATATTTACAAGATCTGGATTTTTATTTGAATCTGCACCAATTTGCACACACTCATGAATGTCTGTCTCCTAAACATGTCTTGTCCATTAATTATTCTCTGAGAAATCAATGAAAATGTTGAAAAACACAATGTTAAAGAGAGTGAAAAAGTTATTCTCTGGATCCACCCCATTATCCGGATCTGCACCAAAATGTAATGGGTGCTTCCCTGCATCAT
Source organism: Hippoglossus stenolepis (assembly GCF_022539355.2). Taxonomy (NCBI): domain Eukaryota; kingdom Metazoa; phylum Chordata; class Actinopteri; order Pleuronectiformes; family Pleuronectidae; genus Hippoglossus; species Hippoglossus stenolepis. The sequence goes on from NC_061489.1 coordinate 1,485,635, forward strand.
GGCCTGCCCCTCCACAATCCATTTTGTGGATATCGGATATCCTGCTAAGAAACAGCTATGAAATTCAAGGAGCAGGAAATAACTGCAGAAAAACACTGTGTTCCAATGTCACTCCACCATGAAAAGAAAACAAGCATTAACCTAAAATATATGCTCAATTTATGACTACTATACACAATCATGTGATGTCCCGACATTGAAAGGATATTTACAGGCCTACTGAGAAAAAGAAAATAAAGTAGACTTTGATTTATATATTTGCCACTTATGTCCGACCTCAATAATGAAGGGGGAACTAAAACACCCTCTGTTGCATTAGTGTGGAATAACTGTTGCTGGTTTATAATTGTATTTTAAAAGGCTTAAGTAATTACATTACAATGGAAACAGAAGCCAATTTACCTTTTCCTGAAACTGATGAGAAAGGTTCCTAATTAGATCAGTGAAAATGAGGATATTTTTTAAAGGCCTCTGTGTTACGTATTTAAATCAGAGGGTGATTTAAAAAATCTGTACGAACAACAGGGTTATGTCTCTGAACAGGCTGAATTAAAGAAACTGTTTCCTCGCTGTTCTCACAAAAGCATCATGTGTTCCTGAACAATCTGCATATTATCAGCAGCAGAATTTTCCACCTGCTACTTGAAAATCCTGTGGGGAGCATCTGTAACCTGCCGAATGACAGTCTTTTATTTACACATGAAACAACCTCATTTTTATATTGCACACTGACTTTCTCCTCCCTAGGAGCATCAGGCATTTTTAATAATATCTCATCTATGATTATCAAAACAAAGTATTTAAAATGTATGAAGGTAGATAAATATTTAAAAAATATTACAATACTGTTCTGATCCAAAAATAAAATATTCACACTGTATGACACCATATTTTGAACAATACTTGGCCGTTAATCATGTGGTCATAATAGGGTATTTATGAGTCTGATTTAGATAATGTACGTTTTAGATCAAAAAGTAAATGAATCATAAATCATTAATGATTATATAGTTCTTATACATGTAAGTATTGTTTTGTTTTTCTGTTTTTATAAAATCAGACTGAAAACATTCAATGACTGAGTGATGACACCTCCTCATTGGTCTGCCATCCAAGTGTTGGATTTTCCTCATTGGCTGTCACTCTTTCACAATTTGACACAAAACGTTTTCATTGGAAAATTTTCAGGCAGCGTTTCAAACTTAGCACCTTGGTTACTTGATGCTACACTCAAGGCCCTATAACTAATCTAACACATTTTAAATTACATTATTTTACCCATATCTACTTCACAACAGTCACTAGCAGTGACCTGCAAGCACAATCTCAAGTTTATCCTTCTCACACACCTAATAACTGACATAGAATAGAATGAGCATTTTTCACAGTGTTTCACAAGTAAATATAACCGAAAGCACAGCCATTGTCTTTATGTGTCAGTAGGAGTTAGGAAACTGCCTGGATGTCACTGCAGGTCAACCTTTCTTCTTAACTGGCTGTGTTTCAGTCACAGATTTTGATTTCATTTTTGTACAATGGGAGAAAATAGGGACATTTAGTCCATCTGTATTAAGTGTCATTAAACATCAAAGATGAGTCTATGGTGAAAACCTGGGTTACAAATACATGGTTGTGGACTAATTCAATACCCTTTACCTTGGCTATGACTCTTAAACAGTGCAGGTGAGGGAGGTGTGAGTCGAGGCAAATATTTGTCTGTACCTCATTATTGTCTCCACAGACTCACCCTTCTTTGCTAAGTCACTTGTTAATCAACTAAACAATCTACCTACTAATTGCACAAATGTCTGTCTGTCTGTCTGTCTGTCTGTCTGTCTGTCTGTCTGTCTGTCTGTCTATGGAACACATATCTCGCACATTGTTCATCTTATTGACTTCACTGGGAAGCGCCGTGCCGGTAAGCGCCAGAAAACGCACTGCAAATCGATATTAAACGATATAAGTGATATATTATATATTATATAAATGATCAAATATGCATCCCACACTTTCGATTTCCCCGCTGTTCTCCTAGTTTCTATAGTTATAGGCTTGTGTAGGTCAGTCACCTGTGAAGACCATCATCATTTACCCCCGAACCGGTGCAGAGAAATGCGCTTCCTGTGTGAAAACCCAGGCAGCTGCTCACACGAGAATTGCACATCATTAATGTTTATTTTTGTCGACATGAATAGCTAGCTAGCTGTCAGTACAGCAGATTTCAGACTCTTTTTTATTATCTATTTTAATTATTTTTTATAGCCTACATGTTTGTCTGCCTGTGTGTGCATCTGTACACAGTACAAAAGTTCTTGGGGATGCATGACAATTTGCAGTTTTGCGTGTGTATGTTGGGGGTCCTGGGGGGGGCCAATCTGAAATCTCGCCTAGGGCTCCAACATTGCCAGGGCCGGCCCTGACTGTACTTGTTTAATCAAATTGCTTTTGGAATTTCTGTTACTCTCAGAAATACATAACTGCCTTTAATAAACTTAGTAAGCATAATAATAATAATAATAATAATAATGGTAAGTGATAATAAGAAAATAAAGAAGATGGGGAAAGGTGGAAAGGGTGCAGGGCTTGCAGTCAGTATATCTTTTGGTCATTGGATTTTATGTTTAGAAAAAACTAAAACGAGTGGTTATTGGATTTTCTTTTTAAAATACAAAAATTTAAATGGAAAAGTGGGGTATTTTCATAGTCAAAACGGGATAACCAATATTTAACAAATGGTTTGATTTTGATTTTCTATTTTGTACAACAAAAAATAAAATCACTTGAGGACAGAGACGAAACACGGCCCATTTCTTCATGTTCTAAGAGCAGATGTGGTAATTGGCAAGTGTTGAGCGAAAAAAACTACGGTGTCTGCTTAACTGACCGTGATGAACATGGATCAGTAACTGCCGTTAAGCCAGCCTCCAATCCAAAACACACGACCATGATATTGTCAGACTGAGGCTCTGAGGTGGTGAACCATCATTCTGAAGGGAAATTAGTGTGTGGAAACAGGAAGTTTCTTTATGGCAGTCTGTTATTTAGTTCTCTGACTTCCGTGTCACAGAAATCAAACAAATTAAATATCAAAATTAAGTTCGGCCCGTGACCCGTTTTTTCATTTCATATTTTTGATCTGAGCAAAAAATCCAAATTACAAAAAACTATTCGTTTTTTGGTATCAGGTATTTTTTTCGATTTTGGTTTTGTAATTGAATATAAAAAGAACGAATGATACACGGATTAAATAAGGATTTTTTCATTTTTTAAATTTCACTTATCCCCTTTTGACCATGAATAGAAACATGCCCTCTTTTTCAATTTTCAATTTTGTATTTTAAAATGAAAATCAAATCACCACTCGCTTTTTGTTTTGTAATATCCATTTCTGAACGGAAAATCCAATGACCAAAAGATCCACGGACCACAGACCGCAGGCCTTCCCAACATCAAGGTCCCTTCATTACTGAGCAGCTGTTGAACTGCAGTCAAATGACTCGAGTTGTTTCAAAGTCTTTAAAGAGTTGTTGCAGCCGGGCTCTGGATTGTGTGTATCGGTGGGGAATGAGGATTGAAAAGTGATGGAGAGTGACAGCTGACAGATTGCAGACGCTCGGAGCTCACCCTCAGGTGAGACTGGGGAAGACAGATCACCCCCACTGATGTTTAGGAGAGGAAGATGGAGAGCACAGCTGTGTTTGTATTTGTGTGTGTGTGTGTGTGTGTGTGTGTGTGTGTGTGTGTGGACAGAGAGAAAACGGGAGGGATTGAGCATGCAGTATAAGCATGTACATGCGCAAGCTTAAGTGCGTACATGGGAGTGTGTGTGTGTGTGTGTGTGTTTGTGTGTGTGTGTGTGTGTGTGTGTGTGTGTGTGTGTGTGTGTGTGTGTGTGTGTGTGTGTGTGTGACAGTTTTGGCCTGTGTGTCTGTTTGCACAAGGGTGTGTGTGTCAAACAAGGCCCCGCGGCACAGGATCTGCTGTCGCTAAGCAGCTGACACACTGAAAGACTGACAGATTTTCACAAACTAATTTGACTCTGAGGATGACAACACGAGACACGCAGGAAACTTTTCACATCCTGTCAGTGGAAAATGCACTGCGCTGCGCTTGATGATGATAATTAACTAACCAGCAAAACTTCAGACACACAAACACACAACTAGTTGTTATTCCTTAACTTCAGGTGATATTACACTGAGTTACATTCATTTCCTGGAGACTGTGTGAATAGAATCGAATTTTTGGTCCCCACAACATGAGCAATGCCTAAACCACAAACAGGCGCATATGCACACACACACACACACATCCCCGCACACAAAGAAAGTGACAGTGCAGGAGAGAACACCTTGTTGACAGAGAAGGTTTTTTCTCAGTGTCAGAAACAGTTAGATCACCTGCAGACATGACAGCTCTGTCACTACCTGATCAGGACCTTCTATCACACTTAAGCACATATTATTTATGTCAGTTGATTTAAGACCATACTGTTGACGCCCAAGGCAGCAAGTTTGTGACTAACAAGATAAGGGTCCTAACTCATTCAACGGGATGTGATACAAGTGTGCATTAGTTTGGATCATTGTGTGAAAGCTGTCAAAACCTTTGTTCAGACGAACACAACCACAATAATACACACACACACACACAAATATATTTATATATATATATATTTGTTTGCATAGTAAAGTCACAATTTAACTCTATGACATGCAACATATTGCCGGATTGAGGAGAATTTTGAATGTTGAAATGTATAAAAATAGAATAGAAAATATTTTATTGTCTTCCTTTGTCAAGGCAGAAATTAGTATTTGCTTACATGTGCAAAAAGTGCTATAAAAGGTACATAAAAAACATCCAAACAGACATTTAAAAGAAACATTTACATAAAATACACAAAAGGCTGTTTGAACAAATCAGGAGTAAGACTCTGACCTGTATTTATTAGAACCACAGCTTTCATTGTTTCAGTGTGGCCATCTGCAGCAGCACCACAGCACAAAACACTCAGGGAATCTTCTATATCTATGTATATACATCTAATGGATTCTTCCCTGACCGATAGAACATACATCAGTTATGTTTCGCAGTAATCTGTTCAGTAGTTTTTGCTTTCTGCTAACTAACTAACAAACAAACAAACATAACATAACCAGCTCTGCAAAAGTAACAATACAGTTTTACCATTAATATTGTTGAGCAAGTGATGTATAAAATGAATTGACCAGTCAGTTTACTTTGAAGTGTTATAAAAATCAGTCAGATGTTAGGTTGAGGCCAGGCTGAACTCCTGCCCTTTGTAAGTTGTGTTGAGTTACAAAAATGTGTCACACATTAATGACCATATTTGTAAAAGGTTCAGAGGAAAAACGAATGGAGAGCACATTCTTCAGGTTATCAGCAGCCTTTTCAAAGACACAATCAGTTGAAATCCTGCAGTCACATTTGTTCAGATGGTGCAGTAGCAATTATGGGCAAAGTGCATGTGCTACTTGAGCGTGAGAAAAGGGGAAATACTGACATAACGTGTATGTACTGTATAATTCACCTCACACAGCAGAGGAATGAGCCCTGAGTTAAGTGTTTTTATGAATGATGCAGTTAAGGTGATAAATTGTATTCGGTCCAGGCCAATGGATCACAGATTGTTTCAAAATATTTGTCATGACCATGGGTCTGAGCACGAGCAGCTACTGCTTCATAGCAGCATCTCAGGAAATATATGGAAACTGATTTAACTTCACATTGAGGTGACTGAAACACCATCAGTGTTGGAGGACACACCTTGGCTTTGCACATCTGGAATATCTTGCTAATTGGTTCCGCACTTCAAGGCAAGGACTCACATAAGGACTCACATATCCATAACATGCTTGACTAAGTAAATGGATTCATAATTAAGACAACTGCAAGGTGCGGATTGAGTTGTGAGCTGTTTCCCAAAGCTTCATGCACATCTTGTGGTGAAAATACCAATGTGTCCAAATCTTGACACTAATTTCAACCAGTACTTTCATGATATTGAAGTACAGTCAGGAAAACTGTTGGGTGAGGAACTCATTCCAGTTGAAAGCAGCCTCCCTACAAGAGGGCATGAAAATCTGATGGATTTGTCCTCTGGCCATGGGCTAAACATGGCACATGTTCAAAAGTCATTGACAAAGTTTTGGTGTGCTGTTGAAAATGAATATCCTGAATAATACATTTAATTAACTTGTGCCTGTTGGATCTACTTCTATGTGTGAAGTGACCTTCTCAGCCTAGACTCTCGTCAAAACCGAGCAGTGGAACAGGCTGAATGTGGAGAATAGCCTGGTAACAGCTGTTGCCACGCAGCCCCCGGAACTATCTGAGCTTATGAAAGATAAACAAGCTTTAAGGGTCTCATTAAAGCTCATGTGACGAATGAAAAGTTGTTGAAAACTGCTACTGGGTGAGTCTGAATATTATTTTTAGCTCATAATAAAGGTAAATGTCTTTATAATGTAGATCTAGAAGAATTACGCCCAGCCTAGAATCCTCCCCTCATTTATACCTGCCCACCCACTTTTACTGGGCTCGTCACTTCCGCAACATCACTTCCTCCCTTCAAGCTAAGCTAATTGCATAAGCAAATCTTCCCCGCTCTAAGGGTCTGATCTACTAAGATCCCAAATAAAGAGTGCTAAATTGTATGTGCATTGTAACAGATTGCACGTTTGGTTGGTGGGTGTTTTGCGGGTTCAAAGACACAATCAGTTGAAATCCTGCAGTCACTTTTGTTCAGATGGTGCAGCAGCAATTATGGGCAAAGTGCATGTGCTACTTGAGCGTGAGAAAAGGGGAAATACTGGCATAACGTATATGTACTGTATAATTCACCTCACACAGCAGAGGAATGAGCCCTGATTGCCTGGTATTCTGCACACAGTCCTCAGTGTGCACAGTTAGTAGATCAGCTTGCATGTTTTTTTTTGTGGGTGAAATCAAGTTTGCACATGTTTTTACACGCGCAAACCTTTAGTAGATCAGTCCCTAAGTACACAGTGATACACACAAGCCAGGTACATGGTTTTGGTTGCGGAGAGATCACAAAATCCTCCAGGGGCAGCTGTGGAAGCTGAGCATACGAGGGTGGTGCCTTTGCTGACCTCACTTCCTTGTATCTTATGTATGACACTGCACCAGGGTTTTTAATGTGTACAGATTCCTGTGCGGTGGTGTATGAGTAATATGTGATTTTTGGCAGTCAGACCCCCCAAGTAAAGTCCATCTATGGCATTTAGGTGTTTTGTTTAATTTCTGCTTTTGTTTTCTTTCTTTTTAATTTGCTTCATGTAAATTTATTTTACCTCAAATTAATTTGTGTCTACCTCTCTGTTTTATTTTGCCTATTTGTCTTTTTGTTAGTTATTTATTTTTGTGCATGCTTGATGCTTCATTTTTTATTCTAGTGTTTATCCAGACTGTGCGGCTGAGGTGCAGACGTTGGTTGGTTTGGGTTTGTGGTATAAGTTTATAAAAGGTGTTTATTCCCCAGAAGAATGGGCCTCATTCACCAATAGCTTCTTAAGAATTATCATAACCCTTGTGTTGTCCCTGCTTCCCCTGGCTGTTGGCCCCCTCACATAGCCCACCCCATATTAGGACACACACGTAGGGCAATAGACAAGTGAGCAGCCCTTGCAGATGTATTTGTTACACCCGCGGCACATGGTGTGAGTTTTACAGTCCTTTTTCCTGGGGCATATCTGACACCTCTTCCTCTTACTCGCCCCGAGCGGGGCTGCTGCTAGGGCTATGGAGGAGGCCGGACACTCGGGTCGAGCGTCGTAGTCAACAGCTCTCTGTGCGGCGGCGGCAGCTTTTACAGCCTTCACAACCGCGGCGGACGCGTCCACGTGGGATGCGCTCCTTCGTGCGATGAGCGGAGTCACGAGAGCCTTTCCCAGCTGCTCTAGGAACACCCTCCGCTTGTTCCGCTTGCCCGGCATCCAGTCTGGGTTGATCTCTCCATATCACGAAGGCGTTGTAGGAAGAGACGTCGAGAATGTTGTGAAAGACGACCAGGGGCCAGCGGTCATCCTCCTGCAGCTATGCGTTCGATCACCTTGTCTAGGTTGTCCACGCCACCTTTGTTGCGGTTGTAGTCCAGGACGATGACCGGTTTCCGTCCTCGCGGTCGCTGATGTCGGCCTCAGGGTGCCGTGTGCTCAGGAGCACCACATTCCTGTTTTTCTTTGGGATGTAGGACACAAGAGTGGCAGTGGGCGTGAATGCGAACTTGGATGAGAACACCTCTCTTCCCTTGACCGCGAGCAGCCCGGTCGGGAGCTCGGGCTTGTTCTTCCGAACAGTGCCGACCACGGTGAGCGTGACGTTACGACCGTGCAGTCCCTCCGTTACATCGAGGACTACCCGCAAGCCCTGGTTCTGTTCTGGGCATTCGCCGCTCGGCTTTCCGGTGTACACTTGCATCTTCCAAGCGTAGCTTGATTTCGCATCGGAGGCCACCCACGACTTGATCCCGTATTTCGCCGGCTAGCTGGGCATGTACTGACGGAATGGACACCGGCCTAGGGAGAAAAACAAGAGGAGAAGAGATGAGAGGAGATGAGATGAGGACGAGGACTAGCAGCCGCTATCTACATAACATAACATAACATAACTAACATAATAATAATATATAAAAAAAAAAAGACTAACCTCTGAACGGAACCAGTTGCTCGTCCACGGTCACTTCGGGCCCCGGGTTGTAGAGGTGCGGTAGCCGCGACACCCACGCGTCCCAGACCTCTCGCACGGCCGCCAATTTGTCCGTGGCTCGTCTCGTGCGTCTCGTCTCGCGGTCGTCGAAGCGCAGCAGTCTGGAGTACGTGTGGAAGAGTTTTAGGGGCATCGTGGCACGAAATATCGCTCTCGGCGTCCCACAGGCTGGCGGCGTCCTCGCCCCGGGACCTGTACACGCCCGCTAAGATCAGCAGCCCTACGTAGGCGCGCAGGTCGGTCTCGTCCATCCTTTTCCATTCGTCACCGTATTTTCGACGACCCTCCCGATTCGTCATCTCCACCGTCATCGTGGGGCCCCGGGGGACCGCTCAGCCGCAGCAGAGGAGGAGGAGGAGGAGGAGGAGCAGTGGCCCTCCTCTTGGCTGTACGCCCTCGAGGACCATGTTATTTCCCCGTTTCTTGAGGGGAAGGTCTCTCTTTCCACGAGTCCGGTGGTGGTGGTGGTGGTGGTGGTGTCGCCGTGGTCTTGTCCTCCTTCTTCTTCTTCTTCCAAGGATGAAGAATCTGCAGAAGCATCACCCACTGGGTCGTAGTCTTCGTCACCGTCGTCGTCTTCGTAGTCACCGTCGTCGTCTTCGTCTTTGTCGCTATCGCCATCGTCTCCGTCTCCGTCCTCTCTGTCTTCTTCTCGGTCTGCTTCTCCATCTCCTTGTCCGTCCGCTTCTCGGTCTGGCTCTTTCGCGTCCTCTTCGGGTTCAGAGGATGGTTGCTGGGAGAATAGCTGTTGGAGAACCTGCTCTCTGGTGAAACACTCCTGACGCGACATCGTGCCATGGTCCGTGAGAGAGTGGCACACTGAGACTTATATGGGTCTAATGTAGCCCCCTTGATTTCAATTGGAATCAGGTGTGGGTCTAAATGACCCCACAGAGCACCACAGTGCCCTCTCTGGGGGTCTAAATGACCCCTCCCATGACAATCGAGAATGACAATCCATTGGTCTCAATTACCCCAGGAGAATTGGATCATGACAATCCTTGGGTCCCCCTAACCCTAACCCTGACCGGCCAGGGCTTGCGTATGATCACACGCACGCACTCACGCACGCACACACACACACACACACACAGACACACTCTGGGTCAATTCGACCCAGGAACAACATAAGGGTTAAATTTGTTCTGAAGAAGTTTTCAAAGAAAACTACATTATATTCATGACGCGTTCTTAAACTGCAGAATTGTTCACACATGTGTTCTATATTGAGTAATGCCCTGTGTTCGTAAGTTGAAAGCTCGTGCCAGTTTTTCCTAATTAGCATAGGTAAAGGCCCGCCAATGTCCATAAATGGGCATGAGACAGCAGGGCCCTGTGCACACATAGAAATCACAGAAACTGAAAATAACATTTAAGAAGCCAGCAGTGATTGAACAAAGATCGAAAGACGGCGCTGGACCAGACTCAAACCGTAAAAATGTTGTTATATTGTGTAAGGTCAGCAGTGGATATCAAGTACCACAAAAAACAACACATACGTTTATGCACTTATTGTAAGTCGCTTTGGATATAAGCATCAGTTAAATGTTATGTAATGCAATTTGAGCTAAACACATGGTGTAAATGACGCCATTTCGAGTCTAATTTGAATGTTGGGGCTTACGGACACTTGGTGGACACCACAGGAGCAGTATGGAGGCATGTTATGGGTTTTATTGGGGGTTACGGGCGAAGAAGGAATCCCCTAGTTAATTCAATTGTATTGGATTTGGCTGCCACATGGTTTAACCCTGGAACTTATGGACTCAAACGCTTCAGCCACCCCTCCATCGGCATAGTGGTGAGTAGATAATTAGTGAATTTTCATTTTTGGGTGAACTATCCCTTTAAGAACGGTTGGTGAATGAGGCCCATTGTTACTGTTACTGTTGATGATCAACCATACACACTGGGAACAGCTTTCACTGCAGGGACTATTTCTTTGGTAGAAAGTAGGCTCAGTCGAAAGAGGAAAACCAACAAGGTTCTGTTGATTTTCATTACTTTCTAAACCACTAGTCTAACTTTATTAAATCCTCTTGTACAGAAATGGAGGCAGGAGTCTCAGAGGATATCTCAAAAAGTGGGTAAATAAAACCAGAACTCGATGCACTGTGCCTTTCAAAGGCAACGGTAGCACTAAGAATAACCTCATATGACTGAATATGTGATGAAATAAAACCAGCAAGAGAGGTTGCTTCATATTAAAGATGGAGACACTTAAAAATGGTTCTTAAAGAAAGTTCACCACAGCCAACACAGCAAAACTCATTTGTATCACTTTGCAAAGCAGCTATAGGTTTCAGGCCTCACTGCTCTGTGAGGCACCAAGGCCAGAGAAACGAGGCCAGAAACACATGGACTGGGACATCCACAACCGAGGAGCCCACACAACACTCACCCAGCCCCTCTTGTGGGAAATTACAAGGCTGACGCACAATGGTGTGTGTGTGTGTGTGTGTGTGTGTGTGTGTGTGTGTGTGTGTGTGTGTGTGTGTGTGTGTGTGTGTGTGTGTGTGTGTGTGTGTGTGTGTGTGTGTGTGCTTGTGGCAATAAAAAGTGTTGATGTGAATTTGTGGCAGAGTAACTTAGCAACAACATGAAAAGGGCAGGAATTAAATACCCCACAAACACACAAACACTCACACACACATGCACTGCCGTGTAAATGTAACCTCTATATTAACTCTGTAGGGACCCTCAGATGGTCAATAAAAATGCCCTGAGACCTTGATGCAGATCTGATTGTCCTAAAAGTGGCCTGGGCTGTTATCTGCTCGTGGAGATAGGCTACAGTAATTCACTTAGATCCCAGATATTTAAGATAAAGTCCCCTGCTGGGAACACAACAACAACAAGACAGACACGGCAGGAGGAAACACTGTATTCCCAACTCAGTATCGTCCTCTTCCTCCCTCCTTCTCCTCTTCTTTTTCCCATCTATCTTTCCCATCTAAGTTCCTCTCCATCACCTCACTCAAACACCATTCCTTGTCTCATGGATGAACTCACCCTCTTCCTCCCTCTTCCTCCCTCTTCCTCCCTCCCGCCTCCTCTTCCTTCTCATCTCCAACCTTGCATCTCTCTCTCTGTTTTTTGCCATAATAAACCAAGTGAACCACCTCATTCAGCAAAGGCATTATTTATAAAAATCCATAAAAGAAATCAGTGTTTTGTGCTGTTTTTTTCTTACCAACCCGCTCCGTCAGTCCCCCTATCCTCCCCTAAAGGAAAGGAGGGTGGTGGCAGTGTGTGTGTGTGTGTGTGTGTGTGTGTGTGTGTGTGTGTGTGTGTGTGTGTGTGTGTGTGTTGTGTGTGTGCGTGTGTTTCAGTAAACCTTCAGAGCAGCACCAATGCTACATCCTCACACTCACACACTGAGCCCACTCTTAGTCAGTACTCATATTAGTATATAGTACATTTTTTAAATTAAAAGAAAATAATCAATAAAATAAAATAATTTAATAACTAGTGGGTGTCTCCATTTAATCAGCCTACTGCACACTTTGATGTGTTTGTAGGTTTTTTGTTTTCGACTGCGATAGGGTGTTTGAACATTTTGAGGAAATGCATGTCAATACATACAGTCTTTACATGTGAGGGCACAAGGACACTTAATGTTTCTGTTTTAGATTGTATCCAAACAGCTGTACACATGTGACATTAACATATTGAGAATTACATGTGTGGAACTTTGAGCTAATCCACCACCTTCAGACATCTCTCATTAACTGGCCAAGTCACACAACTATCAGCAGCATAGAGCATACGAGCCACCCAATCTATACTAAGAAGGGATTTAAAACAAGCTACAGATGTGGTGTCTAAATGGTCTAAATTCCGTAGGCTGTGTTCCATAGTGTGGACTCTCTTGTAACAAAAGCCTGGTCACCCTATGTCACAAAAGTCATTTTCAGTCATGAGCTGCAGATAAAGTCCAGAGAATTGGTCCGTACTTTACCCACAGTTCACCTTTCACACATGTGCCACACATGTGCCATGCGTTCACAACAGCAACAAATCCTCTGCATTATGCAGGCCGTGGCAGGAAGTTACGTATTAATTCCACTGCTGAGATCACATAATCATGTTTGCAGCATATTGACACCGTCCTCAGCACTGATCACAGCTAACTCTCTTGACATCTTCATCAGTGTCTTCTACGTGTATGCCTCCACTTTTTCACCAGGAGATATTTGTTTTCTGCTGTGTTCTCACATCAGATTCTGCAGACTTTCTGCGGACTTTATACTAGGGGGCCGAGTGGAGAAAGTATGCAGATAATCCGGAGGCTCTCACTCAGACATTTGCATTCACACATTCACCTCCTGCCGAGAAAGTGCGGTTCAGTGAATGTCTGATCTGGGAGTGACCAGCAGGGCTCCATCTGTGATTCTTAATGGCCGAGATGGCACAGACCAGGTCAGTAAGACATGGAGGAATTGGAAGGAATGAGTTTAAGGCCTTAACAGTGACCAGTAAAATCTCTAAATAAATTAAAAGGGAGGAAGGGAAAGGGGATAAGTGCAGGGGTAATGTGGCCCTGCCTCTTTGTTCTGGTAATAAGTCGAGATGCACCATTCTGGAGGGAGTGCTGGCTGACACCTGAGTAAAGTGTGTTACATTTATGAAGCTGAGAAGAATTAAAAGTATGTGAATCTTTTTGTAAATCAACAGTTGTTTCAAATGAGCTAGTTTCAGAGATGATCTTGAGCTTGAGGGAAACATTTTTTACTTGTTCATCAAACAGAGGTTACAGTCACATTCCCATAATTCTCTAGCAGCCTCTGACAACATGTACAAGCCCATTTGGGATTTCAACACTGTAATATACACACGGACACTGATCAGTTGAGGCGTACATGCTGCACAGAAGTGCTCCCTTGGGGCAGTTTTATTTCAGTGTTTCCACTCTATGGTTATGGCTCTTCAAGGCCACATAAATGTGTTCATGCTCCTCATGAAATCAAAAGACATTTATTCTTCTCCGTGGCGAAAGATATTTGCTGGGACTGCTAATGTAAAAAGGCACAACTGTAAAAAAAAAATCAAATAGCACTGAGAGGCCCATTTTAAAACCTGAGTCTGAATCTGCTTCATTTAACATTAACAGCGAGTAAAGTATTTTTTTAAATGACTCCACAATTATAGAAGCCCAATACAATTGACTGTGTTTTGGGGCAGAATAAGTAGTGTAGAGATTTGCACGGGCCTAAAATTGATATGTAAACCTTTCTCAATATCACATAACTTATATTCTTCCTTATTTCACCCTTCACTGATTATCAAAGATACAAGTAGAGCTCCCTGCAGGTAGACCCAGAGAAGGGTAATATGGGCATCTAAAACAAATCCTATGTGTCAAACTAACTTGTGAGCTGATCCAACTATGGTTGGGGAGAAGGTTTTAACTGTAAATTATGAAATATACAAATGAAATTAAAACTATATTGTGAGCTTAGCAACAGAAAATTTAAACGCTTTCAAACTCTACTCAGCACATTTTCTCTGCGCCGGTATTTACGTCATTGTCGCAGGATTATGACGTACCACAACAACGGCAGCCTTTGGAAAATCCCACAATAGATTTAAGTTTACTTTATTTTTATTTTAAACTTAGTATTAATACTTTTCTGTAAAAAGCTTGTTGAATGGCCATTTGTAGATGTAGAAATAAACCTATTTGGTGCAGTTTGTGCTGTGATCGTGGCTTTGCTCATGTTTACATTTGTACGACAGGTCTCTCGTGTCATCTCTCCGCTGCGAGTGCAATGCATGGTGGTATATGGTGCTCGGTTAGTGACCATTGGTTGTACATTACTTTTCATGATGCATTGTGGGAAACAATGAGTCCACTATATAGGGTACAAACTATTTTACTTAACATTCGGACAGCACAACAAAATGGCAAATTAACTATAGTGGACTATATAGTGATTAGTGAGGGATTTCAGACACAGCCTTCGTTTACATGTAGCTTTGAGAAGTTTGTTCATACCGTTATGCAACTGCAGTGCTGGGCATCTATAGAGCTCAACTGTGTGGCTATAGATGTAAAAATCCCATTCATTTTCAGAAAAGGGAATTTGATAATCAGCCATAATATTGTAACCATCCAAGGTAGATTTACCACAAGCTACAAGATGTATAACAATGTTACATCCTCTAAATGATAAGGAGAGGAGCTTCAGTGATTCCTAACTTATCTCCTTCAGCATAGGAAACAAGTGTCACAGTGAACAACAAACATTTTGAACTTATAATTGACAAAATAATCATCAATCAATCAATCAATAGCATTTTATTTGTATAGCCCATATTCACAAATCTAAATTTGTCTCATAGGGCTTTAACAAGGTGTGACATCCTCTGCCCTTAACCCTCAACAAGAGGAAGGAAAAACACATCAAATTATAATATTTTACAAACTTGATTATAAGAAACAGTTTTTAACATGACAACGTTTTTCGCCTCAATTTTGCTGCCATTACCTCTTTGAAAAACACTTTGTCAGTGAAGAACAATCCTAGATCCTGGGATATGTTGAGCTGAGAGGGATCCACCCGGTGGAGCCTCCGTTGCTCTGGGGTGGAAGGACACATTTGTCGGCTGCATCTGGAAGAGCCTTTAAATTAGGACGGCCAAGGTGTGACGTAATTGGTCTACAAATGCGGCTTCTGAAGGATGCGGTCCCTGAATTGAGACACAGCTCGTATATATACATACAAGATACAAACTACAATATGTTGCAACACCATATTAACAACAAGGTTAAATTCAAGAAGAAACACACTGGACTTCTTTGGAAAGGGATTTTTCACAATGGTTTATGGGATGCATAGTTTCTTCACTATTAAAATAATTGGGTTTGTACCGTTTGCCTTTTTTTCCCAAAACTGTTCTGGTTTTGAATCAAATGTTTTATGGTCTCGATTCATCCTGTGGCTGAATTGGAAATTTACTTCTTCAACCACATATAAAAGTGATCACTCAATGTGACAATCTATTGGCACAGGCTAACATAGAAAAAACAAGTTTCTTAATAAATTCATTCTTTTGTTAGTGTTACAAAACAACTTCAGGTCCAGTCACTAGATTTTTCTAGAGCTGTCAACTGCATCTCATTATCTTCATCATCAGATCATCATAGAACCATTGGTCATGTGATAATATGTAGTAGCTTATATGAGAAACAAGTATGTGAGACATGATATGATCCTGTTTTACGAATACTGTGTTTTAGTGTTGCACATGGTTTGACAGTAAGACCAAACTGTGGCCCCTGGAGGTTTGGAGCCAGCTGAGGACAGCTTTGCTTTGTGGGTAATCCAGCGTAGGTGTTACAGAGCAAAATGTCTGTCTTCCAGAAAGTCAGTAAACTGTGCTGAGTTTTAGAAGATCAACACAGAGAAAAGTTTTAAGGCTCTAAGAATTCTATCTGGCACACTAACAGAACCATTATACTTGATGGTTTTTTAATTTCTCATTTAAACTTTTGTATGGCTCCTCTTGACTTCCTCCTATGCACAGATCCATCCAACACTCCATGTCATGATTCCTGCTATGATGTTATAGTTTTAGTTTGAATGCAAACAATGAAACAAATTGAATCAATGAGTGTCTGTTTGTCTGTCTGCTGACTTTATTTTGATTTAGTTAGAAATACTACTTTTCTTAATCTTCAACTAACTTCAGCATCATCCTCTTGTTCCAACTCTAAACCTGAGTCCTGATCATGAGCTCAACCCTGTTAAGACTTGACTTGTGTCCAAAATGTCGTCTCACAAGGAAGCACAAACACACAGCACAAACGTACACAAACGGGCGAGCACAGACGGTTGTCACTGAATAAAACATTTGAGACACGAGTACACAGAGTTTGTTACCAGCTGAAGCCAGGCTGCAGGAGCGGGCTGGGCCTTGATGTGCAGATGTGACGGGGAGCTGAATGAACAGCGGGAGACTTTCTCCTCTCAGTGCAGACACTCAGATAGCACTGTCTGTCTCACGTCACACGGTCACTGCGAGACAGCAGTCACACGCGTAGACAGACAGCCCAGACAAGTCCAACATTTGATGTTGTGTGTGTGCATATGAAGAACATTTAATGGTTTACATGTTGCCTGCTGTATGATTTACAGGAAGTGACAGACAGTATTTTTCAATTTGACCTTTTAGTCTCCATACAACTGTCTGTAAACCAATAATAGAAGAAATGTTCTGATTATTTACCTCAGTTCAAGTATCAACTGCATGCTGTAAAAATACATTAAAAATCTTAACATTGAAATACATAGATGCTATAATAGTTAGACCTAAGTTTTGAAAATGCATTAATTATCTTTCCAGCAGAGAGTCAGATGTTCAGACTGATACCTTCCTCATGTCAGCCTGGTAAATAAGAAGCTCCAGCCAGCAGCCAGTTAGCTTAGCTTAGTTTCAATATTTATAATAGAGGAGATGAAGGCTCTGTTCAAATAAAACAAAAATACACCACAGCTCCTCTATGTATTTGTTTGTCATATAACATACAACTGTACAAAAAGTAGAACTTTTCCTTTGATAACAATGTTATCAGCAAAATGTACAAAAAGTCGACAGTTCAGTTTATTGTTATTTACTGTAAGTAAGCATGTTACAATGATAATAACTTTATTTTTTTAAATGATTGATATAATGTAGATAATAGACATAATATCATGTAAATATTCCAGTGCTTCCTAGTCATGTCTGTTCTTTTCAATGGATGCAGTAACATTAGTTATGTACATATTAGTTATTAATTATTACTATCATCTGGGCTACTCATATTTGCTCTGCCAAACTCATCTGCTCCTCTCACTGTGGGGGGAGATGCGTCCTAGAAGCAGCTGTTTATGGCTTGCAGCGCTCTCTCTCTCTCTCTCTCTCTCTCTCTCTCTCTCTCTCTCTCTCTCTCTCTCTCTCTCTCTCTCTCTCTCTCTCTCACATTCAGTTCATAAATTTGACCCCCCGTCATGAAAATATCATCTACCTCCTAATTCCAGAAACGTCTGTCTGGGAGCAGCCTCCCTGGGAAGTGCTGTGTCAAATTTGGTGGGATTTGGACACGTGATAAATTCTACATATAAATATATATATTTATCTTTATATATTAATCTTCACGTGTCCAAATCGCATATATATACAGTTGCAATCAGAAATATTCAACCCCCCAAATATTTTAAGGATTTATCAATTGAAGTTTTTTCAAAGAGCAAGATTCTGCTTCGGATGACTTCTTTATGAGTTGAGTGATACATAAAATCAACACAGAAAATGCATGATGTAGTATTTGTGTGTAACAGTATATTTCGTTAAGATAGCCATGTCACAATTATTCAACCCCTATATAATATTGTTGTTTTTAAAGCTGTCTGACAGTTTTTATGGCCTAAAGTGGAGTTGAAACATAATTAAGCCTTTGGGAACCTTGGTGAGTTGCAATCATGGGAAAGACACAAAAGCTGAGAGAGGAGATTATTTCATCACACCTGAAGGCCCTTGGGTATAAGAAGATTTCCCCAAAAAAGTATATTCCAAGAGACACCATTGGGAGCATTATAAGGAAGTTTAAAACTTATGGAGCAGCTTCAAACCTGCCTGGCCGGGGAAGAAAGCCCAACATTTCATCAAGGGCCCTCAGCAACTTAGTCAGAACAACTAAGAGAAACCCCCGTGTGACTGCAAGATACCTACAGGATGACCTGATGAAGGCTGGTACAAGTGCTTCAGTGGCAACTATAAGACGTGCACTGAATAAACAAGGACTTCATGGCCGGACTCAGCTCTTGACCACAAGGAACATCAAAAGTCGACTAGAATATGCCAGGAGGAATTTGGATAAGACGACTGAGTTTTGGGTGACAGTTCTATGGACTGATGAAACCAAACTGGAACTGTTTGGACATATGGACCAGCGGCATGTCTGGCGTGCGAAAGGCCAGGCTTATGACCAGAAGAATACCATCCCCACGGTCAAGCATGGAGGTGGGTTATTGATGATGTGGGGCTGTTTTTCTGCGGCAGGAACTGGCAATCTTGATCGTGTACCTGGCATCATGGATTTCCAGAAATACCAGGCCATTTTAAAGAGGAATGTGATGCCTTCTGTTGACAAATTAAACCTTGGTGATCATTGGACTTTCCAGCAAGACAATGATCCCAAGCACAACCTCCAAGTCAACCAAAGCTTGGTTGAGAAAAAGATCCTGGAAAGTCCTGGAGTGGCCTTCTCAGTCACCAGATTTAAATCTGATTGAAAATCTTTGGTGGGATTTAAAGAAGGCAGTTGCAGCATGGAAGCCATCAAACATCACTGAGCTAGAGGCTCTTGCACGTGAAGAATGGACAAAGATTCCGATCGAGAGGTGTAAGAAGCTTGTCAGCACTTACCGAAAACGTTTGTAAGAAGTTATAAAAGCTAAAGGATGCGCCACAAAGTACTGAAGCTGGGGGTTGAATAATACTGCACATGCACATGTGTTAAAAGAGTTACATTTTTCATTTGAACTTCAAAGTTAAGTCAACTTCTGTTGTCAAAATAACTCAAATATGTATCAATAAATATCTTTTGTTGTTTAATGAGGTTTTTTGTCATTTATTGACATTATCTTTCATCCACATCACTATAATATATATATACAAACCACAGGTCAAAATTGCCACCAGGTCATATTGATAATTTAATTATTTTTATTTCACCATATCAGAATGAGAGAAGTACACACAGTTAAATCTTCACTGCAGATAATCCAGGTGCAGGTGCACTACTTTTAGAAATGTGCTCATTAGCCTACTCATTAAGGGTATGCAGGTATATTTTTGTCACAGTACAATACAGGGGCTGTAACTGAAATAAGAACAGAACACAAATTTGACCCACACACCACTTTTTGCCTACCACAGATTACCTGAGAGCTCATTCACCACACATGAGCACAGATCTCAGGAGGCTGTGGAGGGTGAGGGAGGAGCAGCAGCAGCAGTCCACACACTCACATGAGCATCAGGGGTTACACTGAGAAAGTCTCAGGTTATAATGCCCACAGTGTACACCTGCATGGATGATAATGATAATAATTGGATGTTTAATAAGCCAGTCATGGTAGAGAATACTGCAAACCACTGGAGCCAATCATTCAACACAAGCTCACCTTCAGTGCTCTGCCTGAACTGACTCTGTACTTCATTTGTCTTCTGTCTCACTGTGGAACAATACAGTGCAAAGGTTTCCCAAAATATGTGAGTCACCCTTAAAGTATCTGCAGTATGAATCATCTAATTATGGATGTGATGTTTCTGTCGCACAAATAATAATCAATCAAAACTCTCTTTCTGGGTTCTCACTTCCTAAAGATGAGTGTGTGTGCGTGTGTGTGTGACTGAAGGAGAGTAGAGAGACGGCCTGTGTGACTGAAACAAATAGCTCAGCTGAAAATCAAAGTCAGTGGTGTGGCTGCATTTTGCTTTCCTGTTCTCTGTATAATGCAGCCTTTTGCTTTCTGAAAATGTTTGTGTTGCTGACAAAGCAATAGTCAGTTCCACACGTCTGTACTTTATCCTGCAGCCCGCTGCACACCGACGGGAAACTCCTCTCTGACCTCACTGTTTTAAATTAGCAGTTACTATTTTACTGTAAAATATGAACTTTCTCTCCGAGCCAAACACAACACTGATGATGTGGTGATCTGACAAAGTGGTTATCAAGGGGCTGTGTTAACGTGTTAAAGACAAAACTGTTCAGATGAATAAGGCATTATTAAATTATCATCATATGAATAAATATAGACAAAATAGCTTACTAAATATAACCATGGAATGAAAAAATACTTATTGCTGGTTATTTTTAATTCCACCAGCTGTATTACTCTATGTTATGTTATACAAATGCTATGCTACATCACGTTTGTATGTATGTTATCTACAACATGTGGCTGATATCAAGTTTGGCAGAAAGTCACAAGTCAATCAATGAGTGAGATCACAGAAATAGAGAGTGTGTATACGAAAAGTGAAAAATAAGACACTTTTAATCAAATGTGTTAAACTGGGTTAGAGTCAACAGAGAGTGCTCAAAGGTTGATCAACTCAGATACGGGATCCGGAGAGTCCAGTTCCAGAGGCAGTGAGGAAGAATGGCTGGCAGATGGAGGTGAATGGATGATTTCCATTAAAGAGAGACAACAGGATACAGTGAGGTGGGCAGGCAGGTATGAGTTGGGACTGACACATGGTTGAGAGGTTGGCCAAAGCATTGAGGTTTTGTGATGGTGGAGAAGTGGTGGTCGAGCCACTGACTGAGGCAGAGCAGGTGTGCAGAGGAGATGGAAGGAGAAACCCTGGATGAAGACTCAGGTGTGTACACAGGAAATGATCAGGATTTTTTAAAAAACAAGTCCTATATGAATACACTTTTCAACATAACGATGTATGAAAGGATTTACAAAGCCTGATAGTAATAACTTCCTCTGCCAGATTGATGTGTCCTATGATCCACGCCTCATTAAAAATGCCCAAAAGACAATTCAAACTACAATGAGGGTTTATTGCTATTTTAGGCTACAACAAAGTTTCAAGCTGAATGACTCACTCTGCCTGTAGCCAAATGAATTAATGCTCAACATGATGTTATCAAAGACTTTAGCATTTCATAATATCTTACTTTTCAGAACATTATCATCATTGCTGTTTACTGTTGCCACTTCTTGCCAAGTCTTGCCAGCGCCGAAGCTACAAATTGTTTTGTCTCATGCAATGGAAGCCATTCTTCTGGTATCAAGGTCTTATTATACATCCATTCATGTACCTAGCAAATATGATCTACTAAGTATAGTCAGTCAATCACTCAGTGGATAAATGGACAATACAAACATAGTGTGCAAATCTATCTACTATACAGTACCTTAAAAATTCCACAATGCAAGGAAGTTGCTCTCTGCTCCCAATCCCACAGTGCTCTGCACTTTATAAATGAAAACATTACTGGTGACAGTAATGACGCAACAAAATGATAATTAATTAGAGTTTGAAATCTAAATTTATTGCCGTAGTTCTGGACACAACACATTTCTCCTGTCTCTAGTTTGATCTCAGATTTGGCTTGAAGCATTAGTTACCATCGTAACAGAAGCCCAACTATTTTGGATTATTTTATTTAACCTTTGTTCCAGCAGGAAGTCTCTCAAGAAACATTTTATTTCTTTACAAGAAAGACCTGGAAAAAATGGCAGATAGTTGTCTGCAGACAGCCCCCCTGTTTTCCCACTCAAGATGTAAATCCTGCGTGACACTGAGAAAGGTGGGTATGTATATTGGCTCTTTTGAACCATATTTCTAAATTAACGAAGAAGAAAAGTATCAATGTTTCAGGAAATATTTGAGCAAAAGTGATTAATAACACAAAAACATTTAACCAAGCAAAAACAGAACAACACGTAAAAGGGAATAGCAAACAAAAAAACAGAGTGATATTGTAATTGTCGAAAGCAGTTTTTATTTCACCAGTTTTACACAGGGATAGAAATGATAAGTAGATAGGTGGCAACAGAAATAAAGATAAAATGCTATTTTCATTCTGAAGTCCAACATTATTAAATTTACGATTTTCTTTCGTTTTGTCAGCTATCACAGAAACACAAAATTCATTACAGCATGCCTTAATTTGAAGTGCTATTACAGTTTTTATTTTCATGTCATACAATCTGGTTATCTTCACTCTAGACACAAATTCTTACTTTTTTTTGTTTAATAGTGTTTATTCTTTCTCAACTTTGTTTACCCCTTTCAGAGAACTGGTATATTATTATATTATAAAGCTATATCTATCTCACTTGACTAATACAGATGATGAGTATCAATCAACAACAATACACATGTATCAGACTGGTACAACCAGGAATGACTGAGCACAGAACTATATATATTTGTTTATATATACAGACTAAATTATATATATATATATATATATATATATATATATATATATATATATATATATATATATGTAGTTCTTTAATAACAATTTATTGCAAATCCAAGTGGGATCATTAACCTTTAACATTTATTCTATGTAAACTGTGGTTCAGTGTGCAGTAGGAACTTGGGTGTTATGAAGTCACTCATACAAATTGTCACTGAATTTTCCTGTCAGGCATTTCCCATTGCAGAGATGATTCAACACTGACACCTTGTGGAATTCTACATACATTACATGTAACGATATTCTCGTCTTGTAGTAGTAAAAATAGCAGTGGCAGTAGTAGCAGTATTAGTAGTATACATCCTGATGTAAAACTTGCATTGTGCTACAGTGGATATAAAAAGTCTATACACCTCTGTTAAAATGCCAGGTTGTTGTGATGTGATGTGACCAATAAACTGTACAATTCAAATGAAAAACAAACTGAAATCTTTGTCCCCCCCACTGTATAATCGGGGATGTGGCTGTGTTCAGAATTCACAGTCAAACTCCGTCAAACTCAGTCAGTACCGACCTGCCATCAATTAAAGGGAATTTAAATTAACCACAAATAAAGTGCAGCTGTTCTAGTAGGATTTTCTTGACATTTACTTGTTGCATCCTACTCATGGTCCACAAAGAGCGTACAAAGCATCAAAATGATCCCATTGTTGCATCAGTCAGGAGAAGGGTGCAAGAAACAATTTCACGGCATTAGATTTGATATCATTGAATGCATTTAAATCCATCTTAAAAGACCAGGAAATAGAATCACTGGGATGTCGGTATTGACCAATGTTGTAGGTTGTTTGCTTGTTTTGCAATTAATTATTGTTTTATGTTGTAACTTTGTTTGTCTTGTTTCTTGTACCTGGTTTGTGTTGCTGCCTGTCCTGGGGAAAAAAAGATGATGTACCATGGAAAACAGTGAAGACTCAACAAGTGGAGAAAACAGTGACATTACCAAGAACAGGACATCCCTCCCTCCAATATTGATGAAAAGACTAGAAGAGAACTGGTCCAGGAGGCTGCCTGGAGGCCTACAGCCACTTTAAAAGGAGCAGCAGGTGTTTCTGGCAAGTTCTGGGCTATGGGGTACAGTGGCAAGACTGAAAACTGCCTAAATTCAGCAAAATCCTTCATCAAGTCTCCCAAAAGCATGAGGGGAAAATGTGTTATGGTCTGATGGTCAGACCAAGGTTGAACTTTTTGGTCATAATTCCAAAAGGTTTGTTTGGCACAAAAAAGAACATCACCCACAGTGAAGCATGGTGGTGGCAGCATCATGCTTTGGGGCTTTTTTTCTTCAGCTGGAACATTAGTCAAGGTGGAGGGAATTATGAACAATTTTGGCACAAAACCTTCAGGCCTCTGCTAAAAACCCACGACAACGACCCAAAGCATTCCTCCAAATCAACTAATGAATGGCTTCACCAGAAGAAGATTAACGTTTTGGAATGGCCCAGCCAGAGCCCAGACCTGAATCCAATTGAAAATCTGTGGGGTGACTTGAGGAGGGCTGTGCACAGGAGATGCCCTCGCGATCTGACAGATTTAGAGTGCTTTTTGGAAGGAACAGTGGGTAAAGATTGCCAAGTCAAGATGTGCCATGCTGATAGGCTTCTACACAAAAAGACTAAATGCTGTCACAAACTCAAAAAGTGCTTCAACAAAGTTTAAGTTTAAGGGTGTACGCACTTATGAAACCACATTATTTCTTTCCGCTTTAAAAGGTGGAAAAAATTCTGATAGGATTTATCTTACTCTCTTTTGTTTTTTACCTCACAACATCTTGGCATTTTAACAGGGGTGTGTCGATTTCTTTTATATCCACTATATTCATTTTCCTCCTGCTCTTTCCCTCTGTTGGGCCTCTGTTTATAATATCATAAAGAATACAGTCTATGACTGCTATACATGAAAAATGTCCTGAGAAAACTTCTGTTGTGATTTTGGCTGCATGAATAAAATTGATTTGACTAAAATCACAAACTGTACTTTTTTGTCTGCAGCACAACTTCAAGTGTTTCAACTTTCTTCAGTTATTATTGAAAATTGTATAATTTGATTTGATGTAATTTTAATAATAAAACGGGTAAACTTTATATTGTGACCTCTTCAATCTTATTATATTTCAGCAACTTTGACCCTGCCTCATTTTGGCCATGTAGACTGCAGTAAATGAGCAGAAGTAGTGCTGATTACAGTCAAATAAATCAGTAATGGTGCAACATGTCTACTTTACAAATAAATCTGCACTCAAAGATCACATATGAGATATATCTTCTTTCTCTGGGGTAATATTCACTCTATGTGGTGTTCTCTGTCACTTTGTATTTGGTATGCTTTAGGCAGCATCTGCCATCCTTCAGAAGGATACTGATTTAATTAATGTGCTGAAAATACTTTGCATAAGAAAATCTAGGCTACGGAGTGAGTGTGACAGGAGCTGGTGGCTCATTAGCTATAGTCATTTAGTGGATTACTGTGTAAATAAAACACTCACCCACTCTGGAACCTTTCATGTTCCAAACAGATTCTCCCCACTCAGCAACGCAGCCACTGAGAAACCAGCTCTGGTAATTTCACCATAGTCAGATATATTCCTGGGGCCAGTGCGGGCGGCACTGAATCCTATTTGAAACTGCTGGCTGGGGATGAACATAAATACGGTCAAATTTATTTTGGCAGTAACAACAGCTGATTATGCCAATCTGAGGTCACAAAAACGGATGTTGAGTCAATGCGTATGCTGTCTGGGCCCCTGGGAGACGGCATTCATCCCACTTTGGATGGAGCGGCTCTCATATCTGAATATGACTGATATTATTAAACAGTCAAAACCATGACGGTCGAGAGTTGAGACCAGGAGGCAGAGTTTCAGTCTCACTCACTTCTGTGCACATCTAAAACAGTGGAAACCCTGTGGAAACTGCGCTTGCCCCCAACCACCTAAATGAGTTATATCAAAAGTAAACAGAGGAGGAGTAATACATACAAACCTAATAAAAATCAACACAACTACAACAACAATAAAATATTAAATTTGGACGATTGAATATTTGGTGACTCTTCTAAACCATGATCTGATAACTGATCATCACATTGATTTATTGTTATGACTGAAACCTGGCTCCAACAAGAAGAATATGTCAGTTTCATTGACTCAACATCCAATACTCATATTGATACTAATTTTCCTGGAAGCACAGACAGAGGTGGTGGTGGGGGGGGGGTTGCAACGTCAGATTGACCCTTGACCTACATTTAGTTATAGCTCATTTGAAAGCCTCAGCCTCCTGCATCCAGGCTGAACATTTCTGAAACTCCTGGGGAGGGAATTAGTGTCCTGAGCCCAAACGGACTGGTTTCCTGAGTGTCTTCTTTCAAAGGAAGCTTGGTGCCATCATAGTGAGCAGAGGTTGTGTGAACAGAACGTTTGGTGTTGTGTGATTGAATGTGATCATCTCTCCTGCAGCCTCCAGGTAGGATCTCCCTTCCTACCTGTTGAACGTTGAAGTGAAGGCGGGTCAAGTCCATATGAGGGTGTGGGCACAGGGCCTAGTGAGGAGTGGGTGAGGAGTGAAGGGTGTCACTGACCAATAATGGGACTGATCCAGATGCAGCCGCGGGGCGACAGAGTGGCGTCACAGAACCCAGCGATGATGGTGGAGGTGATGGAGGCCGCGCAGAGCCAGGTAATGTCCCCCGGGTCCTCTCCTCTGGTACACACGGTGGCTCAGCCCTGCTGCTGTGGCTGAGGAGCTGCTGCGGGTCGTTTCACCTGCGGCAGCTCGGGGTGGCGCCTCCCCAGCTGTTTGGAAACACGTGTCGGGCGACGTGCTCTGAACGGGACTCGTGCTGACTTGTTGCTAAAGTCGCTTCATCCGTCGCGTCGTGTTCTCCCCGCGTCTGTCTGTGTCTCCCGGTTTCCTCCCGGAGTCCCGCGGCGGCAGCAGCTGACTGGCTCCAACACCTGCCCCCCCCCATACCCCTGATGACGCTGCTCCCGCTTCTGCCGCCATGTTTCCTGCTGTGGTTCTCCGAGGAGGCCCACACTCACCCCGACACTGCTCCTGCTCCACACAGACATGTTTACACTCTAACCCTAACCCTGACACAAAGTTTGTCAAAGTTTGTAACACTACAGAAGAGATGGACTCGAGGGGATTCAATCAAATGCAAAACAACTAGTGACTGCACACCACAGTTTGGTGGTGCTTGGTGGTGACCTCATGTTGTGACTTCATAGTGATGTCGTCATTCCTTGAGATTCCATGAGATCATCATTGTTTGGATCTATATAAGCTTTAGTTTTTGTCTATATTCCTTTATGCATGACATCTTTTATCATATGACGTATGACAGGGACTTATTTTCAGCTTCAGCTTGTCTCTCCGTTATTTGCAGAGATACCTTCGAAATGTGCTTCTTAGATATTTCTGTTGACCATGGCCTTTGACTGATCCACTCCATAATGTCATCTGGAGATATGTGCCCAGTGGTGACCTTTTTTCCCCTCACCAATAACCAATGCTTGTTAACCAACACCTCAGTATTGAGTTGTACCTCATTACTGTTAAAAGGTAAGAAACAATGTTCTATGTAGTTATCAGGGTTTTGACATTCTTAACATTCTCTAAACTGCAGTGCAACTGTTACAATTATAAGAGTTTTGCAATTACTTATCCTAGCACATTTAAACGAATTACAGTTTAATCTGTTATGTGTTCAAGTTCAACTTCGAATTTGTCTTAACTGTTCTTATCAGAAAACCACCATTGTAATAGTGTCCATTTAGCGCCAGTATCTGAAAAAACTCAATCTATACCCAACCCTAATCACAACCTAATATATTAAAGTGTAATCCAGTTATATATTAGTATTAAATCTACTACTTCAACATACATCTGCTGCAGTGTACATGAATCAGAATAAATTGGCTAAATTCAGATTATCTGTCACAGGTGCTGTCACTGAGGATTTGTTCCCTCTTTGTTTTTCTGTCAGGTCCTGAACCTTGAGCGGGTGCAAGAGCTGGAAACCTGGCTGAAAACCACAGACACAAAACTGATTCAGGTCAACGGCCAGAGGAAGTATGGAGGACCACCTGAGGGTGAGAAGCTTCTGCTGCTCAGTGGAAATACTTTAGCTCAAATTAATAGTGCCACAGTACAGAGAAAGGTTGCAAATACTCGTGGATGTAACAGAAGTGACACAAAAATCATTTCATTTGTCATTTAACTTTATTTCTTCTATATACGGTGCAGTTTATCATATATCCTTTAAAGAGGCTGCTGTTGCTGCAATTGATATTAATGAGAAAATCTTGTGCCATGATCAAACTAGGGGGGAAAGGATGCATCAATCCTCACTTAAAAACAGAATACTGTTATATCACCAAGCCATTAAGGTTGGACATTTTAGGTTTGGACTTAGCAATCTGTCAAAGTAAAAGTCATGAACAATGTCGCTGCTTCTGGTCCCTCAATCTTCATAGTTATGCATGAAGGTTTTTTGTCGATCAGAAATTGACTCCAAGTAATTTTTTATTAAAGGGCAAAGAGTAGATCTGTTTCCATTACATTAATGCGTTATTTACATGTATTCTCATTGGGTGTTTGATAGTTTTAGCCTTATTCTTTTATGTGCAGCCCTGGTGGGTTCAAATACAAATACAAAAATAAACATTAAAATATACTCCAAAGAAGGAAGAAGTCAGATTTTCATAACTTTAGAATAAAACAGGCACAACACTTTTCAATTCCTACTGTATATTGATATCAGTATACAAATGCAAAATGGGGTTTACAAACAAGTCAGATACTAAACAGAAATAAGTTGATTATCAAAAAGGACAAACTAAAGAAAAGACATTGTAATTAATGAGTCAAATTGTAATTAATGGCTCAGCAAAAACACTAACAGCCTCTCTGTATCATCCACAGTGAACTGGTAACAAGTAAGAACTTAGGACAATACTTACAGTCTGTGGTACTGTGAGCACATTCGGTTCCAGCAGCAGAAAAGGTTTATTATTCCCTCTGATGAGAATCTATATCTTCCATAAAGGTACTCATCCGAGTAGTTAAAAGGATTTAGCTTGTCTCTGAAGACCCTTGTCTTCCTCAGAATCTCTAACAGTCCACACAGAGCTCTATGTGGATGTCAGATTTCAAAGGGATTGATTGATTGATCTCTTATCTCGAACTTGACCTGCTTCAGAGATGGTTAGCCGTTCAGCATAAGTTACCATGGTGATTTACCACGATGAGAAAAAAACGGGCTTTGCAAATCCTGCTTCGTGATACAGGCCACTGCAGGGATCTGCTGAACTCCTGCTCCATTAAGAGAGGAATTAAACTCCATAAGTGCAGTGGTTATTACTAATGGCAATGGTAGAAAGAGAGTCAAAGGAAAGTCCACTTTCTTCCATTGGATTTTATTACTTTACTGAAACGTAGATCAATAAACTTACAAAGGTCATTTATTTCCTGTAAGAATGCAGATTGATTAAGTCAGACTCTGTAATACTTACAGTGAATTATGTTAAAGAATAAAATTAGAGTATTATTCTGCATTTAACATCCTGACCTGTGCACATGTTCTTATCAGGATGTGTATCATCTTGAGGTAATGATCCTTTTATAATGAGACATTGTTAGTTTTTGCTGCATTAACAATAATTTCTAAAATGGAATAATGTTTGACATTCAGCAGTGATCATATATGTTGTGATGCTCTGGTAAACTTAGTGCATGATGTGATACTTAATTGAGAATGGTGCTAAAGTAAATGTAAGTACTCTTTAGATGCCTGGTATCGTAATCTATATTTAAGAAGGTAAAATAACTGCTGCCTGATTCTTTAATGGAGATGTTAGCTGACAAAGTAGTAAATCCAATGCCTTAATTATTCACTTGACCTGATGAGAAAGTGTACCCGGTGTACCTTATGTAATGATGAGGCTCCCATCTGTCCATGTTGCTGTCAGTGTGGCAAGGCCCCATCCCAGGAGCCAACTGTGAGATCTTCATCAGCCAGATCCCACGGGACATCTACGAGGACCAGCTGATTCCCCTGTTCAGCTCTGTGGGGCCTCTCTGGGAGTTTAGGCTCATGATGAACTTCAGCGGGCAGAACCGTGGCTTTGCATATGCTAAATACAGCTCATCGGCTTTAGCTACTGAAACAATCTGCATGCTGGATGGCTACATGCTGGAGCCCGGCTCCTGCATCAAGGTCAGCCAGAGTATAGAGAAGAGACACCTCTGCATTGAAGAGCTGCCGGCCACCACCAGGCAAGAGGACCTGCTGAAGGTACAAGGGCACTGAGTTACCTTTGTGATAGTATGACAGGAACTCATCAGCCACTTAATCAATCAATCAAATTTTATTTGTATATTCCATATTCATAAATCACAATTTGTCTCATAGCTTAACAAGGTGTGACATGCTCTGCCCTAAACCCTCAACAAGAGTAAGGTAAAACTGTAGAAGGTACACTGAGCCAAAGCTAATTCAGCCTGATACAACAGCCCTGTAATAAATCCTCAGGACTTCTGCCAACTCTTCATTAATTATTGAAATAGTCAATAATAATAAAAACATAAATTGTAAGCCTTGCCGTCCTTTTTTGTCCTTTAGTACCACTGATCACCAGGTGTCAGGTTGTTACCATGGAAACATAGCTCCCATGCATCATTATCTCTGCCAATGATGCGTTTGTCTGTTAGTAGGCAGGATTACACAAAATTGATTGTATGGACTACCACGAAACCTGGTGGAAATATGTGGTACGGGTCAGGAAAGAACCCATCAAATTTCAATGCAGATCTGGATCAGGGGGCGGATCCAGTACAGGTTTTTTTCACTTTTCCAGTGTGAGATGTTTTTCAACATTTTTGGTGATTTCTCAAAGAATATTTCATAGATTTTGATTTAAAAATCAGGCATGTTGGAGACACTAGTGTGTGCAAATCCAGATCTAGTGAATTTAAATGTGGTTTCTTAAGGGGACTGTTGAGCCTTGTTGGAGGTATGCATCTCTGAAATGAAAATAAAAAAGTGACTCATGAAACTCATTTATTTGTGCAGGTTCTGCGTGTGATGGCTGAGGGCGTGCAGAAAGTTTCTCTGACAGCTGGGCCTGGTATCGAG
The DNA here is from genome assembly GCF_022539355.2 of Hippoglossus stenolepis. Lineage (NCBI taxonomy): Eukaryota > Metazoa > Chordata > Actinopteri > Pleuronectiformes > Pleuronectidae > Hippoglossus > Hippoglossus stenolepis. Next base: position 1,516,524 of record NC_061489.1, read on the forward strand.
GGGGTGTCGGCCACAGTACGCTTCTCATCCCACTACACTGCTTCTATGGCCAAGAAGATGCTGGTTGAAGGTAGGTGAGCTGATGGAGTTAGTGGATCGCTGTAAACATGTTCCCATGTACAGGATGTTGTCCACTTCTCCTAAAATGTAACATAATTTTTATATATTAATATTTTGTGTATTATTGTGTTTGTCTAAACTGGATATGTTTACTGCCTGTGGTGCAAATTTAAAAGAAAAGAATAAAGAAATACTGACTATGAAGGTAACTGATACCCACAGAGCAGGAGGTGGCTATTAGGAGACAGCAATGTGTTGTCAGGTAGCGGCCTTGTCAGTTTGTAATGTAATGAATGAAAGGAGGTTTTCAGGAACTGTGGAGTTCAAGTTGAGGTTTGGAAGAAAACTGCTCATAGGATTGTTAGAAAGTAAACCAAACCCCTGTTTGTCTGCAAAAGAGCAAGATTTATCAGACTCTTATATGATGGTGCACTGTACATATGTATTCTAAGACTAATAACCATTAGTTATTATTATCCAGCATAAAAAAGTCCTCAGGCTGTGTCTATAACTAACAAATAATAAAGTGTGTTTAGTAGTAGCAAGAAGAGATGCAACAAATTAAAGTATTATTTTTGAGATTAAAATGTTTTTAAAGCATCCTGTTAGGGATGACAGTTTCTATGACTTTCTGAGTTATTCTCAGATTGAGTACAGAACAGATGTCTTTCTTACTGCTGTTCTTCCTCTTCTTCCTGTGTCCAGTGTTCAAGAAGCAGTTTGCACTGAATGTCTCAATCATATGGCAGTCGAGTGTGAAGCTGCACCCAGATGAACCGCTGACTCCTAAGAGCCTCCTGGCATCTCCCCTGAGGCCGCCATGCCACATCCTGAAGTCTCCACAGCCCTCAGTCCTGCATCCACGCCTGGCCTCTCATCCACCCACCCCCCCAGGTTTCTGCAGAGCAGTGGGAGGACCCACTGCCGTTCTGCACCCTCACTGTCCCCACCACCTCACATTTTCCTCTTCGCAGGGAGATGTAGTGCCTGTAGAATCCCCAGTGATGCTCCTGAGTAAGGTGTGTGAGGTGACGGGGGTTGGTCAGCCACGCTATGAGATGTACTACACCCACGCTGGAAGAAATGGATTCCTCCACTTCACCTACACAGTGTGTATCCCCAGAATAACCACTCCATTCAAAGGGCTGGTCATGATCTTGCCAGGACCCACTGCCAGCACCGTGCAGGAGGAAGCTCGGCAGGCTGCAGCCAAACAGGTCCTGCAGGGAATTTACAACAACCAGGTCTCCCAGTGACAAGCTCATCAGATGAGAGCAGGCCTCCTCCTGTAAGCACTGTTCAAGACAAATGTTAATGTTAATGTCGAGGTTTGTTAGTTTATTTCTGCATGTTTTTATTAGAATAATAGTTTGTCTTGTTTCAAATGTGTGGTTTGTTTAATGCATGCTCTGTGTGTTAGTGTTGGATTGTTCCTCATTTTAATAAATGAGAATTTAAAAAGAATGCGATGGTGTTGCTCTTTTATATAGACGTGAGTTGGATGAAAGATTAACTAACTTGTGCAAATAAGACTAGAGACCCTGACAATTTACCTGTAACACAGCACATACTGTTGTATACACAAGTCCAGCTATTTTCAGAGGTTCCATATTAACTAGGTAGTTTTCTTTTCATTATTCACAGGAATTATCAGAACTTAAAAATAAGGGTTCTGTAAACTGCACCCAGCCAGACTTCCTCCTTTTTTGCTAATGGGTTGGCAGAGGTGGAGCATGAGGTTCCAACCCTTTGTCTTCAGTTGTGGTAGAAGTTGGTGCCCTGGCCATTGTTTGCAAGTTCTTTGTGATATCTCATTTAATAAAATCTGAAATGACCATTTAAAGAAATCCTGTCAGGGATTATATTTTTCATATTCATAGTGATTTGTGTGGTTTAACTCATTTTGTTAATGATCATCTACAAGAGTCGGTGCAACCAATTTACAATAAGGGAAATGTGAAACTTAACTCATCAGGATATTAGCATGTCCCTTTCTGAAAAAATTAAGTTAAACCAAATAAAGAAAACTAAATCTCAGCATGGCTCGAAAAAAGTAAGCATGCAAAAAAAATGTTTTCATTGTCAGCAAAGCAATCATGAAGTATTGTGAACAATGATTAATGTGTTTATTTCAGACACTGGACAGAAGGAGCATGTTTGATACATATAAAGTGAAGTGTTTTTGTTAAGAGTTGAAGTTGAACTGCAGCATCTTATTTACTAACTACCTGAACCCATTACATGTGTCAGACAGAATCCTGAGCAGATGGAATACAATTGTACAATGATGACACAAAGTGAATAAATGTATTTCAGACCCATTACATATAAATGTCTTTCAGACCCATTACATTTTACAATAGGTTTATCATATTTTATTGGATGTTCTCTCAAGACAGTTTTTTAAGAGGCACATCATCTAAGACAGCTTCACTGCTTTTGGCTTCATGCTCTGTTACAGCGTGTAACAGAAGCACCACCTGCTCCATGTCACACCCATTGAAGTGGCTGCTGTGAAAATGAGTGGATGCTTGTTCTCAGAGCTGCACTTGTTAACATGTATTTCCCCTCTACCATGTACTACGCGGGTCGCGCTTGGGTGTGACAGTTGTTCCTGGGCGGTAATGTAATAGCAGTGTCCATGTATAGCAGTTGAAGTGTGAAAAGGAATATACGGTAAAAGGAAATAAATGTCGTGTTTATTACGTTTAACAGTACTGATGTCCAACATGCTCTGTAAAGGACTAGACAAAAAGTGATTCTGCAGAGCGTCTGTGTTGACACCCATCAGATGTTGTAGAAGTTCAGATGCTGTTGAATAAAGCAATATTTAGGCCTCAGACGTCCTCTTCTTGATCTCGCCAATAAGATCTGCTCTGGAAATATCCAACTGGAGAGAAAAGACACAATCAAGAGGGAGTGAGATTAGTACTGAACCATCCTCTGACCAATATCACTCAGACAGTCAAACCCCAGTACTGTATATCTGACATAACTCCCAGGCCCCTGTATAGCATTCTGTTAAATACCAAGGCTAAGAGTAGGTGCAATGGATAAAATCCTATTTATGGTGTGCACCATTTCAATGGCAACAGTGAATTCTCATGGAAGACAATATTATGTGGACAGACTGAGCAGGTAAATTCTCTTCTGACATTGACATTCTTTTCTTAATTGACTGAGAAACTAGTAACTGGGAAGACTGTTCACTTTTAGTGCCAAGCTCATGATGCACTACATGGTATGAAGAGCAAAAACCCAGCAAGGTTATCAAACAGCTTTGTCATGATTTGACAACAATTTAAGTGTTGACCTTCATTTGCTCTCCAGATTGGCACATCCTGACTACTGGACTGGATAATATAAAAGTAGGAGCAGAAAAGCAAGTAGCTGAACTTACTACATAGGGTTGGTGTTTAATTGATTTATTTTAATGCAAGTGTTTAATCACATAAAAATCCATTAATACAAATAATCCCAACACCTGAAATGGTCCAATACAAGCACAGATGTTAGAGGGGGAGTTACAGCTGTACATAAAAATCCCTGCACTGTGTATAGTACAGGCGACACTGGTGAATTTGGTTCACATTAAGCAGCAGCTACACAGTGTGTCAGTAACACTGCACACGTGTTTGGTAACAGTGATAGAAACTGTCAACAGTGAAGCATCTTTTAGGATGCTTTTTTTAAACTTGTACATAGGGCTGGATATCATTTATGAAATGAGTTACTTATGTGCTAATAATGTACTGTTTCGTCTTCATATTATTTTGTCTTTAGCATCTATGTGTATTTGATTCTATTTTCAAAAGTGTGTGTGTGTGTGCATGCGTGCGTGTTGTACCTCCTCTCTGGTGGCCACAATGCGTAGTTTGATCACTCCATCTTTAAGCTCCTGTTCTCCCAGTATGGCCACCAGGGGGATGCCCGACTCCTCACAGTGCTGCAGCTGACTCAGCAGTTTGGGGTTCTTCTTGTACATAACCTCTGCCTGGACAGAGAAGTCCATTACTATTGTACTTTTTAGGGTTCCTCTGTCATTGTAAATATTGTACATTTCTATCACAACTTATTTCCAAGTTAATCCCTTCTAAATCACACACCTGTTTAAAACCACCACTGCGAAAAAAAATACAAACTAAATATCTAATATCAGACTAGGTCATTTTAAACCCAATCAGTTGATCATATCAAAATGGATGTATTTTTGGTATAATTATTTGTCTCCATAAAATAAGACAAACAAACCAAATGTAATTATCAGAGGACAGACTGTCAATGCCTGCCCCTCAAGGGATGAAGAGGACTAAGTAAGTGGGTAAGTAGCTATGAAACATGTCACACCACGTTAAAGGAATCAATAACCCTCAGTGATATTACATTATATTTCATTTAGCTTACGCTGATTTAAGAGCGACTTAAAATAAGTGCATCAACCATGAGGGTACTAACCCAGAACAACAAGAATCAAGAAAGTTACATTTTCTTCAAGAAAGCCAAACTACAAAGTGCTACATGTACGTGCCATGTAAGTGCTAATAAAGCTATTTTATTCAAGGTGTAGTCAGAAGAGATGTGTTTTTAGTTTGCGGCGGAAGATGTGTAGACTTTCTGCTGTTCTGATGTCGTTGGGGAGCTCGTTCCACCATTTAGGAGCCAGGACAGCAAACAGTCGTGATTTTGTTGAGTGGTTAGCTCGCAGTGAGGGAGCAACAAGCCGATTGACAGATGCAGAGCGGTATCAAACAGCCAATTGTTTTTAAAAACAAACATTTAAATTTGGCTGAATTGAATACGCAGGCACTGTTGCAATAGACAAAGGGCTGCTGTTTGTGTGTGTGTGTGTGTGTGTGTGCGCGCGCGCGCACAGAATGTGCACACCTTAATGCCAGCATTCCAGAGCTCGGTGATGAGTTTGAGTCTCTCCTCCAGCAGGTTCTTCTGAGCAGATGCGACCATCACCTGAACCTCTGTGGTACGAATCTTCACTGCTGACGCCTGAACAACACAACAATGTTAGAGTCCGGACAAACACACAATACATCACTGTCACACTTAACAATTTGAGGAAGACAACTCAAACAGATTGGCATTAGTGTGTAGGATGTAGTGGCAGCTAGCGGTGATGCCGATTGCAACCAACTGTTTAATGACAGACAACCCAAAAACATAATGTGACCGGCCGTGTCAACAGTGCGGCCGTCCAATAAAAACTAGAGCCCAGGGACTACAAGCACTATAAACAGTACAAGTGTTTAAAGGAGGAGGTTGTGCTGGACAAATAAAGACCATTCCTACATCACCCCAAGCATCTTTTCTGCTGCATGTTTTATAAAACACATTTCAGTCAACATCTACACCGATACTGATATATCTGTAATAGGCTAATATTGATATTAAAATAAAACTGTCTAATTGATAGATCAGTCAATTTCTAATGGAGACATTCTGTAGAATCAGAGTTTGTCCATTCCATTCTGGTCTACTGTAGAATCATGGCACTGAAACAAAGTTTACAAGGACCGTATGATTCTGAATACAAACAAATGAAAACATAATTAGGAATATTCTATTTCCGCCAATGATTTCTCTATATTCTACATAAGGGGACTTTATAATTGTCAGAAAAAAGAAGGTACAATATATTTTGAATTACCTCAGCCTTCTGCTCCATGATGGAGAAGATCCTCTCGATCCCGATGCTCACGCCCACACACGGCACTTTCCTGCCCTTAGGGTCGAACATGCCGACAAGGCCATCGTAGCGACCCCCTCCAGCCACGCTGCCTACACTGACACTCTCCTCTGAAGGGGCCCCACTTTGGGCTTCTTTGGAGACTGCGGCCACACCTGCCTGAGTTAGCAATGCCTCGTAGATAATTCCTGTATAATAATCCAGTCCACGGGCCAGACTGAGGTCAAATACCACCTAGGGATGTAAGAAAAAAAAATACCTAAGTACAAGGTACAACAAAGTATCAAGTAGAAGGTATGATGAAACTAATTCAATGTAAACAAACACTATCCTTTAATTATTACTATACAACTATAATGCATGTCTCACCTTGTCTGTGACCTGGAAGAGTTGCAGGTAGCTGAAGAGCAGCTTGATGTCGGAGAGGCCAGCGCAGGCATCTTTACTCTGAGACATTTTCTGGTCCTGAAGAAGGCGCTCTGCTAAGTCCATTCCACCTACAACACAAAGTTGCCTATTTACACATGGAAATTCATTTGGAGTTGTGTTTGACCCCACTTGATGAATTGAACTCGGAAGTAAGAATAAACCATTTTTAGTCTCTGACGGCTCCCTTTCTGCCTGCCCAGACTGGGGGTGGCAGCCTTTGTGGCAGCTTTTCCAATTTTATTTTATTTTAGCAGCTCTAAAACTCCAGAGTAGTGTGGACTCCAGGAGTATCCCTAGTAGTTGATGCGTTTTCAAACGAAAACGTTGAAATATGGGTTTAGCATTAGTTATGCTGCTAGCCAACAGGTCTAGACTGCTGTGGAAACTCCCATGCTGCACAGGGCACTTCTCTCTTCTGTCTGTCCTCATTCTGCATGTGTCTGACTCCAGAGCTGCACGATACAGACCTGACACTTCTACTCAGTCTCAACCTTGTTATTGTCTCTACCTTATCATCATAATTGTTGTAATTTGATGCTATACAAAAATAACTGAGTTAAATTAAATCTTGTTATGCGTTTCTAATATTCTGCTTCCCTCATTTAACAAAATGGGAAGGAAATCTTCTCAGTATAATGTAGTCCAAAATCATCGACCTTTAACTATGAGCTCGGGAATAAAAGGTATCTAAATTTAAAACCTTTGGACGATGTCAACAAAAACTGACTTCATAAAAGATGATAAAATCATAAAATGACCTCTGATTGTCCGCTTTTGTAAACATTAAATCAGTCAAGTATTACAGTACAGCCATCATAAATGTATTGCAGTAAAAAAGTTCAACGTGAAGGAGGTACCAAGGACAACTCCAAGTAGTTCAAAAGTGTAGCGAAGTTACAAGAGTAAATGTGATCGGCAGACAGGTTAGACAGGTCTGAGGCCAGTGAATAAGTAAAGGTTGGAGTTGTTGAGGATCAAATAGATGAATGGTTTTACTCATTCCAATTAGCCACTGATGTCTTGGATCTTGTGTGAATTTAGACTCACCCTTCATACTGACGTACTCCCCAATCTGGTCAGCAACCTCCTCTGACAAGCCCTTCTCATTCACCATCTCCTTCTTTACGTCCTCCCACGCCATCTAGAGGAGGAGCATGAAGAATTGGGTCAGAGTCAGACAGCGACTGGTGAAATGTGAAAGACACTGTATTGAAGGGTGTCTTGCCCTCATCCTGCCAATAGTTGACTTTGCAGTACATGCATATCTACCTGAACTTGTTTCTGTAAATGAAGAAATCAGTGAGTCTAGAACTGCAAAGCTCAGTATGTGCGTAGCAGTAAGTCTCAGTACCTTGTCCAGTTTATCCACAGTTGAACAGATGCTACGAAACTTGTCATCTGGAACACCACACACAGCAAACATACCATCCAGAATACGTCTGTCATTGACCTGGAAGCAGAGGTGATGGTTACAGAGCTGACGCTTAGAAGTCATACAACATACCAGTCATTCTACTTAATTGATGTGGCTAACCTTGATACAGAAGTCTCCGAGATCCAGCTCACTGAGAATTTCATGGACAATCTTCAGACACTCAGCATCTGGAATCATGGCATCATACTGCCCTGCTATGTCAAAATCCTGAAGCACACAGAGGACAAACATGATTCATTTAAGTTGTGCAGACAATGTTGCAGCACGTTTTTAAGCATATTTAACCAGATTCCTATACATCTAACAAATCAGTAAGCAACACGATGGCCAAGGGCCCTGCCAGGATCGAAAACACCAGAGGCTTACTTACACATTGATAAAACTCTCTGTAGCGTCCGCGGGTCATGGCTGGGTTGTCACGGCGATAGACCTTAGCAATGTGGTAGCGCTTGATGTTGGTTATCTTGTTCATTGCCAGGTAGCGGGCAAAGGGCACCTGAAAGAGGTTGTGTAAAGGAAAACGCCACTCTCTGCTTTGGAAGGATAGAAACATGCAGGCAGCACACTATAAAAAGGTAAACATGTCAAAATGATTGTTTTCAAATTTACATAAGTCAACATCTCAGTATTTCTGAAATTAAAGCACAGAAAAATCTAACTATTGGAGATCTAAAGAACAAGCTATCAGCTCCTCTTCTGTGGAATCATCTTCCAGTTTTAGTTCGAAGGTTCTCTTTCCTCCTCTTCATCACATTAATGTCTCATCAATACATGTTACCAACTTGACATCTTCCCTGGAGTCCTTGTGCTTTATCGTTGCAGATCAAGGAACGCTGCTGCGGCCACATTCTGGATTATAATCTTGGACCGTGGTGGTATCTGATAGAGTACTGTATTTATGATTACAAGTAGGGGGCAGCAGTGGCTGAGGGGGTAGAGCAGTTATTCTCTAACCAGAAAGTCGGTCAGTCTTCCCCATCTGCAAGATACTAAAACCCAGAATTTGCCTTCATAGAAAAAGTGCTGCCCATAGATTTACTGTATGAATGAATGGGTGAATGGCAATAAAATGTACTGTAAAGCGCTTTGAATGGTCATCAAGACTAGAAAAGTGCATTATAAATACAGAGCATTTACCATTATTTAGATTTACAATATGCTTACTCACATATGATACCATTATTGGCGATACCGCTATCATTACAATTGTCATTGCAGCTCCCTTCATCTCTTCGGAACGACCTGGTGTTCTGCATTAGTTGTTCGAAAAAGGGTTATACGTACTGACCAAGCTAATAATATACAACAATTATAATCATACATGCTAATGATTCGGGTTGAAGATTAAAATATGGATCCTGTAGGTAAATACGTTAAGTGTGGGGTTCTGATGTCTATCAAATAAAAGACATCAGTAACGAGTGTGTATAAATATATAATATGAAGGATACAGTGAGGTCATATCTGAGGGACAGCAGCTCTCCTCCTTGGTCTTTAAGGTCGTAGATGAGCTTGGAATCTTCTCCATATTTCCCTGTCAATGTTTCCTACACACAACAGGAACATGAATCAACTTTCAAATTCGTATGCCAGATAGGTTTGATTGTTTGTTTGTTTTAATTGTGTTGAAAATCTACCTTCAGTTCAAAAACAGGTGTGTCGATGGTCTCTGCTCCGTGACGTTTGAAGCAGCTGGTGATTGTGTTGAAGACCTTCTCTCTGATGGCCATCTGCTTGGGGTTGTAGTCCCTTGTTCCCTAAGAACGACAGATATTCACCGTGATCCGTCCGATTTTACCCAAATATGTTAAAGAAAATCAGTGAATTAGGTGTGGGACACACTGCCTGTGTTACGTGTGTGGAACAGCTTGATGTTAATTTCAGCGCCCACATTAAGATTAGACATGGGCGCTGTAAGACGGCTCTAGTCAAACTTTTAACTTGCATTATAGTTTCAATGTCTAGACTTTATCTGAAATGTCAAAAGGAGAAAGTGGAGGCTGTGTGTGTGTGTGTGTGTGTGTGTGTGTGTGTGTGTCTCATCCAAGATGGGTACATAGGTGGGGCTACAACTGCAGTATTGCTGAACTGGCTAGTTGCATTTACTTATATCTTATGAATGAAAGTAAATTTTTTCATTCTTGAAATGACAAACATTGAAAGCAGCTGATATTTTCTAAACTGAATTGCTAATGATGATGCTAGTGATGTTTGCTAATGTTTGTTAGCACTGAATTATAGTAAATCAGTACACCATCTTTGTAATGGCATTGCAACGTGAGCCTATATACTCACTTATGCATTCATATGCAGGTTGAACATGTATACCTGCATTAATGTACTTCTATATCCAAATAAGTTATTCAGACACAAATCTCAGTTTAATACGAGATCTGTTGACACAGGCTTGTTTTTGGTGTGTGTAATATGTGTGTGCTTTGTGTGACAAAACAGCAGCCTTACCTTTGCTGTCTTGAGGACAAACTGATGTTTTCCATCATCACCTCCTAACCGAGCCTTCAGTTCCAGCAGTTTGGCTACCTCTTCATCAATCTGCAGCAAACACACATGAAGATCAGAACTTCCTACAATACTCAGGCACCATTAGTGAAAAACCTGTAAAATTACAGAAGACATCTTATTACAGCAAATTCTGCCCAAGGCCTACCTGAGCCACAGTGATCCCCGGAAAAGAATGGAGAAATCGGACATGTGATGCAGTCCGAAAGGCCACCAGACCAGAGCAAGCACGAACACAAAACATGCCCAGCATGTCCATTCCACAGTAAGGTGAATATTTAAAAAAACGTTTTGCACAAGAAAAAATTCAGGAGTACATCAAAATCAATGGTATTTCCCAGGTCCAGCCCAGGCAGCGAAACCCAATGGTGAGTAGAGGTAGAGTTGTGCAGTAACGTCCAGGAGTGTTGGATTCCCCAGATGTTAATGATGGTGGTGATGATGAGGGTCAAGGAAGGCAGGGGTCACCCAGAGTCAGGCAGGAAGAACAGGAGAAAAGTGGTAAGCAACCCTAGCACTAGGGGAGGGCGGGGCATGACGCATCATCATCATCACAGCATGGAGGATAGAACATGAGATGTACCAAGTCAATCAAAGCAGCCAGCCCAATACAACCCTCACAAACACACATACAAATTCAGAGAGACACACACAGGCAGACAGGGCTGTGTTCTGACAATTGTGTGTATGTGTTATATTGAGTGTATCTACTGTGTCTGGCAATTTAAAGTTTAGTCCAGAAGATTGCAGAAAACAACAAAATTACTGTGACAGGCAAAACCACAGAGGAAGATGTAGCGCATGACTCCCAACACATTTCAGTTTCAAACTTAAACTATTAAAGAGTTTGTCTCACACAAAACTGGCTCCTACTGCAACTTCCTCTCTGATGTACTTCAGTAGCAGATCCTGAACATTATGAAGAAGCCGATATCTTTTTTTTATCTTACTGCTGAGGTAGATCCTGGCACATTAATATTCTTAACGTTAGCAGATAATAGAGACAGCTTTACATGGTTGGATCTATTTTTCATTTGGTCCTATCTTGACAGATCTTGTCAAATATTAGGGAGAAAACTGAAAAAAAAGATGAACTACAAACTCATAATTTCTGCCAATCAACATGCTATTTTTGCGAGTGAAGAAGTCAATGGTTAACATTTTGAAAGATAGTGTTTAAACCCCTCGTATTAGAGTTGTCAAATAAAGTTTATTCTAACTAGTTTTGGAGGTTAGCTAAGGACCTTTCTACCTCTTTCAAATGACATAGAAACAAAGTGTCGGCAGCTACTCCTACGTGAAGGCTGCATTAATACGTGAATGTGACTGCAGGACAAACAGCGTGTGGAGCTTGCTGAGAGAGACCAGGACCTTTTCTAAAAACATGGCTCACAGTCAGAGACACGAAATGCTGACTCACTTATCACTGGACACAAATCCACCAAACTCTCAGCCTCCAGTTAGTTTGACACAAATAACAGAGTCGACCTCGCTTTAGAGAAAACAGCACATTTCATAATGAGCATTTCACTTTTTAATTCCAAACGTAAGCCGAGATCTACCACCCTGACATCTTCCAAAAAACCCACTTAGGAGGGTCATATTTATTATTTTTTGCAATTTGTGTTAAAGGCTGAATGTACAAGAAATAAATATACACAAAGAGAGGCAGTTGTGCAACTTTTTCTATTCAATGCACAATATTCAAATTAATATCAATTCATATTTACAATGCACAATATGTAGCTTCTCAGTTCCACCACATGTTCTGCAGAGGAGCTGCTACTGCAGTACAATGTTTTTACATATAGGCTTTGATTTGAATATGGCCACAAATATGATTATTGCCTTGTATGAAAGAAGTCCCTTGTACTCAAATAAATACCGGTACTACACAGTATGAAGCCGTGCATCTTCCGCTCTTGCAAATATTTCACAATAAAAAAAACCTTTTTAAACAAGGGAATGGATTCCATTAACAGAAACGCTGGAGTGCTTTTATTTTGAAAAGGCATACAGAAAGTGTTGCAACCATTTGTTTGTGACATAAATTCATCAGAAAAACATTAAAACTCAGGTAAGATCATTTTCTCGGTTTAATCTGCTGTGAACCACAATGTTTATCGGTCTATGACACAAATGTATTAACATAACTTCCCGAACCCATTTCAAAGTGAAAGCACTCCAGCGTTTCACCTTCTGAATCCACTCATTTGTTCCAACGGGGCTTTGATTGTTATCGACAGACCGAAAGATGCGCATCTTCAGAACGTAGAGTCCTGACATTTAGTTTCGTACATAAATGAAGTGGCATGTGCCGGGGCTGTTAGCGAGCTAGCTGTGTTACAGATGCCAAATGGACACGCTGTTCACCGCATGCTCAGACCTTACATCAGCATCAACCCTGAGTACTGACCTGCTCTTTGGTCGCCTTCTCCGACTTCAGCTTCCGGACCACTTCGCCTTGGGTCTTAATGGCGTCTTGTATCTGAGCCTTGTCCTCCATTGCTTTTCACTGGTCTGTGTATCTGACGATTTTCACGCCTCAATCAAGAGTAGCAGCTGTCAAGTCAGTGGTGGTGTAAAGCGGAAACGGAAATATGTGAAACTTCCGTTCCATGTTTTTTCCAAATAAAAGACTTATTGATGAAGATGTGACGCCACAGTCCCTGAACTACCAGAGACTGTTGTTCTGGAAAACACATTTCTCCAAATTGGTTGGTCAAATGTCAAAGTGATGAAAAAAAATATCAAAATAGTAAAGACACGGATGGTCACTGTTGGACATTGAAATCCAACTCAACCAAGACATGTAACTTTTTAATTTGAATTTGATTAAGCTTATTATTTTGGGCTATAACAATTATCCAACTGAAACTGCAATACAAATGTCCATCGTCTGGTATCAAGATACAGGAAGACATAAGTGTGGTCCCCAAACTGTGGTCCCCAGAGCCGCTTTTATTTTGCTTTACTGCCAAGTAAGAAGAACCAGAACAAGAGCCCCGCCCACCACTGTGCCACTGTGCGCGAGTTCCAGACCCAAACAACAGGAGAACATGGCGGTACAATGTTTACAACGAACAGTAAGCCCTGAATGAATGTGAAAATAACAGTTCTATATCTTTTATTTTAAAGCTAACGCTAGCTAGCCACCTTTTTAGTTTGTTTGTTTCTTTAGTTTTATGGGTAAAGTTGTCATTCATTTACTGTTACGTTGAGATGGTTTGAGCTGACTAGCTTCAGCAAGAATTCATATGAATTGTTATAAATAGTGTGGATATAACAACAGCAGTAAAGACTTCATTCATGCACTATTATGTCGGCATGTTAAGAGTTTGATTTAAATCGCAGCGCTTTACATTCAACATCAAACATCGTACACATCAGCTTGTCAAGTGTCATTTAATAAAGTGGCAAAAATGACTTTAACCTATTATTTATAGTTTGAGAACACATCAATAAAGTGTTCTCCTGTGATCAAAGTTAGCTTTGTTAATCAGCAGTGCCTTGATATGTGTGGGTTCTCTCAAATGTCCGAGTAGGGTTCATGATAGTGAAAAGGGGCACGAGTGAATACAAACACATGGTAAACTGGGGTAACAAATAAAGGAAAAGCCACCTGACTAAATAGAGGCGTGAGGTATCTTAGTGTGGAGTCACGGAGAGCCTCCAGAGCAGCTTCAATTCTCCTTACGAGTCTGTGGAACCTAGTCCTATTCCCTTTTTATAGACAGTACAACCTCTATTTAATCAGGTCATGTCATTGAGATCAATGTATGGGATGTTTTGTCACTATATAAAGAATATGAGTTGCTGAGTCTTAAAATTGCATTTAGCGTTTAAATGTTTTAATGTCACTATGTTATGCTCTGTCGTTTTAGAGCCACATTACTATTCAAAAGTCGACTGAAGTGCCAGTAGCTGTACACAAAGCTGGAAAATTGTTTCATTGTCCTTTCTGCAATGAAACACAATTTAAACCAGCGAGGAAGGACAAGGTTGAGGACCATTTAGAAGGACATCATAATAGGGCCGTCATCGTGGAAGGTAACATTTATTTTCTATTTCTAATTCAATGTGAACATGAACGTTTTTATTGTAAAAGTTTCTTTAAAGTAAATAAGATCCTAATATAATACCTGCCTTTATATGTAACTGCTTAATTGCTGGGGAAATGTCTTTTATTCACCAAACCCCCCTTTCACCAACTCATCCCATACCTGATATTTACCTATAGAGAAGAATCCAAGAAAGCATTTTGTCTGAAACTGTGGAGAAATATCAATGGCTAGACTTTTATCAGTACATGAATAATTTGTTTTTCTGCCTGACCTAAAGGAAAGTTTTTAGTAGTTACTAGTTCATATAATCATCTTAATATAACAATTAATTAAAAAAAGATGAATTGCTCATAAATCAGTCCTATTAAAAATGGTCTTGAAAATGGTTACCTGTTGGCACCCTGTGGACATCAATACAACAAATGCAGTTAATGGTATGTTTTGTAAAAAATTCACAGTTTCACTTTGCCTACATTAACTAACCCTGTATCTCTCAATTAGACTTGACCATTCACAGATGTGGGCTAGGATGCAAGAAGATGCTTCATTATCATTGTCCATACTGTCCAGGAGAGATTCTCAAGAGGAAGGACTTCTTGAATCATTTACAAAAGTGCAAAAAGAAGTGTTACTCATCACTTGAAAGAATCCCCCCACTCCCTTTGTCAGCCAGAGCACCACCACTCCCTCTCATCTCTGACCAAACTGCAGCCCCAGTATTTGCCAGTCCAGCTGCTCCAGCCAGTTCACTGTCTCTCGTCTCTGGCCCACCCCCAGCACCCCTTCTTAAGTATGTGATCACCTCGAACACAACACCCTCACTTGCCACGGGAACACCACCACCTGCAGCTGACAGCAAGAAAACAACTGCTACACTCACCAATGCAGCCCTGAAAGGGACACCAGCTGCACTATGCCCCAAGAAAAGAGTTCGTCAACGAGCCGTGATCCACAAACGATGCCCCTTCTGTGAAATACTGATCAACAAATGTAACCTCAAGAGACATATTGAAAGGAAACATACTAAGGAAAAAAATCAAGACATTAATGCAAGCTGCCACCTTGCTGGTGAAATAATTGATCAAGAGAATGGTATTTATGCTGTTTTGAAAGTGTTTCAGGGAGACAGCATGCACATTTTGTGTGAACATAGTCAGTGCCAAATCACTACGGATGCTGCACAACAGAGTGGCCTTTCCAACTATCTGTGCCAACACATACGATCTGGTACATACATCACTTCATCTGCCCAGGCTGAATCTCTATCACCAGATGTACTTGATGAGATGATTAAGGCAAAATGGTTTGGTCAGGAAGCAAAGACGGACTGCTTGAAAAGGCAAGAACTTGCTTACAACAGCAAGGCACCTCTGTCTGTTCACACAATTGGTATACCTGAAACGAAAAAATGCATCTCAGTGTATGAACCAACAATATCACACTACAGTGGTTCAGGACGTGTGATGGTCGTCTATGACACAATGAGGAACAGATGGACCTGTCCATGTACCAACCAGCGACGGTCTTGTATTCACACGTACATTGCCAAATGGCACCTCTTTCAAACCCAGCATGAACTTTTTTGCACAGAGGAGGTTGTGATTGAGAACACAGAAGGACAATATGACTGTTCTGCAGGACACAAGAGTGATGAAGACAGCAGCCCTGTATATCCTTCAACAGGTGCAACGTGTCAGGAAATGGTGTCATACATTCAAAATATAAAGGAGATTCCAGCTATTTTGCCAGAAGATACTAGGCACCCAGTACCAAACAGAGATTATCCCTTTGAAACCCTTTGTCAAAAATGTGTGGGCACTGTACCACTTAGTGACCCAGTCATCACAAAAAATGACAAACTCTCTAACTGTTGTGTAATTGAAGGTATGTTCTCATATTTACCTGTCTCATCCATTTGTAAACATTGTAAAGATGTTACTGTTTTCTATGGCTCATAATATCTTGATGTCATTGGTTTTTCCTTTATAACAGAGGTTGCCACTTCTTGCAAATATTGCCCTCAATGTGGTATGTGTTCCCGGTGTCAAGAGTGGAAAAATGGTGTCCACAACTTTGATGACCGGATAATCATGAGCTTACCTTTAGGCCTAACATGGAGAAACATACTCCAGGTAAATGTTACTGAAATATTTATTCAAATATCAATAAAGGAATTTATTTGTCTGTTGTTTTTTTCCATCTGCTGTACTCAGGTCTCTCTTGATATTAATTAATTACTGATTTAATAAAGGTTTTGTATATATAAATGACGGAATATCTTTTAGAGGAGGTTCATCCCTCCAATACAGTTCCACAGACTTGGCAAGGAGCATTGAAGCTGTTGAATACTTTATAACGGTTTTACTTATAATTTGTCAAGTCATCTGTGCATGTATGCAGGGAGTGTCACTGACAAAAAACGCCACAACATGTATACATGCAATAAAGTATAATAATCGAGGGCCTTTCATGTGATATTGTAAATCCACCTATTAACATGCATAGCCCTAAACAACAATTGAATAAAAAACTATTTTTGCATCTCAAGCATTTCCTAATCTACACTCAAACCAATAAACTACAATAAACTGAATTGATACATGCTTATGAAGTTAATGTGTCCTGCAACGCCCTGCCACTAAGAGAAGGAACTGAACATCTAGGCTACTGATAGACAAACTCTATGATAGACAAATAAATACACTAGTGGCATACCAGTCAACAGCTTTAAGCAGCACTCAATATCTTCACTCAGATTTCCATGACGGTGCCCAAACAAAGCAAAAAGCTCTTAAAGGTCCAGTGTCTAAGATTTAGGTGAAAGAGATTTATGGGCAGAAATTGAATACAAAATAGTCCTAGTGATGTTTTCACTAGTGTGTAATCATATTGTACAAATTATTTTCTTTACCCTAGAATGGGCCCTTACAAATATTTACATCGGGCACGGGTCTTCTCTACGGAGGCCGCCATGTTTTTCCGGTAGTCCAAACTGTACAAACGAAACATCTTTAGTTTTTATGACAACTGAAGGCTGCCACAGGTTCTCTGTCATGTTTGGTAAGGGAGGATGAGGTGAGGGGTATTCAGCTGCAATATGCAACTTCACCACTAGATGTCCCTAAATTCTACACACAGCCTTTAGGTCAGGGTTGTCTTAAAAAGTCAATCAATGAAATTATGTTCTTAAATTGATCTTAAATTTGCTGCAAAGTATTAAACTAGCAGGTGGAGCATTTAAGGCTAATGGGAAAGTTGTCACATACAGTGTCCTACCATAAGAACATCTTTAAAACTTAGGTCATGAGACACTGACAGTTTTATGTACGTAATCACGAAACACTGATGGGTGTTTATTACTTCTAGCTGAATGTTAAGATTTCTGTTTAAAATTAGGAGAAGCTGTATATTTAGTAAGTATTACTAATTAGACCCATTCTTTTCTCCTTAAATATGTGTCGCATTACTCTTTTGGTCCAATCCTCATCAAATGATCTCGCCTGCAGGACAACTAGTTTGATTAGCTCAGGCTGGATAATAATAGCAGACCTACCTGACACTTTTAAGTCAGCACTGTGGGAACATCAACTCCCAAAAAAGGTGTCTGGTTCTGTTGGATATTTTCTGTTAAAATGGGTTAATAACCCTCTTTCTCTCCACTGTCGCCATTTTGCTGTTAGAACTTTTAGATATAGTAGTATCGATATAAATAATGTACAGCCCCAAACTTATTATGTATAGTGATGATGTTTGTTCAAATCTGAGAGGGAAATCACTCCTCATAACCCACGACCACACAAAGGTCATAACTTGTGATGAGCAGTCTCTATAGCTTCAGTTTAAGGGGCCACATGCCAACAAGGCTGAGAACCACTGGCACTACACTATTGTTTAAGACAGAGAGTAGCAAGTTGTGCTCAATCCTGGAACCAAACGACTGTCATACAATGACACTGCCAAAGCTAACATGTAAAGTATCTGTAGGCAATGTGATTTGGATTTAAGCTACTCATTAATCCAAAGTGATTTTCAGATATGTAGAGATACAAAAATGCTAATAGTAAAAGTCATTGTATTGGACCTTCAACTCACTCCACCTCACACAAGCAAACACACTCCTGTTTAAACATTTCACAAAGTATGCCATAACCAAAGTCCACTTGAGCTGAGTGAGCAGAGAGATCACCACCAGCATGTCCGTAAGTATCACCATATTACTCTATTCTGTACTTAAATAGACATTATAAACTCTACAGGAGACTATACTTTGGTAAATGAAAACAAACAACAACAAAGTGTTGTCAACGAATTAACAGTGTGTTGCATCGTGGATTTCAGAGCAGTTTTACAGTGCTTCTATCAGATGTTGCTGAACTTTGAACCTCTGGAATTTCTTCTATGTGAAAATGGTCAAAATAAAACAGTGACCCAAAACTTTTGCCTGCTTGAAGCAAAAACTGCCAGCGGCATAGCTAAGCTAATTGGTATTGGTTCTGCCTTAAACCAAACTCGCACACAGACTCAGAGGTACAGGCTCCAGCTTTTCACAAGTCTTGCTTTTGACCCACACTCTCCTGCAGTCATGCTCAGTCTGTCATCTGCAGGTTGTTTAGCTGCCATCATGTGGCCAATGTAATAAATGCAAGATTAAACTTAAAACATTGTGGAGTGGAGCAAAACCTGAACCTGTGAAACCATTTCCTGGGGAATCAAAAACAGCTGCTACCGTGTCACATTTGCTTAAAGTTATAACTCTCAAATACTCCACATCATGAAGTGAGTCCATGTCATCCAGCACTAGTATGTCTGTTATATTTACATTCACAACTAGTCATATGTGTTTTTTATTTAAATTTTCCTCTTTGATTTTGTATGGGTCTTCTATCTCTGGGGCCCCTACATCTGTGATTATGAAGATCAACCTAAATAAAGGTTTTTGTCCACAGGGCTCAGTCAACATAGAAGTGTCTCCCCCTCCCTCAGGCCTTGAAGCAGAGTATGAGACACTCTTCACCACTGATTCTCTCCTCTTCCTTCATGAGCTCATCTCCACATTTGATGAGGAGGTGGATCAGGTGAGACAAATCTAAAAACCCTTCTATTGAATGAATGGAGGACTTGTTTAATTCAGGGTGAGGCGTTTGCTCTTCTCTATTCCCCTCAGTCTCTGTGGTTACGAGTTGCCAGAAAGGCCAACTTGGAGCTGTCAGGTCACCTGCCAGGTTTCCTGGAAGAAACCATACACATCAGAGGAGACCCGACGTGGAGGGTGCTCCCCGTACCCCCGAGACTCCAGAGAAGACATGTGGATATTGGGGATTTAGCCCCCTGCAATAGTCAATGCTTTGCCAAAGCTCTCAAGTCACCAGCACAAGGCATACAGGTACCAACATCATGTATTGGTTCATTGGTCATCCATGTGACCATACAAGACTAACCCAGTAACTGTATCATGTGCTATATGGTTTAGTCATTAAATGTCTCAATTTGATTAATTCTGCTCATCTGAACATCCGTTGCTTAGAGTTATGCTTGTGTCTACCTGAACTTTTATGGAATGGAATTATCTGGACTGAGATAATTACAGAAAGACAACACAAAACAGTTCAAATAACCTAAACTAGTGCAGGTGGCTGTTTCCTGATTTAATCCTAGAGGTTAGGTGGTTTACAAATACAGGAAATTTGTTTTAATTTACCATTTATACCTTTAAAGTTGCTCCCCAATTTTAAACAAACCCATGCTCTGCCCATGCAGATCACAATATTAATGCAAAATAATCATAATAATATAAATGCAAAAATAACGATATTAAATAACATAAATAATTTTCTTTCGACCCAATATACACCGCCGTGAAGGCACAAATACACACTAAAGCACCAAATGTGAACATAGCCATAGTCTTTGAGTCTATATGTGTAAATGGTCTAAATTACTGAGCATCATTGATTTTTGTCTTTTCATAGGATTTGGTGACATTGAAAAAAATGTAACTATAACCTTATCCTTAAACTATCGTAATAAAATCGTGAAGAAAAGTTCCTGCTAGTTCACACGTTACCCACCAGATCTGTGTCCTCTGTCACCATAGCCTGAACAGGTAGAAAGGGAGTTTTGAAGTCCTCTCTTTGGTTTCGACAGGTTGATTTTGATGATGGGAACTGCCCCACATACTACAACCAGATCAAAGGCATTCACAATGTTTTTAAAGCAGTGCACAACCAGTTTCCTGGTAAGTGGTTCACTTTAAGTTGATATTGGTACAGCTATGCTACATGGACAAGAATATCTGTGTTTTCATCTGCTTCCCTCCATGTGTTACAGATGTTCCACACATATCTCAGGCTCCTGTGCTGATGCTGCGTCCCCGAGCTTGGAACATGGTGGAGCACAACATGATGGTAGTGAAGCGTTTTCCACTCCAATAATTTATTGATTCTTGTATCAAAACCTTTTTTCTACACTGGCTTGATGGCAAACTTGTCTGATAAATTGGTTTATTTGATAGTGACCGTCATCACTGGCTTGATTGTCTAATAGCATGAGAGCTACAGGCCATTGATTGCCTTGATTGGCTGTTTGGTTTGACCACTGACATGCAGAATCTCTTGTTCCACACTCCAGTCCTATTGTGGTCAGTTATGAAAGGAAGTTAAATCAAGTTTCATTATCAAAACATGTGTGGTGTGTGCATTTTGTGCACAGCGGGAAGGATAAACCTGTCACTTCCTGCTTCCGTCACGTGGCGCCACACCACGCTCACTAATCATGCATTATGGGTTAGGGTTAGGGGCTTCCACGCCATCAAGGTCGGGACTCTGATCATAGGTTTAAATTTTGGTGCTGATTGGACAATGCACAGTGGCGTCAAAAATAACTTCCTGTTCCATGGCGAATCAGTAGGTGGCGCTATAACCCTGAGTTAATATTGACATATGGAGCTGTTCAGGCCTGGACTCTCCTTTGACGAAGGATCAACCTTCACCACACCTCAATGTTTACACATTTTGAGGAAATGTCAGAATTCTGACCATGGGCGTATGACTTGTCTGAGCTCATTTGAGCTGTATGTTGTAAAGCACAACACAGATCTGTGCATGGTTGATACAAATAAAAACATCTTTTCTGTTCTTCTGTTTGTCAGGTGGAGGGTAAGGAGGCTCCTGGTCCTCTCTTTGACTTTGGACTTCTCATGTTTCACTGTGGAAAGACACTGTTCGAAAACAAGAGTGGACCCTTTTTCTATCTATCAAAAGTAAAACACACTCACACACACACACATATATATATGGATGATTTTTGTCATTTGAATGTCATCAACTGTTTCTTGTTTCAGATAGAGAGCTTCATGGAGGCCAGACTATGGAACAAGATATTCGTCTGGACACAACAGAAGGTCTGCACACATCAAATTTCCACAAAAACACAAACTTTTGTTTTACATGACCAAATTTGATTCAGTTACAGTTACTTAATGTTTACATACAGTTTATACACATATTGTGGTGTAACCTGCTGTTCAGCTTTTCTGGCAATAAGTCCAAACAGCTCGGAAAGGGCCTCTATGTATCAAAAGTAAAGAGGAAAAGGGAAAGAAAGCACACACGTTAGCTGTTGGACATCTTCCAGACTGTCAGACAGGTAGACGTTGCTTATTGAAGTGTATCTATTCATTTGTGGCCACAGTAGGCTCAGAGTAATAGAGTCTCTATGAATAAAGAATCTGCAACCTTTTTCCCAGAATGGGAAATACTCACTGTGTATTAGGGATTCTCACCATCTAGTCCTATATGTGCGAGTAAAGTAAAGTAAATGGACAGCATTCATAAAATATAGTCCAGGTATCTAGTCTTAACAACTACATGAGGCATTTAACACCACCAGCCACTTTGGCCCATTCATGCATACGTTCATGTAGTTCTTCTATATGTAGCGCTTCTCTTTCCCTCATACATCCCATTCACACACTGACAGCAGAGTCATTCAGGGTGTTTTCCCCAAGGACACTGCAACATGCTGACTGGGGGAGCTGGGGATTGAACCATTTAGTGGACGATCCGACCAACTACCTGAGCTACAATTCATAATGTAATGAGAAAAAAAAAATTGGACAGCAGTCTGGTACTTTTTTTGTTTCAAGTGAGGGATGACACAGACCTGAAGTTATAAGTTTATCAAGATGTATCTTATCACTAGAAAATTGTGTAGCGGGAAATGAATTTACAGCACAGTCAGCTGCATGACTCTCGAAATGGGGAGGCAGCCAGAGTTAACTGAGTGAATGCCAGTGCTCTGCTTGTACCGTGCTTGTAACAGATATAAAAACTGAGTGAGTCCATCCCAGATGCATCTAACACATGTTGTCAAGTGAGGGGGTCACTGGTCTGATTTAGCCTGCAGGCACAGATCAGAGCTTTAAACATACAAATACATGTTTATTTGCAAGAAGAAAAAGTTACTGTATAGTTGTGAAAAACTTAAACACATACATCTCACCCCCCGATCCAATCATAACATACAACATTGTTCTTAAAACAACCCTGTCCTCCTAATACAGCATAATATATTTTGGGTAAACATTTTAACTCTAAAATATGTATGGCTTTTTAAAACTTTATTCTCAGATTATTATTCTGTTCCCTAGTAGTCCTTCATATTGCCCTTTACATGAGCTTAGTCATACACTTAGTATGCAGACTCTCTCTGGTGCTTGTAATGTGCATCTTGCATCACATGCTATTTCAAGCCGATCTAGCATCATGTAGGTCACCTGTAGCAATGTAGCGATTCTATTTTTAAATGGCCTTTTCATTAGATATGTTTGACAAGTTTATATAATTCTGTTTTTAATTTATGAATACCGTATTTATCCTATTGGTAGTTGCATAAAAAATATATATGCCTAATATGTACTTAGGTGAATAAGTTAATGTGTGTGTGTGTGTGTGTGTGTGTGTGTGTGTGTGTGTGTGTGTGTGTGTGTGTGTGTGTGTGTGTGTGTGTGTGTGGTGTGTGTAGCTTGGCCTTCCCATTGGCAGCATTAAGGCAACAGTGCTAATTGAAAACATATTAGCAGCCTTTGAGATGGAGGAGATTCTTTATGAGCTGCGAGACCATTCAGCAGGACTCAACTGTGGTGTCTGGGATTATTCAGCCTCCATTGTCAATAAGTTTGGTGAGACAAACATTCTGTCATTTTAGCAGTATATTTGTAATAAACAAACAGGACACATATTAGGCCATGTCTTTCTGACTGAAGTCAAGTGGTCGTGTGTCTTTCCTCTAGGACACCGACTGGCCTTCTTGCTGCCTGACCGCAGTAAATACGTCAACATTGAGACGCGCTTCCTGCGTAGCTACATGGACCTGTTGATCCAGACATGTCATCGGAGGGGAGCACTGGCCACAGGAGGCATGTCTGCTCTCCTCCTACCTCAGGACCCACTCTCTGAGTCCCACAGGACAGTGTTGGCTACTGTCACCAGGCATGAACTGTTCACACACATACATGTTAAAATCATTGCAGTGGAGAAATGCAAATGTTCTGATAAATTTACTGTGGCTGGCAAAGTTTGCACAGGTCCATTATCTGTACCAACATAGTATATGGGTATCACCAATGTGCATTTACGTCTGTATATAATTGACAGATGATATCTTCACAGTGCCTGTTTTTTCAAGTGAAATTTGTTAACCTGACAGTTTTTTCCCCACAATTTAGACTGAAGCTGATAGAGATCAAGGCAGGCGTGGATGGTTTCATGGTTTATGATGTGAACCTCATAGAGCCCATGCAGACAGTAAGTTCAGAATAAGGAGCCATATAAAGCCCCATAGAAACACAGAGAAACCAGGAAAGTGCCTCCCATTTCTCTTGATCATCTTTGAGATGCTTCTAAACCTTGACTGGGATCAAACTGTGGTAAATTCACCAGACTGGAAATGATATGGGAAGACACACACACCTATAAGGTATTGCAGCTGACTGATTATATGCTATCAGAGAAAACACCAAGCCTGCTGCTTTGAAGGTGGACTCCATCAATCTTAATCTAATTTAAATCTTAAATCTTAAACTGACCAATCAGGGTCTTATCAGCCTGACCAATAATCAGTAGTATCATCTATCCAGTAATCTGATTACAGATACAATACATTTATTTCAAATTAACCCATTTTAACTCCTGATGCAGCTGCCTCTCCCTCTCTGCAACACACTGATCTGGGCTTAATGCCAGAGTATCCGATCAGATGCCTCTCCTCAGTGAAAGACACATGAATGAGATTGCAAAAATAGCACCTAAAGGACTTGGCTAGTGTCATGGCTGACAGATACAAAGCAGCTGTCATCACCTGCCCAATACCTTCCCAACACTGGGGTATGGTGGTGCAAAGCTAAAGCTAAGTATTGAGTAAATGTTTGGGAAATTTAAAAAAAACTTTTAGTAAATTCAGTTTTCACTTTGTTGCTATGGGGCATTGAATTTAGATTGATTAGGAGAGAAACTATTTTAGCAGAAGACTGCAACATAGAGAAAACCTGGAAAAGGTCTGAATGTATGTTTATGGTAATTCTTCACCTCGTCCAGCTCTTCAAACTTCACACTGAAGGTGATAATCAACTCCACCAGCTTCGAAATGATGTCACTGTGACTCCTGATGATCTACTCTCCATACCTTTGGTGAGTCAATCAGAACTGAATTCTGGGAAAACTGAATCTTTTACTTTCTGTAGATGTTATTCGTAGGGAATGAAAATCCCCTTAGAAAACATATAGACCAAGGAAATCAAAACCCACCATACATACTAAAGCCATGCCCTACATCTCAGACTTTGAAAGGATGAAAATGTAATACGGACATATTGTTTTATGTTAAACAACCTGATATGCTGGTTAAGTCTCCATTAACAAAGTAGTGTGTGTGTGTTCCCTTAGGGAGGAATCACCCTTGATGGTTTGAAGTATAACATTGCAGTTGGAGTACTCTTTATTAATGCTTGGCTCTCGGGTTAGTGCATTCACATTTTCTTGTTCTCCTCATATTCAGTAGCGGACAAGATGAAGAGGGACATCCTAGTTATTGTGCTCTGTTTCCTGTAGGTGAAGGTGTATTTTTCTACAGAGGCAGTGTCGAAGATTCAGCCACAGCAGAGATTTCCAGATCCCAGGTGGGTTTAGTCCACCGAGGAGATTCTTTCTAAATATATCTTTGTTCAATCAGACAGATCAGAGCAATCAAATGTTGGGTTTCAACTCAACGATGCCCTCTCTAAGTTTGTCAACATTCCCAACAGCATCACTGTGGGTGTAACTTACAAATTAAAGAGCATCTACTTAAATCCTCTATATATTTTTTTTATTTTGTTACAAATATTTATTAATAAAAATAAATGTATATTCATATTTTATTAACATAAATGCCATACTTCATCTTATGACGTTTAACATCTGGCTCTGGATCCACGTATGCATCATTATTCATATGAAGTGTAGGCATGAGTATTTTGGAAATGAGGGCTTTATTTACCAAAAAATGAGCAATTGCGTTTTGGGCCCATAAATATGGTCCAAGAGACAGACATGTTGATCGAGACTCTTGGCTTCACCTTTGGGGTCGGCTGTCATGTCGTCCATCTTCATACAGTCTGAGGGGTAAACCCGCCCCCTGACAGTGAACAAGTTGACCTTCCTGTTAGGGCTGACAGTAAGATGCTAGCTGCCGTACAGACTGTTACGATGGATTGTTGCATTGTATCGCTTGTTCGCGCTCCTGTCTGTCCCACACTTAATATGTGTATGTGTGTTTGTACAATGTGCTGAGTTCAGTCATGCAGCCCTAAGCACATTCTTAGCGGGCCTCTGTAGATAGGGTGGCTGACATTGTAAGCTGACATCGTGCTGTGCTGCATGAAGCCCATAGACTGCATCAAAATATGATGTTCCTGGTTTAACAGCACAGTAGTAGGGAGCCCGTCTGATGACCTTTGGGAAAAAACATTATTAAGCCGTAAGGACAAGATATGAATCTGTTCATTACTAACAAGACCTGTGGAACTGAAAAAGCCACTTGGATGAGAGATGACATGTTTCACATCATCACATGAAGTAGCCTCTATAATGAGCTTTGGTTTGAAACCCTGTCTGCACTGACTCTGAGGACACACTGGGGTGGAAACACTTTCAATTAAAAGTCAATAAAACATAAGGCTCTATTTTTGGCCTTAATTATCTTGTTCCCAAGACTTGACTTAATAACTCGTGGCCATGACTTAAATCCCTGTTCCCATGTGTTTTTATGTTGTGGCCAGTAGTAGTAAGCAGGTGGTGTGTTTAAGTGTCTCTGAACGATATCACAGTGTGGAAAAGCTATACAAGTCACTTGGCTGTCATGTTTACCTCACTGCTGATTCAAGCTGATTAAAAGCCCGTCACAGTGCAGAATTACTTTTTTGTCCAGTGTGAAAGAGGCTTTAAAGATCTAGATCAGTTGTATACCACAGCAGCACGTGGACGTCCCATGCACCAGATTGTGGAAGTTTAACTGTAACCAAGCATGTGTCAACAACCATCATCCAGCTGCAGCAACATTATAATACTTTGTGATATGTGTGTGTGTGTGTGTGTGTGTGTGTGTGTGTGTGTGTGTGTGTGTGTCAGGTGTGGCAGTGGATCCGTCATCACTCTCAGTTGGAGGATGACAGCAGGGTGGTGAGCAGGCAGCTGGTGACTGACCTCTTAAAGGAGGTCATGGTGGAGCTCAGCAGTCGGTGCCATTCTCTTAGGTAAGCAGTCCTTACACAACATCTTTGAGTGATCAGGACACGGTGAAGAACTCAGTGGTCCTCACTTGTGGTCTTGAAGATACTTTTATCGAGTACATTGTGTCAACTACAAAAAAATGTTGGAAGCAAGATGTTACAAGTATTCCTATTTTGCTCATACATAAAATGGGGAAGATAAATACAAATTTATTTAAATATAACTACAACAAACTGTATGTGCAATAAAGAGGTACGGTGGGTTCAAGACTGATTCCAAACATTTGTTGCTGAGAAAAAGAATCAAGCTGAGGAGCATTAAATAAAGCTAACAAACTATTGGCTTTGGTTTGAACAAAGCTAGCCTGATGGTAGTGAACACAAATGAACACCTGAAGCCCTTTGTCTTGCACTTAATTCAACCAAAAGTATCTGGAACTTTTTCGTCCTAAGATCCATTGTTCACCTGCGTTTTCACCATGGTCCAAACACCAAATGAATCTGCTGATGTTTTCAACAACAAACAACAAGCTCTTCTAATGCATATAAAGAGCACAACACACACAATAACAAAGACATGGAGGAGATTTGTTGATCAGAAAGGAGAGGAGCACGAGTGTGGAGACTGATTTTAGTAGATATTGTGAAGATTACCTGACTGAAATAAAACATTGGAGTACTTGACCATCTTCAGCGCTGCAAGACCCCACCTGACAGGTTGCTGTATTTCACTGAGTTCTACTCCCCGAGCAGGGAGATTTTGAGGGGTCAAAGGATTACCATGAAACTAACTTTAGATCCTGTACCCCTGTGGGGCTGGGTGAACTGGACTAGTACTCATGAATAGTAAGTCTGTAATCACTGGGTATCTCATAATCAACAGTCAGAACAGCAGAGACCATGTTGTGTTGACATCACACTGTGTGGGTCTTGGAGAGACTCACTAGCAAGGCAGTTTTGAGTACCTCAGGTTCGAGGTGTCTCTATATCTGACCTCACCGATTTCATCAAGGGGATAACATCACAACTGTGTATGATGGTAAATGGACTGTATGTATGGACACATTTCTGAATGTGCTGTTGAGATCCAAATGAAGCCCAAGCTTGATGGTTGAACTCATTGGTTGGAATGACATGCTGACTTGTGTGATGCCTGCACAATATTTTATTTATTTTTAATTTCAACACCTCGAACAAACCCTACACCCTGCAGACTTTTATTGTTTGTCTGAAGATTGTTCTTGGCCAGTTGCTCAGGTTGTCGGTCTGTCTTCTTCAGGGATAAGCAGAGGTTACTCACAGCAGCAGACATGTTCCTGGAGATGGTCCTCAAGAGAGATTTCCCAGAGTTCATCACCACCTACTTGAATGAGGACCACACCTTTCTCAGCTGTCAGAGCACAAGACAGGCGGCAGCTCTGGATAGACATGTGCACCGCTCCAACCTGTGATGGTCGAGCTGAAACACAGCTTTTTGTAAACACTTTCGATAGACGATGACGCAATTTGAACACATTGATTCAGCGCTATCGATTTTGTAATGGCCATTTTTCATTGTATTTTTTTATTTTATGGACTTGGATTTGTGTGCTCGGTGTCCACATCGCTCTTTCACTGGCTGCATTTATCGAATGATGATTTCAAATAATTTGTAGATGTGATATGTATTGCCTAATTTCTGTTTCTCTTGAATGCATTTAAATCAATAACCTTCCCTTGTTAGAAATAAACAAATGCATATCATACTGAAGTTTGGGTTTTTGTGTAGCCATGACTTGGAAAATACATCAAAAAGATCTAGCACTGCGGCGGTTTTAAGGGCTTCCTGTCCTCTCTTAAACATCAGGCCATCTTACCACACCAATGCCATAAATAACTACTGTGTATTCATGGGTCTGAACATTAGCATGTTGAGGGGCATCGTGGCTGCTGTCACATTTTGAACCGTGGACCTGCAGTGTTTTGTACGGTGTATTTGTCTTGAATGAAAATAAAGTATCACATCAAGAGAAGCCCTCAAAACTAGTTCACTCATTAAATCTTAACGAAACTACACAAAAGAAAAAAGGTCATTGCTTACGGATTTCCTCTCTGAGGACAGATGTATTTGAGATATGTACCAAAAGCAAAAGGAGACTGTTGAGTGAACTGTATAACTATCCTCCATGCCCCCGCAGCGCCTTCATGTGGCTGAGCAGAGCATTACAGGAGGTGTACTGCTGGTAACCTTTTCAAAACAGCAGCTCATATTCTGAAAAACTTTCCTTCAACATCACCACCACAATGTAACCGTTAAGTTTTGCAAACATTGCTTTATTAATCCATTTGTCAGTTTGTAATATATAAATTACTTTTAAAAACGTGAGAAGCAGATGCACCTACAAGAAAGACATGGCATGAAAACACAGTTATAGAAAACCTAATCTGTGTTTACAGAAGCCATCGGAGCCAGCCAATGTCCACTTCTCCTACCATCCTCTTTGTCTCTGCATATCATATGTTTCTGTTGTTTCTTTCCATTACAGAACAAACAGTGGACAGGGCCTTTTTTATTGTTTAAAAAAAGTTAAGTGGGCATCGCCTTCTTGCATGTGCCAGCTCCCTTGTCTGTCTCTCCTGTGGTGATCAGTCCATCCGGATCAGTGCAGTGTGGGGGGGCGAGTCTCAGCAGCCAAGGCCCAGGAGCTGGAGGGGGTGGGGATGGGGAAAGTGGTGTGTTGGCGGACTAAGGCGTCTGGCAGCGTGTTCACACCTCCTCTTCCTTCTCCTCCATTCCTCTTGAGCGGCCTCACATTTCGTTTACCATGTCATCGTGTTCTCCTGCCGAAAGGTCGCCGTTGGCGCTGACTGTGGTGCTGTTGTCCTGGTAACCAGGAGGCATAAAAGCCAAGCTGTAGGGGTAGATCTTATGGCAGGCGGCTCGGTAAGTCTCAGCAGCCTTCTTCTGACCCTCGCCCAGCTGCCCCCCACGCAAAGCCTCCAGCACCTCAGTACAGACCTGCAGTACACACACACCACAGTTCAGCACAATTCATGTGGACATGTTCTCAACTATATCAGGAACTTGAACAGTGAAATGAGATCAGATTCAGTTTTATTACCTTCACCCACCTAACCTCCCACACACACACACACACACACACACACACACACACACACACACACACACACACACACACACACACACACACACACACACACACACACACACACACACACACACACACACACACACACACACACACACTCTATGGATACTATTAAGGGAAGGTGGACCATTTAAAAATGCACTGAGTAACATCATAATTTTGAATTGTTGATAAAGCTTCTTATGGGCCAAGGCTATGTGCAGACATACGTGTAGGTTATTTCATATTTCAGTAATCTCTTACCTGGGAGCTTCTTCCAGACAATGACTCATCCAGGGCCGTGGCAATCTCACATGCCATCTTATCAGATGAGGGCTCCAGGTAGACCATCATCTTAGCAGCTGGAAACACAGACACACCTTTTACTGACAGCGGTTTTACATGTTGGATGAGAGGCCAAGGCACTGGGACAGCATCTTGGCCCTGGTAAAACCTGATATTAACAATTGTCCTGAGAGGTTCGATCAGTGTTAAATTCATCTATTCACACCTGGCAATAAAATGCGTCCTGAATGTGTCTCCTGTGACCACCTGTGATCAGATCTCTGCTCTATATGCAAATAAATACATACACCATTTCTGTTCGTAAAGACTAAATGTTTTTTTACTCAGATACATTGCCATATCTGTTAACTCAGACTGGGTTTGTGTCTGTGTCAGCATTAGCGAGCAAGAAAGAGAGAGGAGTCAGGAGGGACTGAATGAATCTTGTGCAGCTGCTGTGAATAATAAAAAAAAAAGCCCATTTGAGAAAAGTATCAGTCATGTGATGGTGAGTGTTGAACAAATTAACATATGAGCATAAAGGTATATTGGATTAATTGTGAAACTGTAGCAGGACTAAAGACAACAGCTGACAAGGCGGTCACGTTTCCCAGACCACCTCTGAATGTCCGAGTGATCAGATCTCAGGATGCAATGAAGACGCAGTTGGGTGCATTCAGACTTGAAGTTAGGGCTTTAGTTAATCTGTGGCATGGAAGTACGCAAACTGACACAACAACATTTTGGAGAGGAGGGGGAATTAAACGGATGATGAAAGATGTCGTGTGTGTGTGTGTGTGTGTGTGCATGTTACGTACCAGCCAGTCGGTGTGGGATGGAGTTGGAGTGTTGGCTCAGATAGCTCTTGTTGAAGCTCTGAGGGTTGTTCTCCCCAAACAATCTGGAGATCTCCTGCTTCAACACCGTCCTCACCGCCTCGGCCAAGTCTGCTCCCTCACTCACTGCACAAAACCGAATGAATCTTTAAAAAAAATCTTCAAAAATCAAAAACTGTAATCTTTTAGAATGCACACACTGTGGCACCGGCAGGAAATCAGCCAATCATGTGCCTTGTGTCACTCACTTGACCACGTTGTCTCCTCTAGAGTTAACATTTGAAAAATGGCGGAGAAGTCAACAGTGTGGGAACACTTTTAAACCTTCAGAGAAGATGGTTAGCTGCAAAATGTACAAAGCTGATAGAAATGGCACAGCAGCACTGAGGTTTATATAAGTACAGACATGCATTCAGCACAGTGGAGCTGGTCTGCTGAGAAACAAGAGACCCTGTTGTGAGGGACAGATAAACTTCCAGACACAGGCCCTGTTCAGGAACATTCAGCAGGACAAGCTGTTTTAACATTTGTTCACCAAGTTTGATTATCTAGATGAATTTTACAGATAACAACAGCAGTTCAACTAGGCGTTAGGGCTGTGACGGTAACAGCATTATCGCAATACAGCATAAGATGCTTCCGAGGGACTGAGCTCATAACCAGGGAGGTACCAAGCCCAGGGAGCCATGCACAGCTCCACTGCCCCAGGCAGAGCGCAAAGAGTCAGGGCACAGACTTAGGGACCATGCAATAATATGTTGCTTTGTTACTGTGCGAGAAAGAATCCATACACCACAGCCCTACTAGGTGTACAGTGTTTCCCCTTATGCTCACCTCCTTTGAAGAAACGCACTAGACACTGGTGCAGCCACGGGTTGGAAGGTTCTATGGTTACAGCTCCCTTTATCGACTGCAGCATCAACAGATACTTCTCTGGAGGAGAGAAGAGAATCAAACATGAAATTAGTTGTAATAAGTAAAGGTGGAAACTCATGTTTTTTCCTGATCATAGCAGTACGTTTTACTGCTCTCAGTACGCAACTGACCTTTCCTGAAGTAGATCTCAAAGGCCAGGAGGTGAGTCTCAATTTTGTTGCGCACTAAGTTCTTCAGAGGGATCAAGAACTTCACTGCCTCCTCCAGAGGATTCTCCGTCTGGTAAAACAAGTTAAACATTTCCCACTATTGAACTGAGCCTGTGTATTTATACAGCACAGCTTCTGAAAGAGCTGGTGAATGTGAGCCCACCTTGGCCAGTTTGTCTGGTATTAGCTCCTCCTTTGGCCCACCTATCTCCTCATCATCATCCTCCTTCTTCTTTTTCTGGTTCTTCAGCTGCTTCTCCTTCTCAGCAATCTTCTTCTCCTCCTCTAGCTGGGCCTTCTTCTGGGCTCGTCGCTGTTTGTTTCTCAGCTTCTTCAGCTCCTTGTCTGTCAGGTTCTCTACAGAGAGCAGAATGGTGAAAGGCATTGTTACTTCTTTTCTTATAACAGTGCTACTTTTAAGACACTACTGTAGCCAATTGACCCACTGGAGATTCCTGGAACTACAGAAACACAGGAAATAAAGGAAATAAAGTAGGAACAAGTCTTAACCCTCTAACAGCCCATTACATTTGTGAGGACCAGCCAAAATGTCCTCACAATGTCAAAATGGCATCACAATGATGGTATTGAACCAATATTGGCCCTCATAACTATAGATAGACATGCACACACACAGTCGCACACACAGTCGCACACACAGTCACACACACACTGACCGTTGTCTGCCTGGCTCTCCTTGTTGTCGTCAGTCAGAGGCTTGTCGTGTAGGGCCAAGTAGATCTGGATGGCTGTTCGAGCAGCTTTGTAGAAGAAGGGATGCTGCCGCAGGACGTCCTCCAGCTTCAGCAGGTCCACGTAGGAACGCAACGTCATCTTCCTCATGCAGTAGGTGTGGAAGTCAAACTGGTCGTCTGTGATCTCCACAAAATGCTGATGAGGAGGAGGAGGAGAGAGAGAAGAAAGAGGAACAACACTATATTTAGGTATGCAGGTGTTAGAAGTGACATTTTTTTTGTTACCACTGCTTTTTCTGATTTGAATAAATTTAATACAAAACATCCAAAGCAAGGATAAAAGAAGTCTATTAGTTTCTAAGGAATCACTTGAATATTTCAGGATTACTGCTGAAACCTGAATTTTGATCTATGGCTTGAATAGCTTATTTGACCTCTGATAGAAGCTTGGATTCAGATTGTTTCCACCATCGGATTTGTCCTATGAATTGATCCCATATAAGTAAACCAAAGACGAGGTAACAGCATACAGCAGAAGTGGAGCTAAGAGACCAATATAGAGAAGTAGTATCATCTTTCCTCTCTTTTAAGTGACAGGGAGAAAATTGCTCCAACATATATGATCGAGCAGAAGGCAACAGAGCTTTCAAGTATATCAGAGTCAGACATAAATAAACAGCACTGTATGTGGTCAAATGTAGACAGTGGTGATAGATGACTCTTGTAGAGACTCACCCTCTCAATCTCGTGACACTTCTTCAGAGCCTCTCCAGATTTGTTCATGGCCTTGTAGGCCAAGGCACACTCAGTCTGGAACCACATGCACTGCATCTCATTTAGGTTCTCCACTGCAGAGGTCCCCTCCTACACCAAAAACACAGACATCATCATGTAGAGCAGGAGTCAAGATGCCCCAGGAAAAGCTTTCACAGACACACAGTCGCATCACAATCACTCACACTTAGAGCTGACCTTTATAAAAACCTGCTGAATTCAGATTAATGTTCCTGGATAAACGGGGCGCCGCTTCTTCTGCAACAATGAAGTTGTGTGATAATCTGTGAGAAGTACTTCTCTGCTGTCTGCAGCCTGTGTGTGTGTGTGTGTGTGTGTGTGTGTGTGTGTGTGTGTGGGGGGGGGGTCTGTCACTAACAAAAATACATACATACATGCTTCATAAACTAAAAAGCGAATCAACAAACACAAAGTAAACTTCAGTACTGTTCAGGTCCTTATAACATCCGATTCGTGTTGGTGTTGAATGTAGTGTTGTCACGATACCAAAATCTTGATTTTGGTACCAAGTCATGAATTTCGATAGATACTTTTTCGTAAATAAAGAGTAGCTCTATCTGAGCCAGTGGCACCAGGCTTGTGTAGTAAAAAAAATGGGCTTGAGCAATGATGGTGATAAATTTGTCACAGCAGAGGGTTTAATTATTCTGTGAGGCTACCAGTAGTGTGCAGGCTGATCCTGGGTTTGAGCTTCATCACCATGAATTTATGCCCATTATTTACATGCTCAATTAAATTGTAGTTTATGTTTCAAGTGTTTTCTTGTTTGTTTGTGTTCATACATGTAGGCTATATATCATTTGGATTGGGGTTAAACCTTGTTTAACATTGCAATAATGATATGACTTGCGATAAATAACCATGAACAGTCCCTGGCTACAGACGCAGATATCACGGACAGCTCCACAGCCTGAGGGAGAAGGCGCCTCCAGGTCCAGGGCAGACACCCAGGGAGCCATGCACAGCTCCACTAAGTCCACTTACAGTGTTAATTTGGGGGGAGAGAGAAACCTTGATTCCATTCAAAGACATAGTCTCAAAACTATCCATCTTGAGATAATGTATATTATGATTTGGCGTTTAACAAATAAAATTGAATTGAATCAAAATGTTTTTAAAATAAATATTTCAAACAAACACACACTTACCCGCGTGAACTTGGAGCACATCTCCTCTGCTTCTTTGATGAGGCTGGCTTTCAGCATGTACTTCGCACACTTAGAGTTAATGAAGCGGTCGGCTGTGTCCAGTGCCTGAGCCTCATCCATCCATCGAGCCGCTTCCTTTACGTTGCCTGCGTGCTGCGGAGCCAGGGGCACAGTTTTGAGGATGGGGAGCGTTTAAACACCAGAAACAGTAAGAAAATGTGTGTAATTCATGTGTGAGTTTGTACTAAACCTTGTAGATCTTGGCCTTTATGAGGAAGAGCTCGATGAGTGTGGGTGTGCTGTCAATGGCAGTATTGATGTACTCCAGAGCAAGGCTGGATTGTCCGATGAAGTCAAAGTGCTGTGCCAGGAAATATTGTACCCACAACAAGGTGGTAGGGGGCTCTTCCTTCCCATTATCTGTACACACATTTCAATTCAGACACAATGAGTGTGTGGATTTACAGCACAGATACACAAATGCCTATCTCTGTATCTGTTTTAGATGGTTTGGTGTTTCAAATACACCAAATAAATACTGTAAATGTCAACTCAAAAGCAAGCATCACTTACCATTTTTACTAAACATCCGACAGCTTTTTAAACAGCTTTCATAGCCAACTACTAAATCCTCAATGAGTGTAACCTGCATGAGAAGAAAACAAGTATAAATGTTATTTCAAACCATGAGGGACTGGGATTTAAATGTGGAGCCAAAATTTGTACTTTCATTCTGCTTACCTTTTCTTTGTCAGTGTAGAGGGATTTGAGGGTAGTGAAAACGGGCGGGCAGCCTTTACTGAAGTTCATCCTCAGGTAGCTGTCCAGACATTCACAAAACTTCTCCCCTGGCCAGCACAACACACAGTAAAGGTAAACAAAAGACACATTTGTACGTTTGATCCACTTCAAACCACTGTGACATGAAGAGAACATCAAATGTTCTATTACTGCAGCATAGCTGCACCCATCTTAACATTAATGGTGTCATTCATTAGCCATTACACGCTACAAGCAACATTTACTTCATAATACATTGAACCAAAAAACATGTCTTTTGCTACTTGGAGTATCACGGCTATGTAGCTATACACTGACAGCATTTCTAGAGCTTTCAACCACATCTGATGGAATTCTCACTACGTACACGTTAGTCATCTGAGACAGAATATTTTCACAGCTCATTATATCACTGCTGTCACACAGTCCATATGGTGGTGCTCCAGGATGGTCAATGTTTACCTGTGAGGAAACTAAGAGGCAGCCTTCGTGGAACCAGGCCTTTAGGAAACTTCACCCACGATTCCTCGTAAATCTTCTGTCGCTCCTCTATACTGCCTGGAGAAACACACACACAAACACACACTCAGTGTGAGGAGAAAATATATTGTATGCGTATACTCCCTCAGTCAAACTGAAGTCATCTTGACCACCACTAAAAGATGATGAAATGTAGAGTCCTATTTCCATGGAGGTGCGATGACATGTGCAAACAGTGATCTGATTGAAATCAGTTGTGCCTGTGTGTGTGGTATTCTGGTGTCCAGTGCAGACTGCACAGAGTAAAGCCGTTTTCAGACGTGACCTGTGGGTTAAGTCTGGAGAATTAGGTCCAGACTTTACCCGCAGTTTGCCCTTTCAAACATGTACAACTCACTGAGAGGTTCTCTGCACAGACGCCTTCACAGCAGCAACAATTATTACATTATATTATTCAAGCGAGGGGCGGTGCAGCCGGGTGCAGCAGGCAGAGGCAGGAAGTAACGCATTAATTCCACTGCGGCGATCACATCATTTCCTTGACAACACACCTGTGTCAGCTCTTACCCAACGAACTCTCTTAGGTGCAGCACACAAGTCTAAACTGAATGAAAGTCAAATCAGTGTGGAGAGCTCAGGACCATTCAGTCATTCATTAACTGTTGTAGCCAGATTTTTGAATTGTCTTGTTTTGTAAATTACAGCACAATTGTAATAACAGTAACAGTCTAAATACTTTTTAAAGCACTTTGTAAAAATCAAAAACAAGTTTATATATCCAATTGTCAGGCTAGTGAAGATGCACACCTGTAGTGTAGGACACCACTTTTTCACCTGGAGATATGTCTTTTCTATTTTTTTTTTCATTTTTGCATCTGTTGCGTGATAGAAGGGTCATCAACCCCTCCTAAAAATGCAATATATATGTATATGCAAAATATATATATGCAAAAAAATACAAGAGTCAAGTGGAAGCACACAGTGTTGCATGAGGATAGTGCTCACCTGGCTTTAAGGCTTTTTCCAGGCCCTGGTAATAGGCCCAGTTCTCAGGGTTCCTCTCCTGGAGTCTCCTGTAGACCTCTAAAGCCTCCTCTGGCCTATCCAGCCTCAACAGCAGTTCTCCTACACACACACAGTTAGATTAATGCCTTCAGGACATACCACATACACACATAACACATAGTTTTGCTGTATGACACACAACAGATCAGCTCACCTCTTGTCTCTTCCACAGCCAGTTTGTCACAGATCTGTTTTTCATAGTTGTTGAGGTGATCAAGAGCCTCCTTGTGGAGACTGGCCTCCCTCAGAACCTGGTTCTGATACAGCAACAGCTCACTGTACTCATAATCCACCTTGTCTGGAGAGGTCTGACACACGCATTCAAGCAGGCACACACACAGAAATGAAAAGGGTAAAAGAAACGTGTGAGTCGAGTCATTCAAGTAGAATAGTTTTTTTACTTCTTTGACTATTTACAGGATCATTTGTGTTTATTAGAGTTATTGCGTTGTAAATTTTGTGGAAACCCCAGAGAAGACAATGCTGTTGTGTGTGGGTCAACAAGACCATTCCATGGAGCACACAGCTCTGGATATTTCACAGTCTTCTACAGGTGAGAAAATTCAAAATATTTCAACACCAGTCGCATCACCCGATTCACATTAGCTTTAGTGTGAACGCACTATTAAGCTGTACTTCCTGAGCATGATAAATCCTTATTGTAATCGTACACTTATCATTGTCACATTATCAGTTTGTGTCATCGCTAACAGGTGAAGTATTGGAGACTGTTCATTTTTGTTGACACCATATACTATAGAATGTTAATTCACCCCTCAGAATTTGGACACACTAGTCGTTTTCAGACATGAACTCCAGAGTTTGCCTTTCACATATGAACAAGGCAGCAGGAGATTCTCTGCAGCAGGCAGGACATAACGTGTCTTTGTTTACAGCACATCGACAACAGCGTCGGCTCTCCTGTCTTCTTTCTACCCATGTAAGAGTGGATCTGATATTTGCCTTGAATTATGTTTCAAGAAATCTGCTCAGTTCTGCTGAGCAGTCCACCACTTTTTCCTACCTGTTGTGTTTTGCGGAATTCCTCCACGATCTTGGCAGCCATCTCAAAGTCCTCTAACAGGTGATAGGCTACAGCATATCCAATCCAGGAGGCGCGCTGGGCAGGACGGAGCTGCAGCAGCTGGTACCGAGTCTCCTGCAGAGAGACAACCATCACAATACACCAAATTACAGGCAGTTATTTATGATACATTTTGAAGTCCATCAACTCTTAGCCTCTCCTGTGTCGATCTTCACCATCTATCTTTGCCATCTTGTGCAGCAGGATGAATCTCTGTCTGACCATAGTTGCGCATCCCGACTCGAGTTATCCATTCTGATCCTGTTGCCCTCTATCTAGACTTTTTTATCTGAACATTTTTTTTAATTAATCTCTGTGAGGTGATCCTCACCCTGTATCCCTCTAGGTCTCTCATCTGGATCTGCAGCAGGGAGAGGTCTCGCAGGATCTGCAGGTTGTCCTTGTCCCACTTCAGAGCGTTGCGGTAACACTTGATGGCCTCATCGTACTTTTTGTCCGAGCGTTGTAGCAGGCCATACACATGCCAGCCTGGGGGGGTGAGTTCAGGAAAAAACATACAAAATACAACAACAACAACACCCACTACCTGGTGTTGATACCAGTCCTGCAAACTAGGGTTGTGCTGATGATATCTGGATGATAATGGTTAGAGCGATCATCCAATATCAAGACAATGTTAACCTCCCATCAGTGAATAAAACTATTGTTGAGGCTGGCCACTCTAGCATGTGAGGCACCATTTCTTTGTTCCTGTGACATCAGTACCGTCGGAGTGAGTATGAAGATGACAGTTACCAACAGCATCTGTTCATTTGTTTTTGTTCATTACAAAGTCTGACTTCCTCTTATCTACTATTTACTTTGACATTATTTAAATTATACACTTTCCTTGAGGGCCTATTGGTCTGCTTTATTAATGCTATCAGTAAGAAATGGATCAAAATAAAGATCCCTACGTTTTACTATGGAGAAGATTGCCAAACGTGCAATGTCAAGGGTTTCAAGGGTGACATAAGTGACAAAGATGGTGACGGGGCGGCAGATTTTTTTCAGCAGTAAGCTCTAACAAACTGTTATGTGGAAATGTGTAACATAAAAGCTGGGAGCACTGGAGGACTGATGAAAAGATACAGACGTGACTCTTAAGGTCATTGCGCAGGCCTCGTCTCACCAGCTCGTAGGCCTCCTCCTTCTTTCCAAGACAGTTGAGGGTTAAACCCTTCATGGCCAGCGTCTCTGGAAAAGAGGGGAGGAGGGGTGGGGAGGAGTGAGACATCAAGGGAAATCAAAGTTGATAGGAATTATCAAGAATGACACTGACTATGTTGACAAACTCAATTTAAATATAATATATTATAGAATGACCAGTATGACACTGTACTGTCCCAAGTCTTATAAGAAACGGAATAGAATTGTGGGTCTTAAACACTGATGAACATGTATGTGAGAGTAGGTCTTGGTTGCTGTAGGTATTCCTACTCTCCACAATGGGACTGAGGCATTTTCCAAGAGAATGCTACTACACTGTAAGAAATGAGGGACAAAATCCACAGCCCTTGTTCCACGTTGAAATGCACTTGGCTGAGGATCATTTCAAACTTCAACTGGCCCACTGAGCTAGATCCAGCTGATATATTTTTCCTCCCGACCAGAGAAAGGCTTAGTAGCTGTAATTCAAGGTATTTTGCACGGTGCCTTCAGCCAAATGACAGTAAAAGAGCACTTAAGAGACACGTCAGAATGAATGTAAAAGGTGGAGCGGTCACACAAAAATGTAGTCTGTGGAGAACAGTGACCTGCTATACAACCATTAGTGATCGGGAG
The DNA here is from genome assembly GCF_022539355.2 of Hippoglossus stenolepis. Taxonomy (NCBI): domain Eukaryota; kingdom Metazoa; phylum Chordata; class Actinopteri; order Pleuronectiformes; family Pleuronectidae; genus Hippoglossus; species Hippoglossus stenolepis. The sequence continues at coordinate 1,556,659 of NC_061489.1, forward strand.
AAAGTCTTTGACGCAGCAGCTCATTGCCAAGCTAATAACAGAAAAGAGCAGAATTATAGATGTTTGCCACCAACTCTGGATTATGGAACCATCAACTCAGATTAGCAAGTAGCAAATCATGGATAAAGTGAGCAGCAGGCTAACTTACATAGATGATCATACATTAAGTAACATTAGTCAAGTTAGATATAAGCTTATTTAAGAGTAACGTTGTGTAACAACTCGTTTACTCTCTCCTCAAACACAGCGGGAACAAGGCGACAGTGAAGCATGATGTTTCTCACAGTGTCCTAAGCAGTTCATTGACAGTAAACAAGTAGCTCTTCTCTTACCTCCATGCTCTGCAAACTTTGGGTTGCCCAGGATCTGTTTGCAGAACTTCAGGCCATTTCTGTACTGCTTGTGCTCGTAACATCTCTGCAACAGAAGACAGAGCAGATTTTACACGGGGCGTCTGAGGCCAACAGTCTGTCATCCTGATCCTCTGAGAGTCGGGTTAGAGTGCAGGAAAAGGACGTGACTGAAACTGCACTGACTGTAGAAACTGAGCCAGAAGGAACAACCCCGGTTACTGGTGCTTCCTGCGGTGTGTGAGAAAAGCATCACGTACACCAAACCCGGCCTCCCTGACAGGCCAGTCGGTGGGAGACTGTGGCCCTGAGGTAAATGAAGGAAGCATCAGGTGAGAGAGCAGTGCACATGATGGAGGGCTGCTGATGAGATGGAATCAGACCAGTGGTCAGAGAGCAGACACCAGGGACTCAAACCCTGCTCACGTTAGAACTCACGAACTAAAAGTGTGCACGATATATTAAAGCAATGGCTCAGTATAGAAGTGACCGTCACAGTGTTAGTGTTCAATATTTGTAGAATTTAATTTGTTTCTAATAATCACTGTCAAAAAGTGAGCATCATAGCAACATTACATTCCTAACTAAGTGCATTAAGTTTAGTTGGACGGTACCTGCCTGACTTTACACGCGTATTAACGACACCTACTTCTGTGGGATGCACAGGACAGATATGAATAAACTTCCCCGACACGTTTCCAGGCTGAAAGTACGAAGTGCTGCTGAACTACTGAAGTATCTCCAGCTAAGTTGTGTGTGGCTGTCATGTGTCAGGCAGCTTTGTCACTCACACACTTCAGATGAAACAAGGCCAAAGCACAGCTAGGACAACACATGGCAGTTTGCTAACCCCCCCTTCTGCTCCATTAACACCACTGCTACAACTACTGCCTACTAACAGAGGAATGGTGGTTACAATGAGTTTGGTGCACTGGATATCGTTGGTTAATTCACGAGCAACTCCCTCGCTACTTGCCACAACTGGTGGCTACTTGGCAAACTAGCTTTAGCCCGCAAGCTAACGTTAACTCAGGCATGTAGCCTACCAAAATCCTCTTGAAGAGGGCATTCTCCTTCGGCGGGAGGCTGATTGAGGGCATGGTGCTGGCTTCCTACGCCTCCGTCGCTCCGCACATGAATAATATCCTCCAGGAGTCAGGGGTCCTGGTCTGTCTCTGTCTCTTCTTGCTCCTCTCTCACGTGTTGAAGCCGAGGCCCCCTTCCGAGCAAAATGGCCGACGCGCATGCCAGGCTGCTCTGAGTCTGCGTGTCTGTCACTGTCAGAGAGAACTCAGAGGACAGATGGTGCCATGCCTCGGTGTTTTATTCTATGATACATTTAATCATAAAAAACACAACTTTTCCAGGTTTAGATATAATCACCAGTGCTCCCCTGTTTCCTACCTTCTGATCAAACCTATACATTTAGCAAATGATCCCTTCAAAGGAGTTTATCATTTTGTAACTTATTGTGCAGCTCCTCATGTCGCTTAAATCTTTGAAAGGAGAGATGAAACTCTTCATATCATCCTCGGCCAGGCAGTTTTATTTCTAAAGTACATACACAGGTAGATTCAAGGTACAGCACAGGGACATTTAAAAACACAGACAAAATTAAAAGAAATCAATTTCAAATCAGAGAGAAACTACTTCAAGCATAATAAAAGAAATTAAAAGAGGTAAAGGAAACAAAGAAATGTTGAATGAGTTAAATAATACAAATAAAATAGATTGAAGTGTAAAATAACATTATAATTGAATAAAATACAATGATATTAAGACATTGTAAAATTGTTTAGTTAAAGGCACTAGTGGATACAATTAAAATTCTGTTTGCAGACAAGATGTTTGGTGGCAATGTTTAATTTCACTCTTTCACTCATGCTTGGATTTCATTTAGAGGCATGACTTATGTCAAACCGAGTTACACCAGATACACTCACTTCAAAGAAAGAAATTAATGTATCTGTTTAGTTATATTTCACAACTGTCATTAAATAAAAGGCTTTTATTAAATATAAAATACTCCTGAGTGGCCGTTCGATTTATCTGTGATCTCTGAATCATCTACTCAGCCTTGCAAGGAAGGCTAATCGACCGCGGAGCTGCAGGATCGAACATCGGGACGCAGGGGTCTGTTTTTCAGCCACAATGGTTTTCAACCGGTTTTTACTGAGAGCTGCTCTCGACAGCAGAGGTGAGTTGATATAACAATCATGTCTGCATGGTTGTAGTTTTCCTCACAGTGTGTGTTTTATCTCACTGTTCACTCCGCCGCTGTCGTTGTTATTTCTAAGCCTGACCTTAGCTTAGCATTCCTGTAGCATTGCAGTCAAACAGGCCACTTTTCTCCTCAGAGTTGTGAATAACTCGTACCCATTGTGATTGTATATGGAAGAACAGTCCGGCCAATCACATGGGTCCCCAGTTTCACAGTGGTCCATTCATATCACGTCTTACTGATGTATTATGATGTTCCCCTTCATGGCTGTGTCATGTACTGACTACATATTAAACCTGGGTGATATGGTCAAAAACGATATCAAGATAAAAAAATATTCATATGAATCGATATTGATAATTATCACCACATATGTCACATAATCACATTATATTTATTTTAACTTTTAAGACTGATTTTTGCTCCTGAGTGAAGATTGTAGTTCGATCAATTATGTGTTACACGTCCTCACTGTGCTTGCACAATGCATAAGCATTATATTGATATGTCTATATTGAAGCTTTACTATTTTTCTATTGATGAAAACGTTATGGTGATAATTATTTATACGGTTTTATTGCCCATCACCATCCCATATATGTATATTTTCATTAGAGTCTGTGTGGTATTCATGCTGTTGTGGTGTTCTTTTTCAGTTGGATCCAGGTCCATGTTCACGAGCAGCAAGCCTGACACTGTCAACCCCAACTGGCTGCGAGTTGGACTTGCCTTTGGAAGTTCGGTTTTCCTTTGGGGCCTGGTAAATGATCACATAAATCCACCTATACACCCTATCTACTAATTCCAGGAGTCTCTGTTTGTCTGTATCTGGAACTATTTATCTTAATCACACTTGGCATGTGTATTTTTAATTTTTAAGTGCAGTAAGCAATTTTAGAGTGATTTGGACATGCGAAACGTTGAAGCGAACAGCACTTGAAAGCAGCGGCGGCTCGGACTCATCAACATTAGCGATGTTGTCGATCACTACAACAATGGGTGCGCATATGACAACGACAACTGATTCCGATTCTCCATTTCAGTCACTGAGTCCAGTTTCACTGAACTGTGAATAAACATGTGAACAGCCCTTTGTGCTGCAGCGGTGGTTTCAGGGTTCTGTGGATTGAATTCAGTCACTTTTACACTTTCTGAACCAAAGCTGCAACCAGCATTGCGACAGACCAAGCACAGCACTGTACTAGAAATATTAATTGTAGAGCTCAATGCATTATGTTTTCCAGGGTTTCTCTCAGTCTACTCTGTTCATACATCAAACATGCCATAATTTACCAGATACATGCCTAATAACTATACTTTTTTGTTAATAGCTTTTTTCCTGAATCATACTACATACAAGGCATGGTTTAGCACCCACTGTCTCTCAGAGCGTCTAGCATTATCTCACCCAGGAGAGGGCAGCAATGAACAGCAATCTTTAATCATTTGAAATGTGTCTTTTAAACTGTTGAAGGATACAGTACCTGATCAGAGAATACTGGGCCTCAAATTCAAAAGAATAGCTGTGACAATGTATCAGGTTCACCCAGATGCAGTAAAATAGGGTTATTTTACTAAAACTTATTTTAGTAAAACTTGCAATACATCCTCCTTTCATCATGATGATTGTTTTTAATGAATCTGTTTGAAAGAAGTTTAAATTAATTTTAAGGAGGAGGGTGCAGTTTGTGTAGCTGTTGAACTGCACTAGGTTATACTGAGATGTGTTCCTAATATATTGACCATCACATTCATATGACTCAAGGTTGACAAAATATTAATATCCTTTTTTATAATCATGGGAATTATTGAATAGTGTGCAGATAATCAGGGGGTTTCGTTTATCATGTTGTTCTGAGCTGCACTGATAGAATAAGAGTCAGATCATCGACACTGTCAGGAATTCTGTCACAATGAAACAATCTTTGAACTCAAATTAAGATATTATAGTTAGGATGTATTTATTTAGTGTGATAAACTTCCCCTCCGTTTGTTAGAGGCTCTGTTTAAAAACCAGAGTGGAGACATTAAAAGTCTTGAACATCAAAACCAATCAACTCATCATTAAATATCTGCTGCTTTTTAGATACTTTATGGAACCCAAAGGTAATACAGAAACTTAAAACACAGGGCAAGAAAAGCCCTTAAGAATTATGGAGGTAAAAAGTAATCTGATTGGACAGAAGCTGGGCTGTTGACAGTTTTCAGTCTGATCCTCTGATAATAAGCACTGGAGCAAGTTGGGTGTGGAGCACAAGTTACCATGGTAATGTAATCCTTTGACAAGTGAACCATAACCATGAATCCTGCTGCCTACTACAGGCCTCAAATGATCCTGAGAGAGTTTTGTAGCTGCAGCTCATTCTCTGGGGAATCTATGCTTTGACCAGAGGCAGCCATCCTTGCAACCACGTAATCCAAAATTTTGCAATGACGAAGCAAAGATGTAGTCGTTACATTGATGTGGACCCCAGCCAAGAACAGCTTGACCTAGAGACACAATCAACACTGCATTTGCCTGTGTCCTCAACAATTCACACATGAAGTTTGAATCAATCAGTGCTGTCAAAATAATCAGACAGAACAAGGGACAAAAAGACAGAGGCAGATTCCTCCATTTAGTCCTTTTGAAATCTGCAACCACACTGAAGACAAACACTCATTAATGTAGATCAGGAAGATGGTTAAGATTTGTGAATTATGATGGTAATAGGAATATAAATAATGATGTGTTATAACCAGATGGAACATTAAATTCCTTGTGGCATTGTCTTCTACCTGCAGCTCTTCAGGCAGCACAGCACAGACGTGCATGAGTACAAAGTTAGAAATGGACTGGAATAACCCAACATGCTGGTATGTGAGTGCCTTTTTATCTTGATCATAATACATTTTTACTGCATAAATAATACGTCATAAGTCATTTATCATTCTTTAATCTGATGCATATATTGCCAAATAGTATTCAAATTCTGTCTTCCAGTGTGAAAACACAGTCTTAGGTGTTTAAATGGATGAAGAAAAGAAACATGATACGTGATGTCGTTTTTTTCCTGTGCAGGGGCTCGTCGCGTCCTCTGGGATTCACCCGTTTCTCCACTTGTTTCTTTTTCCACTGCTCCTGATTCCAGTATTCTCTGTAAAATAAAGATATATTATGTCAAATATATTTGATAGGAGGCTTGATCATTGTGTTCACACAAACCCACAGTTGCTGGTATGTTACAAATGATATGTATTATAAATGTCTGAGATACGTATATTCCAAACATCTTTTCAAGTGTGGCTTAAATCAAATGTTATAGCTTGTGAAATATCCCATATCCTGCTGGAATATCACATATCACTTCTGGTAGTAATTAAACTGAACACAGCTTATTGGCAGTTTGGGTTATAATTGTACATATTGATGCTGCTGTACACGTTGCTGCTGATTATTTTCTGTTCATTTGCACACAGTATCCCCTCAATAAGGCCTACCTTTTAAATGTCTATATTTTGTGCATCAGTACGTTTACAAAGAATCTTGAAACCTTTCGGTCACCATTCTACCACAGGGACTACACTTTCAGAATACACAAACAAACATGTCAGCACCAAAGCCCAATTTACAGTGTTCAACTCAAAGAAGGTAACCCGATGCTTCAAACGTTTGGAACAACAAGGCTAACTCTGTTGTCATTGATGAACACTAACAATATTTTGGTTTTAAAAAATGCAGTTGGTGAAGTTGGACACATCTGTATATGTAAAGAAAGTATTTAATGAAGCTGAGGAAATTCTTATTGTCAGAATATAATATATCAGTATAGGCTCCAGTTAGATTACTGAAGATTAAGATATGTATTAAACTGCTCATAATTTATCTGGGTTTGTTGAGACAGTGTAGAAGACAATTCATAGATTTAAATAGACAGCTTCATCTTAGTTTTTGTCTTTTCAAGCTAAGACTATGCACATTTGTCTCAGGAAACAAATCACAGATTTTTCACATAAATAATGTAGCATTAAATGTGAGTGTATCTTGTATCTACTTCTTTCTACAGAAGCTGCTTTAATGTCACATCTGATGGAGGTAGCCAAACAAGCCACATGGCCACTTTATAGGCTCAATGCCACATTTGTAGTTTTTTCAACCCCACCCTGTCACTAAAGTTGCTCTCCTCTGAGAAACCAACCATTGCTAAAATTGCTACTGGTGCACACACAGGTGAATGTCATTGCAGGCAACCTATTTAAAACTCTGTCATATTGTGAAAGAGAGAGAGAGACACTAAAAGTCCTGGACTGACGTCAAATTGTCTATTTTGCTTAGGGTTCCTAAATTAATGAAATGACCCACATCTATTTCTGTGGCAGCCATAATAAAAGCTGTTTAATTCTCTATAAGGAAAGAAGCTTCAATGCTGCCTATTATATATCCTTAGGAATCGTGGAAATAGGAATAGGAAAAATGATACAATCCTTACTTAAAGGAAAGGTCAAACGGCCCTACCACAATTATATTCAGGCAGCAACATTTAAAGCGACACAACAATAGAGTTGCACCAGAACAGACCCACAGAACAGCTGTTTCAATCTCCTGATATGATCCAGAACTTAAGGAAATCCTCACATGATTGTCTGAGCTCCATATCTACTTTGAGTAATTTTAAAGAACCAGCATATTGAATTCGCAATTTGCAAAACCATCATAACATAATGCATTTATAAAAATATTGAAATTGTTTTGTTTGTTTTTATTTTCAACAACATTTTTAGTTTTTGTTTAGTTTTGTATTATATTTTCTTAGTAAGAGTGAATCTTAAGTGGACAGGTACTCTGATACCTTTTTTATGCAACAATTTGCTGTTATACGTGTTTTTTTAAATGCGACTAAAACTGCTTAACAAAGGGAATTAATACGTTACTTCCTGTCTCTGCCTGCTGCACCAGCCCTCACCTGAAGGATTTGTTGTGGTTTTGAACATGTCTGAGCAGAGAACCCCTCATTGCGTTGTGCATGTGTGAAAGGCAAACTCCAGACCAGGGGCAACCTGGGACAATAATTCAGCCCGGGAAATTGACTTCTTTCCAGGACACCCTTTTCAAACAAAGCACCAGACCTCTAATTTTTTAGGCTAACTCTATTTGTTGACGTAACGGTTACCAGACTAGTAAACACAAACACACACAGTAACTCACTGCCCTCATCTTTTCAATGACATTATTATTAACAAGTGCCATAGGAATCTCCTTCTCTGTTGCCACAACCAAAACAGTGAACATATGATATTTCAAGGGCTTTTACTTTGGAATTCTACATCAGAATGTCCTGATATTGTGAGAGTGAGACTGTCTTTGTGAAGGGAAATTAGTCTGTGGAAAAAGGTAGTTTCTAAATGACCTTTCTGTTATTTTGTTGCTTGAATTTAAGTTTTTGTCACTAAACCAGACCAAAAAGACCATCAGGCCACTGGGAAATGTCTCCCGATGTGCAGTGTGCCACTGGTCAGGACCCCATTCTCAGGAGATCTTCAGCAGGACATGTTTGAAAAGGGCTCATGTCTAAAATCAAATGTACTTTACCCTTGTCTCTTCCAGGGTGTTAACCACTCCTCATACATGCTGTGTTGCTGTCGCTCTGTGGCATTAACTACCCTCCATACCGCACGGCGGTAGTCTATATATACTGCAGCAGATGGGCCGGTGTGTCCGCCCTCCTCTTCCTCTGACGTGTCTGAACACACACACACACCGCAGCTCTTCATCCAGCCCGAGCTGAAGCTGCAGTTCTCTCCCCGGCTCTGAGCGTATTAGCGATGTTTTCCTGCAGAGCGGCCTGGCAGAGGTGCGGACCTTTAGCCCGCAGAGCAGCTTTCAGGCTGCAGCGGGATGGTGAGTTTCACCCGCGGCATCCGCACACACACACCACACACACACTCACACGGATGAATGTGTTTTTCCATTAGCTCTGTACTGGAGTGTAACGTGTTCTCGTAGCTCTTTGTCATCCGCCCCCTCCTGACTCTGACCCGGGGAATAGTACACTGTGTCCTCATGTCAAAGACGCATCCCTGAAACACACAATGACAATGGCTGCATTTTATTTTCCATCAAGATCATGTTTGATTTTTGGACAGTTTTGGTTTAAATGCGTTTGTGGGGCATTTGTCACTTAATGTTAAATATAGATGTACATGTTGTGTATATGTAGAGCGAACACAGTGAAATGCGTGTGTGTGTGTGTGTATAGCGTGTTGAGTGTTTCATGGTGACATAACAAACCCTTGTATATCCTCTGTGTAGCACTGGTTGTTTCCTCGCTTTATATAATGTGTGCTGCAGTTAAAACCCGTGTAAACTCCTCCACACTGAGCTGACAGGTAAAGGACATGTCAGTCTCTTCTTCGGGACATGGCTGTCTTCTACATGTCCTTGATGGGGCCCAGCAATGCATTGCGTGTGCACACGTGTGTGACCTTCGTTAGTCTGTGGGTCGCGTGGAGACATGGTTGCCGCTGTCAGTCACGTGGTGTTCGCCTGTGAGCACGCTCCAAAAGAGCCGAGGCACGAGCTCGTGGCTCCAAGGTTGTTGTGAGCGTGCGCCACCAGCCGGTGGGTGGTGGCCGCTGCTTTCGCTGCTGACTTAACAGCTATTTCCACTCATTGTTCCTGCTTCTGTCAATGACTAATATTAAAGGTCCACTCATTAGAGAATCTGTTGTCTGGAGCTTTCAGCTGAGGAAATGGTAAGTTGTCCTTGAGTCCTGCACCCAAAAGGTCACTACTGTGGTTGGCTAACACTTCAGAGTTCTCCCTCTGAATAGTCACATTTATGATGGGCCATGTGCTGATGATGATATCATATCTCCCCTTTCTCTGACTAATGGCCTGTCCCATTTGCTCTCCCTTGGCCCCTACCCCTTGATATGAAGTGTGGAGCCAAGAGGGAGAGAAAATGTACCCCTAGAATTGGGACACCACTCGCTACGTAATCAGCAGCCAACCAATGTTATTACAGTGACAAACAATATCAGCTAACAACCGTTATCAACCAACATTATAACAGTGACACAACTGACACCTGCAGGACAGATGGGGCAGATTGATCTATTGATCGATACACAGTCAGCATGTTTACATCGGCAATTTCAATGTAACGTTCGTTCTGTCCAAGGAAACTTTTGCCTTGCACTGAAAACGTGAGCAGGGAAGTTTTATTCAGACTTCACATCCCGGACACGGGAGTAACGAATGTTACGCGTTAATCTCTCAGACAGTTTTGACGGCATGAATAGCAATTTTCCTGAAATGCTTGTCCCAGAGATTCAATGATATTTTCACTGGCTTCTGGATTGAACTAAGATATTCAACTGATTTATTTCATGGTTATTTTTGCAAGATTTCGTACTTACATTTATCAGCAATTTTACCCGCAGCAGTCCACATGTTGTTTTGCTTCATCCGTTCGTAAAACATTCAGGAGTTTCCATCTACCCCCTTTGTTTCTAGGGGGGTCCAGAAAACTCTATGGTTAAAGGGCTAGATGGCCACTACCCCTACATCACATAGAGAAATGGGACAACACTACCCTTTCACAGCCACCTGCAAAACAAAGGGGTAGAGCCAAGTGGTAGGACTAAGGGGTGAATTGAGACGGGGCCATGTTGTGACTGCTGCTGCTTTTTCTTTCACATCCTGACAAAAAGCCCAAGCCTAAAAAAGATGGAATGCCCACATGCCCATTGTCTTGCTGCCAGACACTACGGGGCACCTCCTTAACAGATTACATCACAGTAAAATCCACTCCTATCCCATATAGACACCCACATACTGGACAGCAGACCCAGAGGTTGTATCCCTGCTCCTCTGCAGTGGTCCCACTTAACCAGAGGAGGGTATCATGGTCTAATCCTGTGACTTGTTGACCTGCATCCCCTCCACTGGTCCTGGCTGAGTGTTCTCCACCTTATCCTCTCAACTTGTGCCTTCAGCCCTGAGCCGATTAGCCAGTATAAATATCTGTGATGGAAATTGTGTCGGATGCCTGGACTCTGGATTTGTTCCTGACAATATGAGGAAGTTAATACCCTCAATACTCCACAGTAACTCTCCAGTGGCCTAAATTGTACACTTGTTAAACTACTAATTAGTTTTACAGGGTTTGCTGGAGGCATTGAGGACATTAAGTCAAAGTGCATTAATTTGAAGGTTATTAATTCATTTATGCTGTATGAGTTTTGGTGTGCATAACCCTGTATGTACACATTTTAAGTGATGATATAAGTAAAACTGAATTGACAGTCTTTCTCCAGTATTGTTTGGTTTACGCACGGCAGCGTTCAGTTTTCATCCTTGAGTTCACGTTACATTTTTCTCTGGTCCACCAGGTCTATAGTGTTTTATTCTGACAGCCAGGCTTGCAGACACTTTGTTGAAACCTGTCAATGTCATGAGTGTCGGCAGAAAACAAAACTTGCTTGCCTGCTTTTTTTGTTGCCAAACATTCCATCATAGAAGGAAATCATGTGCCAATCTAAATCATGGGTAGTACCTAGTCAAATTATACCGAATGTTATGTCTGCTCCAGAATGAGTTGACTGGAGTTGTCTTTCCTCCACTTTTTTCACCTGAAATGACAGTATTGGATTCACCAAACCTTTCTGCAGGGATTAAAGCTCATTCAATTAGGACAACAGGACAAACCCAACTGTACCCTTTGGTTTCAAGGGTGTGGAGCAGGGAGCATCACCCTGCGGGTTTCAAACAAGTGTTGACAGGCATATTTTTAGCAATCTAAATCAAATGCGTTAAATCCAATAAGAGTGAGAGGCATCATGGGCCAGTTGCATGCTCAGGGAGCTTTTAGACTGAGAGAGCTGATGGGCCTGTGCAGCACATTTTGTTTTGTTCAGGTAGTTGATGGTGGTACCGTCCTGAGGTTGTGAGACCAGGATAAGGGAACACATTACACCAGTTCCAAGTCTCTGCACTGTCCACTTGTCTGCTTCAGAGATTTTAACATCCATTCATTGGTTTATAAAACTCTCAGTAGTCTTGCTCCAACTCCTACCTCTTTATCCTTCTGTCTTTTATCCTGGGAACCACCTACAATCATCAGGTCTTCTATTATCCAAAGCTAACTCAAGACCTACCTTTTTTAGTATATCCTTAAATTAATTTTTTCTGGACACCTGACGTTTCAGTTTTTTTTTACTCACCTAAATAAAGTATTTTATATTTTTTCTTCATTCCACACACAATCTTCATCTATTTTTGCTGTTACATATTTTATGATTATAGTTTTTATTAGCTTATTTTTTCTATCCTACCTGTTGTTTTTTCATTGTAATTGTGTCATATATGATGGTGTCTTAGTTCATTTCTTTGGGTCCTTTAATTATAACTGAGACTTTGATACTTTTGCAATATGAAGTGAAAACACATGCTACATTCTAGATCTTTTGAGTCATCAAATAATCAGATTTGAGAAGGATGTAACATATGACCCTTTTTTTTTTTCTATACCCATTTCAGTTGTGCAGCGACGGCCTATGTCGTCACTTCCTGGCGGCTCCGGGGAGAACATACTATACACCGTACTGTGCGGTGGAGCCTTTGTCGCTTCTGTGTCATATGTAAGTAATATTGGATGATAACTAACATACACTTAATAAGGCCTTCAACAAAGCATTAACCTGATATTTTAGTCTCATTACTGAAAGGTTTCAGTCTTTATTTGGCCTTGGATGGTTTCAGACTTTTCCTCTGTCCACAGGCATACATGACTGTGACCAGCGACAAGGAGAGGTACAACGGTAATGTTGCAGAAATCCAAGCCAGGCCCAAGAAAGAGTGGGAACCTAAACCATGGCCACCGAAGAGTAAGTATCCTTCACCTGCTCCTTTACCATAAAACAGGTGGTTATCACCAGCAGATCCCTTAAGTGATCGTAAAGCATGAGCAAAGTAATCTGATACGTCTGTGCTCTCTTGTTGTTGTCATGTAGGTTTAATTCAGGGCACCCACTTTAACTTAAAAGTATCGTCATTTGACGCCAACAAATCCTTTGTGAAATGTTCTCTTCCCTTTATTGTTTTATGATCAAAACATTCAGGTTACACTTTTTTCTTCTTTTTTTAAAAAAGCAGATCAGTCACAACCTTCAATTAAAATTACAATTACTATTATTTCTATAAGTACATCTTCTAATATTCAACTTGGCTACTCAGTTGTGAATGTTTGCTGTTTTGGTTGATATGATAGGAAAGTGAATATCTTTGGACTGTTGGGTTAGTCAAAACAAGTAGATTGAACACATCAACCTGGGCTTAGGGAAACTGTGATGAGCATTTTCTTACATTGTATAGACCAAATGATTCAAATTATCAACAGATTAATCTCTAATTAAGTTGATTCTTAGCTGGAGTCTATTAGGAAGCATAGTTCAGTTACACGAAAAAGAAAACTGCTGCTGAATAAACTACGAAAGTTTATTTTTGAAAAAAGTGAAGTAAAAGAAACTAACTCATGGTTCACTTACTGTATTTGTGATCAGTGGCAAATACACCATCTCTATGATGAGGAAACAAGCACATGTGACTTTTATAAACCAACCTCCTCACTAACGCTGGTTTCCGCTGAACGTAAACATCCTCTGGTCCAGCAGCCACTCTGTCTGATCATATCAGTTGTTGTGATACGCGTTTATGATTTGTTATGGCTAGCTGGATCTTATCTGCTCCTTATTGTATTTAAGATAAATAGTTTATTTGATCCAGTTTAATAAGTCTGACTGAAGTAAATATAGAAATCACCACTGCAGCAGCACAGTCACTATTGCATGGAGGAGGATGAATCCACTGAAAGGGATCTGACTTCTACAGAGTCATGCCCACTGCTGTGATCAGAATGAACCAAGTATCTTTCACCGTATATTAAAAACAATCACATGTAGGACTGAGAATGGAAAAATCCCCACGTTCCACTGACGTACATTTTGTGACCTGTGACTTTATCTTAAATGAAAACAAATGTAGGGCTGAACAGTAAGCCCAAATTCAATTTAAAACAAAAATTGTATATTGCAAAGTAGTATATTGGGACATACCTTTATCTCTTTATTAAAAAAAGCTGAAGTTTGGGTATTTCAACTGGTTCCAACTTCTATATATAATCTTTTATTATCTGTAAGATAATGTACAGTATTATAGTTAGTATAGCCAGTCCACTGACCAAATACTAATAGGTTGTTTCTAATGAATAAAACCTTTCATCTGATCTCACACATTTAACTGATTCTCTAAATACAATGTAGTATGTGTAGTTATATGAAAATGTGTTTAAGCTGCCTGAAAAGAACCAACCTGTATATTCTTCCACATTAAACTGAACATTTCATGACTGCTTAAAGCTCATTGTGTGACTGAGTGGCTGTAACTCATTGAAACTGACACTGGTGTTTGTGTTTACTTGCAGGTAGGGATGATGAAGAGGGTAAGTTATGACATCACAGATATTTTCTTAATTCATCATCACTGCCTGATATCACTCACTGAAATGTTTGATGTGGTTTCAATGAACTGACAGCATGGGCCTGATTATTGGATTCTTAATTGAGTTTGAATGAGCACTATCACAAAGAAATAATCTCATGAATCAGTCATGGTTCCAAAATGACAGCCAACAGTGGGAAAGAAACTACACAAATGACTAAAAGTATATCAGCGAGGCCATGTGGATCACAGCTTCTGTGTTTTAATGTTTTTATTCCAAAAGAGCGGAGCAAGGTTAGTAAATCAAAATAAATTATCGAACAAAACCTCAACTGAGCTAGGAGCATATGAAAAAAATCAAAGCTTGTATCTTTCAAACATTTAAGGACAAAAGCAAAGATGTAACAGCCACTTGCACATTGCGCAAATGTTTATTTCTAAGTAATAAATTGGCAAGATGCTCTAAATAATTTTGGTGCGTCCCAATTCTGTTGGACCAGCTCAGTCTTTGATCTGATTAACTTTCCATAGTGAAATTCATCCTTGTCCTCTGGTCGTAGGTTTTATCTGCAGCAGTGTTTAGGAACTTGCATGTCTGAACACACTTTGAAATCCTCCTCCAGTGCTTGATTACACTTACACTGTTAACTTTGACAAACTTGTCATCCTTTGTGAACAGAGTCTCTACTGATTTGACTGTGCTGACCAAAAGGCTCGGTCCCTGAACCAATCCCCTCGTTTGACACCACTCAGTCCCTCGTCTCTCTCCCTCTCACTCTTTTCCTTATACCTCTTGTTTCAATTGGATTTGTCTCTACTAAGACTTTAAAGTTTTAGCCTTTTTCCAAACTTGGAATTTGAAGGCCCTGTGCTCCAGGTCAAACTGCTGACTTGTTACAATTACCTTATATCTAAAGGCCAGTTTGTGGTTTCTGCTTGCAGTCAGACAAATACAGATATTTCTGCTTATTATCCAATCAGACATGTTCCACAGATGTTACTACAAAGCTCCTGACATAGGCACATGGTGGAATTTACATCATGTGCATCTCTGTGGAGGTGGAAACTATGCATTTGGCCTCTAGACTTTTTCTCATAGAGCACTCACCATTGACATCAAGTGTATCTCTCCAGCAGCTTTTATCCATTTTTCACAAATTCATTTACACAGTCTCTGTGTTTGAATTTAGATTGACGGTGACATTGTGTAAATTGAACTTAAATTTCTTAAAGCTAAATTTCTTCTTCCCTTTCTCTAACTTTGTGTCTTTACTCTTTTCAGTGTAATGCTAAAGCTAAGGTCCTCTGTGGCCGCAAAGGATATTCATCATAGAACTGGAATCTTTGGATCAAAATCCCTCTCTCCTCCTTTCCTCTTCTCCTGTACTCCTAAGAATCAGTCTTCTACTCGGCCTAAAGCCTCTGGACAGTACTGTGAAGGATATTGGTTCTACACTCGTTTTACCTCATGCTGCTAAATGATATCTGAAGAAAATACGTGGACTGGACAGAAATATCCACAAACTACTTCTGTCAGATTTCGTTTTCAATGGACTATATTACTGTTAACTTCATGCAGATTTTCAATGTTAACCAAATCTTTCTTTCTGTGGGACATTGGTCAGTTGATCACTGCTAACACATTAGGATCCACTGCTGTGAGTGATAGTGCTTCACTAGTTTTAATCCAAAGTAAGCAAACTTTATTTATCTGGCGGTTGTGATATAAAATCATTTTGTTTTTATATTAGCAAATCTTTTACAGCAGCAGTACCTCTGACTGTGAACAAAAAAAATAAAATGACATTGAGATGGAGGATGAGGTTGCTGGCAGATATGCAGATAAAATGACTGCAAGCCACCTCCTTCTAACCATGATTCCTTGGCCCTTGTGGAGAGCTCAACATTGTACATCCGGAAGTAAAAATCGTTTTTTTTGGCGATGTCAAAAAGTACTACACTACCCACAATCCTTAGGTGTAATGGTGATGTCCCTGATTGGTGGATCATGCCATTTCCATTGGCAAAAATCATCTCGCCCTCAATCGGTTGGCTCAGCGTTGCATAAGGTTTACCACAGTGATCAGGATTTCTGTCAATCAAGAAAATGAATGGGAAACTTGCTTCCTGAAACAAGTGGGTGGTCACTGATGCGTTCAAGTGTGTCAGGGATGTTTACACAGTGTCAGGTGACCGCCACATGGATGGGCATCACTTTCCGATTCTTGGTCAATTTTCTTACTTTGGCAACTATGGTTGCAACAGTTTATTTAGACTTGTCGACAGCCTTTTTCTTCCCCATAGCCCTATGGGTATTGTTGCCTTGTCATACCGACTGATGGAAAAATAATTTAAACAAATGTCCGCAACGTAAACCTGTAGACACCATTGTTACTTTGTCCAGGAGACTCTTGAAGAGCACTGGAGTCAAATGGAAACTCACAGTGGAGAAAAAGACACCTAGGTCTAGCATCCCCTCCACATTGTAACTCAGCAGAGCTACAGTGTTTAAGTGTTTACATTCAGCCCATTTTTAATAAAATCTCACAAGCCAACATGGAGGTTATTATCACTCACAGCAGTCGACGCTCGGGTGTTTAGCAGCAGAGTCGAAGTGGATTCCTGAATGTGTCTCACAATACTTTTTTGTGTTGATGGTTAAATATGGAACAAATTGTGACGGGATCTGAGTTAAAGATTAAAATGCACAACCTATCAAGGCTGTTTCAGTGTCTGTTTGACTGTCAGACTCACTTTCACAGTTCCAGATAAATCATAGCTTGCTAATTGAATGGTAAGAACCAGATTCAACTTCACCCCCTCTGCCCTACACCTCAACCCCCCCACTCCTCTCCTTGCCCTCCCTCCTCCCCCACCCTCCCTTATGTCTGTTGTGCTTTTTCCTGTCTTTCAGTTTGCATGCGTGTTGTGTGGTGATTTTGTATTTTTAGATGAAGCATTCACTGACGTGGTGGTAAGGTTCGGGTGGCATGTAAAAAAGAGAGTTAATGACTGCTGGTAGTTAGGTTTCCATCCAACTGTCCTCCTGCTGCTCATATGGACAGTGTTTCATATTGACTCCAGTCTAACATGACAACTAAAGGATACCTCACCAGAGAATTGCATGCATTAATAAACCAGTGAATCCTACAGAGACATGGGACATCATTAGGTGGACGTGGACATGTAATGTAACAAAATGCATCCTGTTCTCTACTTTCTCAGGCTGTTCCTAAAATAATGAGTTTGGATAAGATTGAACACGTAGCTTCTTAAATGAATTCCCACATTATACAGTAGCCTGATGCCAGACAGAGGTGTGAATGTTACTATCAGGCTGTAGTTTTAAAAGGTATCAAACTGCCATTTTTCTAAATTCTTCCACTTGTAGCTTATAAGATTATTCAGTGTAATGATTATTTGTAGTATAACAACTTGGATGGAAATTCAGCTACTGATAATGTATTAATATTCTTTTCTTAAGCTGCTTTTGAATATAATCAAGACATCTTAAACATTTGAAAATATTGATGCTTTGCTTTATTTATCATTTAACTGCTTTACATGCATCTGTAGAATGCACACATTGGCTGCACCAGTGATAAATACTATGTAGGTTGGGTGGCTGCAGCGCTGTAGAGGGAACTTCAAGACTGTTGTCTGCTCACTATTGCAGATGATAGAATGTGTCTGGTCTGCTAATACTCTTGTGGTCATTGTGTTCCAGGTGGAGAGGAGGAAGAGGAGGCAGCAGAAGAGGCAGCAGAAGAAGATGCAGTGGCTGTGGCTGCCGGTGGAGAGGCCGAGGTCGGGGAAACAGAGGACGCTCCAGCTGCTGAGAGTGAGGCTGAAACCGTTGTGGAGGAAGTCGCAGAGGTAGTCGCTGAAGCTGCTGAAATGGTCGCTGAGGTGGCGGAGGGTGTTGCAGAGGCTGCGAAGGAGGTGGAGAGTGTCGCCGAAGAAATAGCCCAAGTAGCTGAAAGTATTGAGGAGGCCGCCCAAGCTGTCGCAGAACCCACCATCGCTGCAGAGGAGCCAGAAAGCAATGGTACGACTTCTTCATCTGAGGAGGAGGCAGCTGCCTCTTAAGTCTGACATAGTACAGATTCACGACAGGGAGAGACGCACACTACCAGATAAACACTTAACTCTAAACCACTAAGCAAAGAGCCCCTGACAGATCTTTTCCCTTTAACACTGAGAACAATAAAACTAGTTACTTGCAGTCACTGGCTTTAGAACCACTAGAGGTTAGCTGCTACTCCTCAGGTGCCTGGGATCACCTCTTATCCTATGTTCTCCTTAAAATGTATATTTTCTCATTTATTTATTGAAGTGGGTGTGAAGGGCAGCACTGTGTGCAAATCTTTTCTTCAGGGATCTCAAGATACCTTCCGATTTTTCTGGTGTGGCGCATAGATCACGGTGTATGATGTCTATATTTGTTCCACTTATTATTTGGCCTCGAGATCATCTTCTCAGCCGGGCCCGTGATTTACAGCTGCACACCACAGTAACACATTTCCAGTAAAACATTTCCAAAGTGGCAGTTAGATCTTTATGCAACGCTCATTTGCAGTTATGGGTGAAATAAATGTGATCACTACATCAAGCATATTGGCCCTGATTTTGCACTGGTAACTTAAAAACCTGCTTATTCTTCTGAGACTACCTTATTTCAGGTTACATCAAACGCAAGAACAATAACAAGCAGGAAATCCCCTCAAATGTGTCATCATCAGTATCATTTTGTTTCGGAGGTTTTATGATATTAGATGAAACGCTGTGTCTTTGATATAAACCTCTGTAATGCTGTACAACTCTGCCAGGTACCACAGAGCAGGTACACTTCTGTTTAGGGTTGTGCAGTTGTGTACATCAAACGGTAAAAGTAGATGGCTTTGTACAAACTCTGTAACCGCTACAGTGTTGCTGGTTGTTTTTTTTCGTAAGTGTAATGTGAGACTGTCGGAGAAATCATATGATCAGAGAAGCTGCTAAAAATCTCATCAGTTAAGAAAGTTATTGAAACAATATGTGATCATATTTTTATTTTGCTTATAACTGGATAAGGAGCACTGTGAAGAGTTAACGGTAATACATCGAGCCATACAATAAAGCTTTTCTCAAACTGGAAAGATATACTGCCGTCTTTAATTTGTCTAAACTTCTGGTCCCTTCTTTTCACCACAGCAGAAACAACAAAACACAAGAGAACAAGGCTCTGCTCATTGTCAGTATTTTAGTAGCTAAGTGAGAGCTGGTGATGATGATCATGGTCGGTCTTAATGTTTGCAACATGTTATTAGCTGTTTTGATTATGTAGCCAGGCCAAAGACTTGTTATTTACCGTTACTACTAACGTAGAGTAACACATGGAGTCATTGCGTAGCATACAATGGCAGAACAGTCAGAGGTGTGTGTTTGCGCCGTGTCAGAGTTGCAGGCAAGCGGCTGAGGTACGGTCTAAGGGTGTCCAAATCGATCAGTTTATTGGTGGAAAAAATGTTGTTGCACCAAAAAGTTTTACTCAATGGGTGTGTTTGGGGCTTTACATGCAATAAACAAATCAGTGGCACCTCCCATTCCCTTACGAAGAAAGATGAGCTATTTTAAGACCATGCAAAAAATGGAAAAATATATGTTTAGGAGAAGTGATGAGTTATTAGACATTTAGTCTTGACTTTTTTTTCTACAATAATACAAATGATTTGCTTTACCATCTTGCACCACATGTTGTTGTAATTAAATTATTAACTGAGGCTCTCCTTTGCATTTTCCTATCCCCACTTTCTGCATGTCACTTTCCTGCACAGTACTGACTCAGTGGGACCTCTGGTCATCAAGGTGACAGTCTGGGGTTACTGGCATTAACATTTTAAATCGGTTTTGCTGATATATTGGGTGATTTGTACTTTCTTACAGATGCTATGTATATAAGAACTGCTTTATAATTTTCCTGGAAATTTCAGTGCTGAAATGACAAAGATGGGAGTGTCATCATTGCATATTGTTTTCACCAGAGAGAACTTGGTGATTTGAAAAATATTAAATTATTATTTAACTGTCCAAATCATCCATACTGTATCCTAAACACATCTTCACGGTCAAATTCAAGACCTCTTTGTTTTAGTTAAACACATTGTTTTTACAAACTATAAGCTGTATTGGACACTTTAACACTTTCCTCAGATTTATTCATTTATTTAGTTTCAAATCAATGTATCCAAACACTACCTAACTTACCTATTATTAATACATGTGATGCTTTTGTCTGTTCACCATTTCTGTGGCAACCTTTTCATACATTAGTCTGCCAGTACTCTATCATATGGCACTGTTGGGGCCCTGCTAACTATCGCACCTTTCCTGGCAACACTTTTGTTTCTCATCAACTCTCTTCTGGGGGTTGACCTTGCACCTGCATGTGCTCACAATGTCCCAAAACACCTGCTCACACTGATATTAGGGTTTCACAAGTTGCCTTGGCCAAGTACCTCAAGTTTTGTGCGCTAAATGTGGGATGGCTGGATT
Source organism: Hippoglossus stenolepis (assembly GCF_022539355.2). Classification (NCBI taxonomy): domain Eukaryota; kingdom Metazoa; phylum Chordata; class Actinopteri; order Pleuronectiformes; family Pleuronectidae; genus Hippoglossus; species Hippoglossus stenolepis. Next base: position 1,577,243 of record NC_061489.1, read on the forward strand.
TTTTTGTTGCAGTGCTGCCGGTAGCTGCCTCTATTGAAGAGTTACTGAAGACGACTGAAGTAAAGGACGAGTTGGTACCTGCAGAAGAAGCTCCTACACAAGTGGAAGTTATACCTGCAGAAGAAGCTCCTACACAAGTGGAAGTTATACCTGCAGAAGAAGCAGCTGCACCAGTGGAAGTTGCATCTGTGCTTGAAGAGGCCCCTGCACCAGTAGAAGTTGCACCGGCAGAAGAAGTGGCTGCACCAACAGAAGAGGCGCCTGCACCAGTTGAGGTCATAACTCTAGAAGAGACGCCTGCACCAGTTGTTGAGGAGGCTCCTGCACCAGTTGAGGTCATAACTCTAGAAGAGATGCCTGCACAAGTTGTTGTTGAGAGGCCCCTGCACCTGTGGAGGCTGCACCTGTTGTTGAAGAGGCCCAGGCACCAGTTGAGGTCATAACTCTAGAAGAGGCACCAGTTGTTGAAGAGGCCCAGGCACCAGTTGAGGTCATAACTCTAGAAGAGGCACCAGTTGTTGAGGAGGCCCCTGCACCTGTGGAGGCTGAACCAGTTGTAGAAATCTCTGCACCAGTAGATGAACCAGTAGAAGAGACCTTGGCACCACTTGTGGAGGCTCCTGCACCAGTGGTAGAAGAGGCTGGACCAGTAGAGGCTACACCAGTGGCGCAAGAGGCATCGGCTCCAGTAGAACCTGAAGTTTCCTCGGCTCTAGCTGAAGAACCAGTCACTACAGCTGTAGAAGTCGCTACAGCTGTAGAAGAGGTTGCAGTAGCCGTCACTGCAGAAGTAGCCAGTGCTGTGGTGGAGGAAGCAGCGGCAGCCCCTGTTGAGTCCCTGGCAGAAGAGCCTCAGAGAGAGTACATTGTTGTTGTTCTGGAAGGAACACCAAATGCAGAGAAGAGGCCTAGGGTGCTTGGAGTGGGGCCAATGAGTGGTAGAATCATCCCAGCGCCAGATGATGACGACGTCCCTGCTTCTGAGGTAACTTTGTCAGACTGATCACTTGGGCTCAATGAGAATGTTGATCAATACATGTTGTGCATTTAGAAAATATTCAGCTCCCTTCACTTTCTCACAATTTATGTAATGACTAAATAAAACAGAATTTTTTATATATATTTGCAAATGTATAAATAAGTGTTGTCATAACTATTCACTTGACATTTAGCAAAAATCTAATTTTAGTTTGTCATTATAGGGTATCAAGTGTAGATTGATGAGGTAAAAATCATGTTGGATTTTGGCATAGGGATACAACACAACAAAATGTGAAATTTAAAAGGATGTGATAACTTCCACAATGTACTCTAAGTAACCAAACATAATTTGTACATCGTCCAGCCTTACTTGTACAGTATAACAGAAAAGGTTCAAGTGACCAATTTTCACTATTGGGATACTTCAGTATTACTAAGATATACTTGCTGTAAAGAAATGTAATGAAATCCCCCCCACACCTACTCTAACGTGGATTTTTAAATTTTGTTACTCAGGGTAGGCGACGTCTTCTTAGGATGCAAATGCAGTAGTTCCAATGAAGGTACTGAGCCTTTGGCTATTTCTCCCATGGTAGAGAAGGCAGTGAACATGATACCTTAACATCCCTCCCCCTCACTTCCTCATTGCAGATTCATATATGCACTAGGGATGTAGAAAACTATCTTGGATGTGTTTATATAGACACTTTGTACAATCCTGTTGACACATGTTTTACTGTCCTCCATCACAGTAAACGGCTCCTGAAAGATTGAACGACTGTCTCGTACAGAAGATGAGGATGTGCCTTTCTCCAACATGATCCCGTCGTCCTTTTACCCTGAAACCCAAGGACCTGTGCAGTTTCACTGCAAAGACACACAATAGACAGTGTTTAGAGCAATACCTTCTTAATGGAACTGTCATCCAACTATATTAGCAGCGGTCCACATAGCCCATCACTGTGACACTCCACACTGACCTTTATGTCTTGACTCTATAGTCTCACGATGAGCCCAGTCAGTGGTATAGATGTCTGATTCATCATTCAGTAACCCTTCTTATTACTGTCTGTTTACAGATGTGGACGTAACTGAGCCATTCAGTCTCCCTTTATTCTCACTGTTACAGTTTACTGCCTCAAAAATCACTACAGTGGAAAACCCTAATACCCACCACTGCAATCTGTTCACCCAATCGCTGGCCAGCCACTGCAGTGTTACCTCTTCAAGTGAGTCACCAGCATTCTTTACATGACCCAACCTCAGGTCTTCCCTCTGCTTCTATTGGTGTGAAAATGAACAGCTGGAAACACTTGTTTTATCTTTCATGATGAAATGCAAAAATGTGCAGAGTAGCTGTGTTGTTACCTCAGTTTTCCTCAGTCTTTGAAATGACACTTCAGACCTCTTTTTTTCACTGCATAAAGTGAGTTTGTTCCTTCTTACTTGTAGATAATCTGATGACTATACAGTGAATGTGCAAATTTACATCAAGATTTAGCTCAGCAGCATGCTTCAGTAAGGAAAAGGCAGGAGAAAGTATAATGATCAAGCTGATGTGTAAGTTATTGCTTCTGTCCTTTCTGAGTGTTGTTGTTTTGCTCTGGCAGTCCGACCTGTTTGGATGTTATTTAAAGGCCTGCAGCAAGTGTGAACAGTTATGACCGATGTGCTAGTGTGACATGAAACGTGTGTTTGGGAAGTGTTGCAGTATGTCTGAAGGAAAGTCTCCGGTGTGAAATGCTTTGAAAGCTCTGTCCTTGTTCTCTTGTCTTTGATTTCCTATTTCACGTGCTCTCCCCTCTTATATTGAATTTCTGGTTTTCTTAGCTTTGCATATACAATGTTAAACTGATGTGAGAGGATTGAACATGATTGTTTGTGTATATTTAAAAAATGGAAATGAGTTTCAGAAAGTTCATCTGCTTCTGTCATTAATGTTCACAGGCAGGTTTCTGTAGTGAGCTGTGAGTAGAAGCCTTCGACTAGACGAAGGGCAACAACTGTCTGTGAGACATTACTGTTTTTCTTGTTTCACTAAATAAAAAGGGATTAAATATTTTGTCTGTTTCATTGTCATTTTTTCCAGGAACACTTGAGTCCACTTACTGTGATCATCTGTTGCTCTGACTCTGCTTGTAAAGGGGAAAAAAACTACACTTAAGAGAGTTGGATTCAGGGACATGGGCAGGGGGGGCACTGCCCCCAGCTGAAATCTGATTGGCCCTTGAAGTGCCCATGTCCTGTCAGTAGTCTTTAAAAAACAATCTAGTCACATACTAACAATAACTGACAATTTAAGAGTTATTTTCTTACTGAATAACTAATTGTACAAGATGTTGGCCCCTCTGTGTAAATTGTGGCTCCTGATTTGAAAGATCTTAGATCCACCACTGTTCTAACATAGAGGGGCTTAACTCTTGAGTTTGATGGGTAATGGGAGCCTAGTTAAATAAAGTATGTGAGGGGGTTGTTTCTGCTGAAATGGAATAAAAAATAGTATATTCTCTTTCTGCAGTCTCATTTTCTTCTGCCCCTTTAGGGTATGATGAATGAAAAGATGAAGTTGTGTTCGCAAAAAACAAAGCAGTGCTGCGCTCAAAACACTCTACTTCCTCTTACCCGACCAGCAGCAGCTCATGTTGGTTGATTTTAGCAAATTTACATTTGATATATGGTGAAAACTTCCAGAAAGCTTCTGTCTGATGGAAACTCACACAAACACTTAACTGTCAGTTTAAGTTAGTGGACATGTGGTTGTTTAACACGAGAGATGGATGAGTGTGGTACTCACACAGCGCACAGTGCCAGATACAGGTCCTTCTGTGGACCAATCTCCATTCAGCAACATTTAATTCCGATATCGGACTCTGATGAGAAGTTGTGGGTTTTTCAGACAGTCAAATCGGATCAAAGCCTCTGATTATACACACACTCCCAGTGAGTTAGCCAAGCTTAGTTTTTGAATATGTTTTATATAAGATGTTTTATGTAATGCTGTTTACTTAATCATGAACATTTAATATTACACAGAGGATTTTGTATATGGACCAAAACTGCCAAGATTAAAAATAAATGAAACAATGTTCTCTGATATCGATCAACCAACAGGCAAAAAGTTGATCATTGGGGGGGAAATGCAAAGAAAAATAATGAACACCATTCCACCATACTCCTAGTTACTGTAGCTTTCTCTCTGTCAACATCGTCAGTCCCATCTCTTGCTCTGGCAAACCAGTCATCGCTGACATGAAACACAGCATTCCTTGTGCACCAGCAAGAGAATGTTACCACAGACTAGACCTAAAACAAGCGAAATACAGAGATTTACCTGTCACTGATGGGCTTCATCAGCTTTAAATGGACCCCATGTAAAAGTCCTGCACTTCAGGTTTAACAGAGTTAAAAAAATGTGTTGACCAAAGTAAATAAAGTAACATAAAATAATTTTCCTGTAAAATTCGGCCCTAACTCAATGAAAATTGTTTAAGCAATGAAGAAACAAAGGCTTCATCCTGACATATTGATCAGATATGAATGTGTCCTTGCGTGTGTTTGCAGCTGTACTTAGCGCTGCTCACCTGTGATTGGATCACCCAGGACTTGTTAATACCAGGTATGAACAGGGTGCTTGTCTGGTTTAGGATAAAAATGTAAACTTCTGTTGGAAACAAAGATCAGTTGAGTTTAGTTTGTGCTGTTTAAACTGAACTGGAAAATACATTTGGGAATTGGCTTCTTTCCTGCAGTGGTGGAGTAAGTCTTTAGATACTTCACTTAAGTAGTTGCTCAAGAAGTTAATGCTGCAACATAACAACACTACATCTTCAGAAAAGGTCCTGCACTGAAAATGTTGCATGAGGTAAAGTACTCATGTGTTTGATAAATGTATTTAAGTATCATACATTGTCTCTTTATCATGCATTAATGTGTACATTGAATGTCTGTAAGATCATCATATGTTTTCTTCATTAAATATCAATCATTCATTATAATTTATCAAATCAATAATTTATTATGTAATCATAACTCAGCAGTCAGATAAATGTAAAGGAGTAAAAAGTGTATTGTTTTTCACAGTATGCACAGTAATGGAGTAGACATAAAGCAGGATAAAATGGAAATAGTTAAGGTACCTCATATTTGTACATCCTTATCTGTGGAAACTAATGAAGAACAGACATTCAGCATCAATTGATCTGAAGGAGACTGTGATGTCTTGGATTTATGAAGGCTGGAGGAAGTAAAGTTCTGGAAGAGCTAAGGTTGGTTACATCTCATTTTTATCTCCATTTGATAGATAAGGCCAAAGCTAGTAGTAAATGAATCTTGAAGATTATTAATAATCTTACAAGGAGGAGCCGTGTTCAGGAGAGGTTCAGCTTAATGCACAGTGACAGAAGACAATCAGTTTTTAGTGTTTCCTTTTAGTCTATGAGTCACAAAAAAGGAATTGGATACAATTCAAGATGCTGCAGGTCAGTTTAAAATTCACTGCTCCAAAAGATTAAGGGAACACTTCACAAACAGGATATCATTGAACAAAATATTTCGTGTTGAGGGGGATCTCCTCCCAGACCTGGATCAGGGCATCAGCTCGTGGACAGTCTGTGGTTGTACTTGGCGGCACCGGATACACGATACATAACGTCCAAGAAGTTCTCAATCAGATTCAGGCCTGGGGAACGTGAGGGTCAGTCAATTGCATCAATGCAGGAACTGCCTCCACACTCTGGCCACATGAGGCCGGGCATTGTCCTGCACCAGGAGGAACCCAGGGCCCACTGCAGCAGCGTAAGGTCTGACAATCGCTCTGAGGATTCCATCCCGGTACGTAACAGCAGTCAAGGTACAGTTGGCTATGAAAGGGAGGTCTATGCGACCCTCCAAGGATATGCCTCCCCAGACCATCACTGACTCACCGCCAAACCGGTCATGCTGGAAGATGTTACAGGTAGCAGCACGTTTGCCACGGCATTTCCTGACTCTTACACGCCTATAACGTGCTCAGTGTGAACCTGCTCTCATCTGTGAAGAGAACAGGGCACCAGTGGCGAACCTGACAGTTTGTTTAGAAACAGCCTGCTGGAGGGCATTTTGTAGGGCTCTGGCTACTCTGCTCCTCCTGCTCCTCTTTGCACAAAGGAGCAGATACCAGTCCTGCAGAGGGGAGGTTGACCTTCTACATCCATGTCTAGCACTCCTCGTGTAATGGCCCGTCTCCTGGTATCTCCTCCATGCTCTTGAGACTTTGCTGGGAGACACACAGCCAACTCAAATTCTTGCGATGGCACGCATATATGGGCCATCCTGGAGGAGATGGACTATCTGTGCAAACTGATTGGGTGCTATCATGCTATCAATTACAAAAATGGCATCAGCAAAATGCAAAACTAAAGAAAAATCCAACAGGAAGGATAAGGAGAGAGAAATGATCTGTAGCAATCACTTGCAAACCAATCCCATTTTGGGGTTTGTCTTGCTGTCACCTCTACAACCACTTGTTGTTACTTTCAATTTGCACCAAAGCAGGTGAAATTGGTCGCTTCCTAAATGGAGTTTGCTGTCCGAGACGTTAAATTGACTTGGTGTTATACTGTGATGAATAAGTGTTCTCTTTTCTTTTTTGAGCAGTGTATAACGCAGGGGTATGATCAGTATGTCAATTTTTTCATGAAACTTTACAATTATGTTAATCGGGTAGTGGAGCGGTGACACTTGATATTTTGGGCTTCATGATTTTGTCTTGTGTCTGTTGTGATAAGCTGGCGACCTGTCCATGCTGTATACCGCCTCTTGTACCTTTAAATATATGTATCCAAAAGCTTCTCCTCTGGGAGTTATTCCCCTTCTCTCATAAATTGTACTAGGTATATGTTTATTGTTGCATTGAGTGTTCAGATTCCGTCAATACCACTTATCATCATTCTGTTCTCAGTACTTGAAGATGAAGATGACTTTTGATTAGATGAGATAAACCATAAGGAACAGCTTTGCTCACATTATTGAATTCCCTGCTGGTTACAGGAGTAACTGATCATAAACTAAACAATAAACCATCTCAACGGTCACTTACGATAATATTATTTGTGTCCACCCGCTTTTGCTCGTCTTCGTTGTGATGATGTCACACGTACGATGATTCTGCTGGGGTTTGTCCTCATGACGTCACGAACGTCTGCGCTCTGACCCTGTGGTTGTAGAGAAGAGGCGGCGCGCCGGAAAGCTACAGGATAGCAAGAAGCTAGCAGGTGTGAACCCAACCTGGAGGTCTGCAGCGGCGCTCACCGGCTCCAGGCGAACGCGTTACGTCTTCAGGTGTCTCTGAAGTGATTCCCGTCGGACGGAGCAGCTGCAAGCGCCTGTTTACACGAGCGAAGTCCGCGCTCTGGCCTCGACAACGGTAGCTAGCATCAGGCCCAGCTAGTGCTAGCCGCGGAGCTTACTTTCCCGTTACCAAAAGCAAAACAAGGTAAGCGAGGGAAACTCGTTGTATGGACATATCGACAGTCTCCCACGGACTCACAACACACAGGTGTGATTTGCTCTGCTGGCCGGTCAGCCACAGTCTTCTCCTTCTTTAAAATGTGTTTTCGCTAGCTTTATGCTAACCGATTCGAGCTCAACAACTAACCCTATTGACGGCCGCTGAGTTATTTGGTTGTAGTGGGGTGTCTCCCCGTTAAAGAAGTAGGCAGTGTTTGTTTTGTATTTTATTGATTAACTGGCGGTACTTGAAGTACATTGTATATTAGCTATGTTGGTTTCGTTTAGCTAAATATCGGAATTATTAGCTAACTAGTTAGCAGGAGAGTCTCAGCGAGGCGAGAAAGTAAACATTAGGCTGTGTGAGGAGAAAGGTCAGCTCCTGTCATCTCCAACCAACCAGTCGGGTTAGACATTATAGAATCTGTCATGTTTTCACTTTCACTGTGTTAGCGTTGAATTAAGTCGAGCTGGCTTAAGCCAAGCCTTCTCCTCTCTGCGTCCCGCGCTGGTTGTTTACAGTGGAGGAGGAACTGTCAAGAGGAAGCCCCTGTGTCCTATAAGCCTAAACCCAGACCGGCTGCTGCTTTCAGCCGTTCAGTTTGTGTCCAGGTTTAAACGATCCTGTACACTAGACCGCTCAGCCCCCAATTTACATATAAACATCCGAGCAATATTTCAGATCTTATATTTGTTAGTTGAATCTATTATCATCAGTCTTCACCCTCCACACTGTGCCAACAGAAGAGAAGATTTCAGGAATATCTGCTAGTGTGCCATGAATTCCCATCACACTTTACAATCCAGCACTTTACTTCTTTATTCTTAGTAGGCATCAAGTCTGAGAATATAACATAACATATTTATCCATAATTATAAAAGTCACAATTATTATTCAAGTTTAATCAATTATTGATGGGAATAAATGTCTGTTGTTAGATCACTTATTAGTTGAATTTAGCATACGCCTGAAGTTAAATAATATTGTTTTGACTGGATTGTAACATGTTGTTCTGTCGTCACTAGAAAGACCACAACGTTACTTGTACTAGGTCATGAGGAGAGCAGGCGCCCCTGGAACTTTCACATGACCACTGCTCTGTACACATAAACACACTTCAAACTTGTATATAAATGAGATTTTTTATTTTTATTTACTCATAATGTAAATATTTCTTGTTGTTCGTGCTACCTTCTCCATCCTGACCCACTGTGTTGTTTTTTTTGTTGTTGGTAGGAATGAGTAATGACTTCTGTGGTAGTGTCAGACGGTGGAGGGAACATAGTGGAGTATGTCACCGTCATAGAGGAACCCCAGCAGGTGAGTCCATTCCATACATCTTTACAGCTGCAGGCAGAAAAGCACTACACCAGGTTAGAAAGGGTAGTGAGAAAGGGGAGAAGTTAACAGTACAGTGAATGCAGCTCTATTGCTCTAGTGCTCAATTTAGATGGAACCTTAAGTAATGTGATTATTTATTCCTGTGTTTACCTACTATTTTCAATACCAAACTTAAAGCTGTCCACTTGTGATCGAATCTCTCAGGATGGATGTTAATACCCAGTCTGAACAGGGCCTGAGATTTAAATATACGTCTGAAGGAAACCACGTACTGCTCATCACCTGCTCAATACCATCCCATCAGTGAAGGACGGTGGTGGCAGTACTTCACTGTTAAAGGGGTTTTCAGCAGCAGGAACAGGGGCAATGGTCAGGGTTAAGGAAAAGCATATTGAAGGAAAGTACAGTGAATTCCTTAATGAAAACCTCAGGCAGGGCCCAAGATTCACCTTCCTTCCAACGGGACAACTATCCTGACATCACAGCAGAGAAAACGCAGGAGCAGGTTAGAGACAGAGATGGGAATGTCCTCAAGTGGCACAGCCAGAGCCCTGACATCAAACATCTGTGCAGAAAGCTGAAAATAACTGTTCATTGACAGTCCCCATCCAAACTGACAGAGCCCAAGAGCATCTGCAGAGAAGAATGGCAAAAACAAATCCCCAAATCCAGTGGTTTTAAAGTTTTAAGAGTCATACTCAAGATTTGAGGCTGTATTAACTGCAAAAAGTGCTATAACTGAGCATTAAATAAAGGCCTTGAATAATTAATTCAGTTACTTGGGAGAGTTTCTCCAGAAGATGTTTATTCATTACTTCTGTGAGGTGTACTATTGTTGAGAACTGCCAACATGTTGACATCACTAAAAACATATATTTTTTTGTCTCTATCCAAACTGTGTTCAGTGTGAGCAGCATCCAGTTGAGGAGGAGGAGGAAGAGGTGGTTCAGCAGGAGGTAGAGGCGGTGATCGTGGAGGGTGGCGAGGAGGTGGAGGAAGATGTGGATGAGGAGGAGGGCATGGTGCTGCAGGATGAGGGCTGTCCAGCTGTGATTGTGGAGGAGGTGCCCAGTGCCCAGGTGGAGGAGTGCTACTCAGCTCAGGTCCTGGTGTACGACGACGAAACCTATTTGATGCAGGATGTGGCTGATGAGCAGGAGGTGGTCACTGAGGTGGCTGAGACTGGTGAGCGGGTGGAATTCTTGTAATGTGAAGTTTGCCTTCTAAATAGTGGGTTGATTTATGGGTATTTGTTGAAGTTCTTCTGTGTGGTTGGAATGGGATGTATTCTAACTTTTTTTACAAAAGCTAGAGACCTCCATGTTACAAATTCTGTTCAATAATTCCACTTCCATTCACACACATTTAATTTCCCCTCCAGCTCCAGTTATTATTTCCAGTCCCAAACGCTGTCGAAATGCAACAGTAAGAACTGTTCGTGGCTGCTTGTGTTCCCTCTAATAAGATTCTAATGCTAGAAGTGAATCTATTGATTGTCCAGAGTGAACACAACGAGAAGCAAGTTGATAAGACTGAGTCATTTTCTCTGTTTTAGTAACGCATCCAGCAAAGCCATTTCAAATACAAACCTTGTGATCACCACACTTTCTGACATGTCTCTTGTGTAGGATGCTAAACACATGTGGTATTTGAGTCTGTTATATATTGTTTGGGTTTGTGTCATGTCCACTCGCCCATTTAAGAATGCAGATACTATCCAAATTAACAAAAAGCTTTACAGTGAACTTTTCGATTTGTAACACATCATATAGCCTTGTCACATATATATTTTTTTGCTATAAATAATCAATGACAGCATTAGCTGAATCCCATTTTGCCAAAAGTCGTTAGGTCTAAAGTCTTGTATAAGTCTTGTGTCATTAGCTTTAGTTTTTCTAGTATCTATTAAATAATGATAATAATATTTAATGCTATATATTAAATTCAGCTCCAGGTCTGAAAATAAACTGCATACGACTGTCTGAAATCTGCACAAGCTTAGTATTGTTTCATACTCGTCTACATTTGCAATGCTTCACACAGAGAAATTCTGTCTTTGCACTTCAACTACTGTTGTTGTGTATTACAGCAGTAGACTGCCCCCTGCTGGCCGGAATTATGTCTGACCCTTTAGACTAGATCACAGGAAACAGGAAGGGAGGAACACATTGTCACTACAAACCCAAAACAAGGAAGTTAACATTTCAAAGTAGCTGAGGTTGCAGCACCGCATTGCTGTCTGTGTTTGTCTCATTTTCACACCAGAACCAGTATATTTCTCTTACTAGTTGTCTCAGGTCTGGTCTTACTGTCTCCTCAGTGAGTGTACTGTGTGTGCTGACAAAGGTTTGTGTGTTCCTATTCTCAGTGGAGATGTCAGGTCATGACATGGTGTGTTTTGACAAAACGTTTGAAGCAGCAGAAGCTCTTCTTCACATGGAGTCTCCTGGAGGACTCCACAGTGAACGCAACACAGGTAAACACACAGCCAGTAACACACAGGAGTCTGAGCTGCAATGAGTGGCTGTGTTTTTTTGTTGATGTATATTATTGGAATGAGTATTTGACAGGTAAATAAATTCACATCTGTTCCAGGCTTTATCTGACACCTCTAATATGAATCAGGCTGAGTACATCAGGGTTCATCACTGTACACTGTCTAATGTCCTAATTCATCCAGTTAATAGATGTCATACAGATAAAATATGTCTCATTGGCTGTGTGAAATATAACATTTGTGGACACATCCATGTGTGCATATGAACAAGCAATCTGAAAAGAACTATCTGTTATGGAGAATATCTCAGCCAGTAGTATTCCGTGTCTTGTGAGGTAGTAGTTTATGACCATGAGACTTGTGGTGATATTTAATGTGAGGATCTGCTGTCATGGGTATCTCTCTTATACACACAAACAGAAGCAATTCTACATCAGTATTTACAGGACTCCTGGCTTTTCAGCCATCTTAATAATAATAATAATAATAACCCCACATACAATGTCCATATCAGAAGTAATAGTGTGACTGTTGTTTGACCCCAGCAGAGGATGTGATGATGGAGACGGTGGTGGAGGTGTCAACAGAGTGTGGGCCCATAGAGGAGGAGTCCTTCCCGATCCCTCCTGACTGTGAACCTGCTGCCAAGAAGAAGAGAGGAAGTCAGTATCCCTGCTACACACAGGCCCCATTCAAACCTGTTGTTGTATTCAGCGCTGAGATTATCACTTCACACCTGACATTAGACAATGTCTCCACATGAACAAAACAGTGAACACAACTCAGTGGGATAGTTAAATAAAATAGAGGATGCCCATTTGTTGGTCACTGTTAATTGTGTGTGTGTGTGTGTTTGTGTTTGTGTTGAATGTAGGTGGGCGTAAGCCGAAGTCACACCAGCCTGCCTCCAATGGCTCCTTTGACTTGGGGATCAAGAAGAGACAGAGGGAGGGCAAAGGTTTGTATCAGCTCTATGTGTGAAGTTGACAGCCTGCGGCATTCTGACTGCTGGTCTAAATTCTCCCAGGAGATGTCTGTGTTATACAATGGAGTTGTCCTGGCAGCTTATGGGGTTGTGCATCAGTTCACTGTCATGCACAACAGACTCAAAGTGAGAGGTATACAGAGACGGCAAGTGCCTACCTACTAAGAACTGCATGACTCTCACAGAAACGTGCACAGCTAAAATTATGATGAAGACCTTATTATATGATATTTTGCTGCCTATAGAGAGAGAGAGAGACAGAGGGGGAGAGGGAGAAAGTTAGCGTGAGTGAGTGAAAATATCTCCTGTGGTTGTTACAGTGCGTTCACAGTCTGTTCCTGTGTTCAGCTCACACCTTGATTTTCTCTTTTATTGGTGATAGTGTGATGTAACCAGGCCTGAAAACCAACTCAAGGAGAAACATTGTTCCCTTTAATTCACTTGTTACTAATCATTGAAAGCATCTTTAAGGTGCAGTTGGCCTGTGTGAGTCTTTTTCTACAGTTTGCCCCTGACCATCAATGTAGTGATAATAACTACAGTATATGTTGTGGAGCTTCAGAAGTTTATGCGGCTGTGCTTTGTGTCCTCCAGGCAACACCACCTATCTGTGGGAGTTCCTGCTGGAGCTGCTGCAGGATAAAAACACCTGTCCCCGCTACATTAAGTGGATGCAGAGAGAGAAGGGCATCTTCAAGCTGGTCGACTCCAAGGCCGTGTCCAAACTTTGGGGGAAACACAAGAACAAGCCCGACATGAACTACGAGACCATGGGCCGAGCCCTGAGGTCACACTTCCTTCTCCACTAATGCCTCATAGTGCTGAATGCTGTCTCTCCTGTCATTCGTAATAACTCAGCTTTGATGTGCGTGTGTGTGTTTAGGTATTACTACCAGCGTGGCATCCTGGCGAAGGTGGAGGGTCAGCGTCTGGCCTACCAGTTCAAAGACATGCCTAAGAACATTCGTGTGATCGACGAGGAGGAGGAGGGCGAGGAGTTGGAAGACAGCGAGGGCGTGGCCCAGCACCCGGCTCACCAGCAGGGCCCTGCCAGCTTGGGCACCAACTCCACTGCTGCCATCCCGACTCAGCAGACCTACGTCACTGTCATCCCCAGCAATGCCACCACAAGGTCTGAGAAGTCTATTTGGCTTTCACATGTGTTCATAACCACATATTGAATCTGATTTGCTCAGTGTTGATCTGTAAAACTGGTTTATTAAGTTTCTACTACTCAAACTACAATTCAGCAGCCAAGAAGTGATTTAATTAAATGATATAGCCCAGTTCGTCATGTGTAGGTATCAACCCTTTACTTGTAATTACATTAGAAGATCACAATAATTACTCCATACTCCATCAAAAATTCAAATAATATTAACCTGTCAGTACAGATGTATTGGGTTTAACCTGAAACTTCTTGGAAATTTACTTGCTGTTGTATTCGATGCGAAGACTGAGGACACTCTTATATCTCTATAGCAAATATGAAGCAAGATCCAAAAGACTTTGAGCTTAACTTTGCATAGTCTTTCCTTGCTGAGGGTTAAGGCCAGCGGATGTCACACCTTCTTAAGCTCTATGAGACAAACTGATTTGTGAATATGGGCTATACAGATACAATTTTATTGATTGAAATATTCAGAAGGAAACGGCTAACATGATTGTGTTTAAAGTTCAGCCATGAGATTATTGATCTTGTCATTTAACTGATAAGAAATGTACTGATGACTGATATGGTGTATTCTTCTCTGCCCTGTGCCTCCTCCTGCAGACCTTTCCGAGCCATGCCATTGGTCATGACCAACTCTCTAGGTCAGGTGACGTTAAACTCCTCGTCCATTCTCACCACCACCACAGGAGTCCCGGTAAGTGTAGCGAACACCTCCGGCAGCACTCCCCCCAAACTGGTGATCCAGGCTCTGCCCACCATGCTATCCGGCTCCAAAGCAGGAGAGAAGATCACCATCATCACCATCCCGGCCAACCAGCTCGCCTCGCTCTTGCAGGCCAATTCTACAGGCCAGCTCACGCAGCTCATCCAGGCCAAACATCTGGCCACACAGCTGACGCAGCAGGCCACCACTAAGCCTGCAGCCGGCACTGCGCCTACGATCCAGGTAATCGCTGGCCGGTCAGCACCGCAGCTCATCCTGGCCAAACCAGCGGCTGTGGCTCAGCGATTGCCTCAGCTCCAGGTGAGCCAGTCTCACCCCACCCTGGTGAAAATCCCCGCGCAGCCCCTGAAGCCCTCCGACTGTCAGCCTGAGGCAGCACAATCACAAGTAATAGTAGTAGAGGTGCCGCGCCCTTCCGGCAGCCCACCAGCAGCATCAGGAAAGACCCCGTCATCCTGAGGGGGTGGTAGTACAGGAAATGACTGTGGACGCTGCCGTGGAGGTGCAGGGCACGTCCCACACCTCCCCCGCCTCAGAGCAGAGCTGCTCTCTCATTGGCTCTCAGACTTTCAGCCTATTGTTGGTTTCCAAGGAGACTGAAGCCACACAAAGGATTAAAGGGACTGTTGTAAACACACTCACACAGGTGGTTCAGAGCTCAGAAGACATGGGCAGCCTTAGATTGTACATGAAAAGCTCCTTTTGTAATCAAACCTAATATAAAAGCCCAATGAGACTTTGTTGTAAACAAAAATGTAAAAAGCATTTTTTTGATACTCAGCAGGTATGTAACAGTACAGGCGTAGTTTGACTTCATCTCTTTCTTTCCTCTTTTTTCAGTCTAATTGTTTGTCTGCAGAGTTCTGTTACTCCACAGCACTGTCACCTTCTCCCAACGTACAGCATCTTTTTCTACTGGTCATCAAAAGAGAGTAAAAAGGATGTCTGCATGGAGATGGAAGAACTTAATGGTGTGCTCCACATTAGAAGTATGATATACTATTTTTCTTGTACTATCAATGTATTGAAGTAGATTTTACTTAATATGTGTATTATAAAAGAAGACAAATGATAATTGTAACTGTCTGAAGTTGTTTTATTAAGCCATCTGAAAAGTGACATGTTCTTAAGTCTATTTAAAGAAACTTTGCAGTTGTATGAACACAGTAACCTGCACTGGTCAGTCCACACAGAGGCCCTGTGCTGCTGGGAATGAGCCGGTCTCAAGTCACTTCTATGGCCCTGTTCAGGCCTGGTATTAACATCTGTCCTGAGACCTCAGATCAGTGTTAAGCTCTGACCTTGTCCGTTTAAACCTATGTGTTTCCAGTGACCACTGGGATTAGACCGCACATCATATCTGTTCACAAAGAACACATGATGTTGTTTTTAGCCAGTCTGAGTATATATATATATACACATTTGTTTGAACTTAGAGCAGTCCACTGGTGATGGGATGGATGTTAATACCAGGTCTGAACAGGGTCTATGTGAGACCCCCAGTCTCAGTGTGTCGACCAGCTCTGTGCTGGGAGATTATTACTGTTTACTTGTTTAACTTAACATTGCTTAGCTCTGCAAAAGCAGAAACTTGTGGACAAACAGTCATTTGACATCCTGAGTATTCAGCACTGCCCCTAAAATCTGAAGGGACCACAAATATTTACCTTCACTAATCAGAACAGAAAACGTAAAAAATAAAATATCTGAAGATGCTTCTTGTACATCGACAGTGGATCTACATGTGGGAGAGTACCGTTTAGAAGTGGAAACACACTTGGACTTACAAGTTATGTTCCACAATGAAAAAGGTTGAAATGTCACAGTAGCATCAGTGAGTTCACTGCATGCTGTGCCCCCAAGCTCAGCTACACTGAACCTGCAAAAAGACAACACAAACCCATGAAGATCTTCAACACCATGACAGAACATGTAACACATAGAAACATGGATGCAGCATTCTGTGGGTGCACACTTTGTTATACACTCTCTTATAAAACAGATCTCCTAAAAAGACCCAGATCTCTTTTGGTTATAATAAACAAAAGAAAAAACATCTGTTCACAGCTGGTAGAAATGACTTGCGTACGTATGCACGTTTACGTTTGCAGGAATCCAATCAAAGGGGATGTGTGATGGAGGAGCTGGAAGAGAACAAAATAGAGGTTTCAAATGAAATTTAAGCAATTATAATCAATGTCTTCGATCATGGCATGTTGTTAAGAGAGGCTGGACAAAGTACAGCCAGGAAGGACAAAATGTAAGTTAATGTGACTGTATACCATGCTGTATTATAGCTGTACAGGGGTTAGCACTGGATCATAGTTTGAATCCTGGCTCAGCCGGGGGTCTTTCTGTGAGGGGTTTGCGTGTTCTCCCCCGGTCTGTTTATCCGGGTACTCCAGCTCCCTCCCATAGTCCTCAGACATGCAGATTGGGGTTAGATGAATTGTCAGACCATGTCAGACAGTGTATACACACAGTGGTGCCCTGAGGTAACTGGGCCGGTGGACTAACGGGAGGCAGCCGGGGTGGTCTACCTTCAGGTTGCGTTCTGAAATGCACAACTCTGGTGAGCAGAAAAGCCCAGGTGTAAAGAGTGGTAATCTGAGTTACCATAGTATTTCTGACCAGCTCCAACCAGTTTAACCTCTGACCTCTCCCATCTACACAGAACTGCTACTCACTGGTTTTGGTTTCATTCTGAGTAAAAACTCTCAGGAGATAAACTGTTTCAGAAAAACTCAAAACAGAAATCATGTCAAAGTCAGTGAGATGACATTTATTCATCATACTGAGGAGTTTGAATTGAGCATTGAATATTTCAGTTACAGGAGACGTCCTGTTTGGAACAAACTTGCTGAACTATTAGCAAATGTTTGTCTTTAGGATTACAGACATTTGTATCATATCATTCACAGAGATTCAGCTCAGAGCAGGACTCGTGCTACCTGCCCTCAGACTGTCAGTTCACCTGATGTTGGTGGATGTGATGGATGGTGATCGTGGACTACGATAACAAGACTGCTTGATATACAATATGCCTACTCACATTCTACCATTACTGGTAATAACTCCATTTCAATTGTCATTGCTGCTCCCTTCATCTCTAGCAGACATTTTCTTATGTACAAATACTTTAAACATTGACACACCTTTCTATTATGTTACAGTTTCTTCTAATCCATGTTGTAAATATTGTAATTTTGTTGTGTTCAGCTACACGTGGTTGTACTGTAAAGCGCCATGTGAAAACAGACCATTTATCCTGTGATTTCACTCCTGTGTATATTCTTCCCAAGGCCAATCCTGCCCATGCCATGAGCACTGTACTTCTACTGCTGTTATCCCACCAGGCAGGATAAGTCCTCAGATCTCTGTTGTGATACAGTGAAAGGAACATATGAGTCAGTCTCCTTTCCCCCTCACGCTCTGCCCACAACTGGGTCCTCTCAACCAAGGGAGGAATGATGCAGACCATCCACTGCTTGTCTATAGGACTGTTTTTAAATGCACCCACTCGGAGATGTTGAAGGCTCTGTAGGAACAGTGATGAACTCACCCACACATCTGTTCCTATGTGGCTTTTAGTGAGGGGCTTCTGAAATAGATGCTGCAAAACGGGAGGCGGAAGCCCCACCCCCCACTACTAAACAATTATTGTGTGTGCGCGTGCTCGTATTTGTTGCCTCCTTAGGACTTTTCTGGTATAAACACTGACCTTGTCAGGACCAGTAGACAGAGATGTGGCGACTGTGGCTCAAGAGATAGGGTCGAACATTAGCCGGAAGGTCGGTGGTTTGATCCCCATCTCCCTCAGTCCGCATGCCGATGTGTTCTTGGGCAAGAGACTGAGCCACAAATTGCCCCTGATGGGTGTGTAAGCAGTGCGTGATTGATGTACGATAATGTGTGTGAATGGGTGGATGGACTGTAAAGAGCTTTGAGGGGTCCTCAAGACTAGAAAAGTGCTAAATAAATCATGGGGCCTTATGAGGCAAAACATAGTTTCCTGGTTAATGTTAGGATTAAGATGGGAGTTGTGGTTAGGTTAGTTAGGTATGAATTGGCCACGGTTAAGTTTAGGGATAAGGTTTTCACTAGGCTGTTCACAATGAATGGTAGTGCAAACCTGTGTGTATGTTTACAAAAAAAGAACTAGTTCACGAACTAGGCACAGTAAAATACATTTCTTTATTTATATTTTAAAATGTAGCACTTCTGCTCATGTCGTCATGATGTTGTCACAGCAACAACACTGTCATGATTACCATTGTAAAACTGACGAACCACCTCAGATTACTTAAGTGCAAAGTAAATCATTTAAAGACACTGTACTAAAATCTGTTGATTATGGTAAAACCAAATGAAAGTATAAATAATAATTAAATAAAAATTAAGTTAAGAGTCTTATGTGCGTGTTGGAAACAAACTACTGCAGTGGTTTTCCAGTCGTCAAACCCGTTAGCTACTGAGAAACTGAGCATGTTACTTAAGCGCTCATTATACATTCTGGATCAGCATTCTCCTCACTCGCTTCTCCTATTGGTCCAGAGCTGCTATGATGAAAGTCTATGGGGTTCCTCCCTGAAGCTGATGTCACAGAGCAGTGATAAATGGTCAGAGGGGTAGTGGTAGGAGGGGAGGCGGTCAGGGCCGATCTGCTCTTCAGTGGGAATGTCCAACAGGCAGTCCACACTCAAAGCATTATGGGTATACCAGATGTAGTCAAGCGTATTGCAGCTCTCTCCAGAGGGGCGGATTTTCCATGTGGTATAGGCTGGCTCCATCTGCCCGTCAGAGCTCAGCAGCTTGTATGCAGAGTTCAGGCCGAGGGAGGAAGAGCTGAAGCGTCTGTAAACATCCTCTGATGGCTCTGCATTAAAGTCCCCACACACTATTAAAGGGACGATGGTGGATGCTGACTCGCTCTGACTGCCAGCCCGGGATGTTATGCTGCGTAGGCTCTGCAGCAGGTCAGCACCCTGCGCACTCCGCAGCCTCTCCCATCCACTGCGAGCTTTCAGATGAGTTACAGCCACACACAGCTGCCGACCCGTTACCCTGCAACTCAGGGTCTGAACAATGGCTACCTGGTTGGTGGGCAGCATCATGGCTGACAGCCGCAGGTGAGCTGCAGCCTGAAGGGAGAAGCGTGAGTGGCGATAAAATAGAGCGCAGCCGTCAGGACCGTTATTCTGCTCTACATCCAGGCAGGGAGACCAGGGTTTTGGCAGGAAGCTTCCGTGGTAACCCAGGCTGGTCATGATTGGTTGGAAAGTGTCATAGTAGTGGTCCACTTCCTGTAGACAGAGGATGTCTGGTCTGTAGGTGAGAATCTCTTCCAGGATCAAGTACTTCCTTTCCTGCCAGTTGAGAGCATCCAGTGGACAGCGGATGAAGCCGTCCTTCCCCTCACCAAGAGCTGGAAACAGAATCACTGATGTTATAATGCTGGCAGCTTGGTGAAGACATCTTTGTTTAGCATACCTGCATGCTAACATTTGCTAACTGGCACTAAACAGTGTGCAGTTGAGTATGACAAAAATACAGTATCATTATATTTTCGAGTATTTGATCATTAACCAAGTTAAATGTACCTTGTGCCAATATGTTCCACTGCATGACCCGTATGGAAGGGTTGTGCTTGTGGTGGTAGGGCGCTGTGCCGCTGGGATGGACCAGATCCCGGTGTGGCCGGGCTGGTCGCCTCTGCAGGGCATCCTCACACTCTCTGAGCAGCTGGTCCGGGTCTACCTCGGCCAGGTCCTGGTCTGGGCTCTCCTCCGGGTACAGCTCTGGTTGGGCCAAGGATGAGCTGTTCAGTGACTGGGTCAGAGTACCAAACAACCTGCTGCTACTGCTGGCCCCCATTGGACTAACTGGTGGAGAGGAACCAAGAAAGGAAAATGTGTGGTCAGTAAGGGTCATCTATGGTGCTGTGAACCTTTTACTTGTTGCTAACATTAGCCACTGGTCATACCAGACCCAAAGAAAAAATAATCCACAAACCCAAACCCTGAGTGTTAAGACTTGAGCGAGTGTGTTTCAGTGCCAAAAAAAACATACAATCTTTTGTCACTACTGGTTTTCATATCATTCCCAACTTTATGCAGAGCCTACTCCATAAATTACCTTCAATCACTCCAAATACCATGAAGATCTTTGGATTTTTATCTTAGCCTCATCAGGCTAAATAATGACCTCTCTCAGTTCATCTTATAGGCAGAGTGAGGGTTAGCCATGCTGCGTTCAGCTGACAGGACTGTCCCCCATCACTGCAACAGTACAAAGGTTCTGGTGCTCTTTTAGAACATAGTGACTTAACGTTTGTTCAGACCACACAGTGAACCGCTGAGAAAGCAAACAGTTCATTATGTAAAGAGGAAGCTGACTGGTCTGATGTAATGAATGTATACGATCAGAATAACATACAGACAGTGGCTACAGTCGTACAGTACTTCTTTTTTGTATGAATTAAAGTGTGGGAACAAGTGCGCAACTCTCAGCGGACACAGAACGCAGAAATTGTGATTAACTTTTAAAAGCTGGAGGACCTGGGCCGACACCCAACTCTACCCTCCCCACAGACAGGTCCCAGGTCTGGGGTAGTGACGATACACATCACTTCAGACCTCTGTGCCTTACTATCCTCTGAAATGTATGTTCTTTATAGACATCAGATGTTTATTTGTTCACACAAATGTTGCACAATTTATTTACAAGTAGACTGTTGTTGCTAAAGAAAGTGCTCATTCTTTCCCTGAAGACTCATGTTAGTTATGATCATTTTTACTCATTAATTTTTGTTTTAGTAGTTTTATTGTCCTTAAATAAATAACAATAATAACTCGGGTCATGTGCAGTGAGAGCACGGGCAGGGTGTGCACAGGCAGGCAGGTGTGTTAGTGACAGACAGACAGACATAAATGCCAGCAAATCATTTCACTGGGTCCAAATGACAGGATTGGTTGTGTTTATTACAGTCCTGCGGGGGCCACACACAACGGTTTTTCTTTTTTTAGACAACTTTTATTTGTTGATGGCTATCAAGATGTGAAGAGGATTTCAACAAACAAGATAACCCATGTAAAAGGGTAATGGAAAGTCTATGGTGAGTGTCTCTTGCAACTCAACAGTGTATGTAAAGTTTAGTAATATTCTAGGATAATTACAGAGTAGCAGATATGAAATATCTAATCCTGTAATCCTATTTAAGTTCAAGCACACTATGACATGGTTAGAACAGCCTGTGTGTGACTTAATGACGACTCTGCACATCGTGAGAAATCTGTAGCTACTGGTGACAGTCTAGTACCTGAATTTTCTTTTTACCAATTTTTTTGCAAGGGTTAGGAAACAAACTCAAGTTAGCTGAAATAAAACAATTTAAATTATATATTTATTAGAGTGCTTCAGTTGTCCAGTTTTCTGACAGTATTCTGAAAATACTGAGGTATAATACAACTGTTCTGTTTCTCCCTGGTCTTTGTTGTTTTTACAGGAACCTGTCACTGCATGGTGGAAAACAGTGCACCAGTCATGCATTAAAGGAATATATATTCAGACATAGGCTGTGGAGAATCACTTCAGAAACTGGTCCTGGATTAACTCAGCAAATATCTGCTTTTGGCGAGTGTAATAAAATAAATAGGTGCCAAATCAAGGTAATTTATCAATCAATCAAATTGTATTTGCATAGCCCATATTCACAAATCCCAATTTGTATCATAGGGCTTTAACAAGGTGCGACAACAGGGTAAAAAACCTTAGAAACCTCAGAGAGAGCCACATGTGAGGGATCCCTCTCCCGGGATGGACAGAAGTCCAATAACTGATACAAATATCGAACCCCATCATTCGTCCTGCTTGCTGACTTTAACACAGTAAGTTACTGTCAATAAACATCTTACCTATGGTCTCCATATCAGCTTTAATGCTTTCTTCCCTCTTCTTTCTAGGTGTAATGAGCACAGTCCTCTTCTATCTCTGTCATTCACTGCTGACCTCTTACCTTTATCCTCTTTATTACCTGAGCATCACGCTCTCTCTGTACGTCTACAAAGTGACTCATCCCTTATCCGTCTCATCCTTCATTATACACCTGTCTCCCTCTCTCTCTGAATCATCACTTCTCAACCCTCCCTGCCTCCTCCTCGCTCGCTGTTAGACAGAATGACACCTCTACGTCTCAGGGTCACCATAGTGATGATAGATGCTTATTGTGAAGAACAGGATGCATCCTAAGATTGTGCAAGCAAGGAAGCATGTTTAGGGAAAGTGGGTGAGATTTTGATAAGAATGGGCATGTTGTCCAACAGGTGGGGATGGCAGGACTATCCAGTTCGTGCGCACACACACACACACACACAAACACACTCACACTCACACTAACACAATGGACTTGTTCTCTGGTAAACTTGGGAGAGAGGAGGGACGGAGAAGACAGTGTGTGGGTTGTTCTCTTTGTCACTGACACATTTCCTGCACATGATTTACTTGGACACAGACCGTGGACATAACCTGGTAAATTCACTAATCTGATTTCAGTGTTCACCATTTTCTGTCAAATACCTTCTGGACCTGAGTTGCAAAAATTCTAGCTTTTTAGCATTTTATGACCCTAACAAAGAATAGATACACCTGCACAATGTAATGGAATCTAATGCAGCAGGCTTGTAATAAACCCTAATTTTTTTAAATCAATAACGTTCAGCATTAAATTTAACAGAAACTGTTCTGAGAGGAAAAAAATTCACCTCTTCTTCAGCTGAGAGAAAACTGGGTCACTACAAGACCAGTAGTTGGGCTGAAACCTCAGAAGAAAGCAAAGAAGTGGTCGTTAGGATATCTCCTGCTCTTTTTCATCAACACTGTCAGAGTAAAACTGATTCAAATGTTCACCATGTTCACAATGACAATATTAATGTGTGCAAAATGCTAAGTTCAACTTGAGTGTGTTATCATGCTAATATTTAGCACTAAACACAACATACAACTGAGGATGATAGGAATGTCCATTATGCAGCCAATCCATTTTAAACTTAAGTACTGAACAACTTATAATGTACAATATACGAGTAAAGGATCAAACTAAGTTTTTAGATTACGTCTCATGGATTATGAATGTCTTGAGGGGCAGCCAATCCAATTTGTTGAAATATTTAAGTTAAAATCCAAAACGATCAACCTCCAGCAAGATCACAGTCATCCCAACACCTTTCTCATGGGAGCAAACCACTCTAAAGAACACAGTGCAAAACAGCACCTCTAATTTCAGCCTCGAACCGGATCCAGCCACCCTGAAGCAAAGATTTATCTCCAGATTTATGATAAATAAAGATAGCCTCATAAAAACATGAACACAAATATATGTATACTTACATGAAACAAAACGGAAACGGGAAGCACAAACACTAGTTTTTCAGCCTGTCTGACGTTTGTCCACCCAACATTCTTCTCTCCTGCCTCAGTCATCCCCCTCTCTTCCTGCTTCCAGCTGAACTGAGTGGGAGCAGGCAGTCATGTGGACGTGGGTACAGAGTGACTCCCAGTAAATGCTGATGCAGCCGAAGGAGTGACTCCATCATTGACTGGCCACTTCAACAATGTTCTCTCTCTCTCTCTCTCTCTCTCTCATGGTAGCACACACACACACACACACACACACACACACACACACACACACACACACACACACACACACACACACACACACACACACACACACACACACACACACACACACACACACACACACACACACACACACACACACACACACACACACAGCGGTATAGTCAGAGGAACCTCAGTAAACTGGAATTTCACTGTCAGACAAGCTAAGAAGTCACACACATTGTATTTGTGCATTCAATTTGCACCATATGTCCCAAGATAGTACTGACACACCACCTCATTTTTTAAATATCTTACTATCTAATATTATGATCATGGGTAAATACTTATCACTGAAGCTTTGTTTTTAATTTGATCTCATTTTCTCCTTGTTTCTAATTATTTGTTGTCACAGAGAAATCAAAAGAGATACATTTAATGGTTAAATTCCAGCGGTTTCTTGCAGTGTTCAGGGCCCTACCACAGCTGGTTCACTGGAAACGTTTCCAGAGACACTGAACTGGAACCTCCACTTATTGCATTACTTCCACTTCCTGTAGTAACAAGTGAAAATGTTCGCTGGGGAAATGGCATGTTGGAGCACATGATTTTGGTGCTGTAGAGATATATATATATATATATTTATATCTAATATTATATCTATATATTTATATTGTATTAGTACACATTCATCACTTATACACCACATTCACACATTGACGGGGAAGTTTGAGGTTCAGTGTCTTGCATAAGAACACATGGCCATGTGAATTGAACGAGCTGGGGAACGAACCGCCGACCTTCCTCTTAGTGAATGACCCGCTGTACCTCCTGAGCCACAGCTGCTCACCAACAAGTACTCAAGAAGTACAAACCGACACTAAAAAGCCAGTCGTCACATACTTCCATGTTTAAGTGACAACTCACCATTAGCACACACGTTAGATTAAAGCCCAGTAAAAAATATACTGAAAGCTAAAAACCTACGAACCAGGGTAGTGTCACGCTGAGCAGCACCTTTTCCCAGTCTTCACTTAAAATATTTTTATTAATAGCCAAAGAAAAGAGCCAGAGTCCAAGCTACTGTTGAGTAATAAGCCAGAATGTGCTGCTGGTTACACACAGATCAAATTTTAGGTCATATTGTCCTGTGCTGTGGAAACCACATGACAATTAACTTCATTACAACAGTGACATATTAGATTAAGTGGCAGGGCGCGAAGTGAATGACCGACTGTCCTGTGTAAATGTCATTTTAATCAGACACTGAGCTGAAACTGCTGAATTCCACTGAAACAAAGACACAACCACTATTTTACTTAAAACCACCATCATTACTAAAATGTCAGTAAAATGTTCTTTTTTTACTTACAAATATCTATAGTTTTTCTATAGATTTACAATTTCAATAAATGCATTAGATGAAAATCTCATGATTTTATTCCTGTACACATCTAACATCATGGTCATCAGATCCGGTTTAGGATACACTTGACTACAAACCAAATACTGGGTCTAGAGAGGGTCATTCACCTTTTTTATGTTACCTGAAGACCATCATATGTTTTCCTACATGCTGAGGGGAGGGGAATTCAGATCATTTAAATATGCAACCTCACCACTAGATGCCACTGAATCCTCCATACTGAACCCTAACTCAAGACATAAAAACAAAAGGAAGGGTAAAATAGGCCTGACTCATTGCTGTAACCATGGTATGTGACCCATGACCTCTTTACTGGATGGTTATGTAACTGAGCCTGACAGATCCCATTACAGGTGGAGGCCAGTAAAGATCTGCATGGAGTTAGATTAAGAGTTTTAGCCTCCAGAGGACTGAAACAGAGGAACGATTACAGCGGCTAATTTAAGGCACCATTTTCCAGTTGACCCAGGCCATGAGGGAATGTGCACGATTATGTATGTGCTGGTGTTTGGGTGGGGGTGACCTGACTTCAGGCTGAGACCCGACCTGTTTCCTTGTGACAATACCTAAAATAGACAACCTGGTTAGAACTGCTTAAAGACTTCAAGACCCGCTGGTTCCTGACTGGCTTGTGTTATACAAGCTAGAGTTTTTCACAACTGATATTTGTTTAAAGTCAAGTTTTCCTACAGTTACGCTTAAGATTACAAGATTTAAAAAATACTCTGTTTATCACATACACTTTTACTGTATGTCAATAAAGTCAATAAAATACATTCATAGGGTTGGGTTTTGGTAAAATATTTTTGCTGAATGTGTCACAGAAAAGGGTAACCCGGATGTATCTATAATTTAGGTTTGACTTCTAAACAGATTGGAATGAGGACGTTCATTATTTGGATCAAGTGACATAAGGTGTGCACATACTGTAGGTAGGGCACTGCTATTTGAATGTGACAATGGGATACATGTAACCTAAATTTCACATCTTCCGCTGTTCAAGGTATCCACAGGTTGTGCATAGGGCTAGGTGAAATGGCCAAGTATATTATCAATTCAATTTGAATTATATAAAATGTTGCATGTTTCTTTGACCTCGTGGACACAGTTTGTTTAGGTGAGTAACACTGAATCTAAACATAAAGATTGTTTAGCGGTCAAATTCACAGGTCACTTTTAGTTGAAGTTTGAGGGGTATATTCAATTTAAGTGAGGACTTTGTCGGAATTTCACAAGAGTTACGAAGAGTATTTGCAAAACATGTTTTTAATATAAGATGTCAGCACTTGGTTATTTTATCCTCTTCAACGTGTGTAGTTGTGTAGGATTTCTTTAGTGAAGGCAAACAACGCGTTTTGTGAGAAATCTAATCAGTTCATGTTCAAATCCAACTGAACTTCTGTACCAACTTTGAAGAAATCCCTTCAAGGCGTTCCTGAGATATTGTATTAAAAAACTGGGACAGACAGATGGCCAATGCTGAAACCCAACGCCTCCAAGCCACAGCAAGTGCAGAGGCATAGAAATATACATACCATATGTATGGTATTCACCTCATGTCTTTGTTGGATTGGTTTTTATTCAGGTTTTGTAAGTTGGCAAATTTCCCCATTGTGGGACTAATAAAGGACTTCTTATGGTATAGGTCTTCTGAAAAGTGGACTCAACACAACAGAGGATATGTAAGCATGTATGCAGTTGTGACAGGTCAAGAAGGGGGGGTGGGGGATCTGTTACATCATCAGCTTCACATGTGGCCCACACACACATGGTCCGTCTGACATGTGTGTCTGACTTACAGGAGTGTTTGGGACCTGAGTAAAACGTACAATGACAAATGTAGTAAAACGTTGACAGTGAAACGGCCATGGTGATGGTGTTATACATGTAGGAAGATGAGACCTGCATCTTTTTCTTTACATGAAAATATCTTTCTCTGTACTGTAGAGAGGTCTGTATATCTATATATAAATACAGAGCATTTACCACCTCTGTAGCTCAATGAAAAACGTGGTCACTGTAAAAAGATAAAGGATACTTCAACATGACATCAATACAAAGAAACATCTCTTAAATTCTTCTGGATGACCATTGATTGAAGTATGTGAGCGTGTTGTTTCAACTGAACCTAAAGTTTCTCTCGTGTATCATTTCCTTTCCACTCGCTCATCAGACAGACGCTGCTATCAGGGGCACAGCTGAGGAGGAGGAGGAGGAGGAGGGTTGTGATGATCGATTATCGACACAATCGATAAGATGATAACATAGACGAATGGCGAATAGGTTGTCTACACAAACCAGGTTTTGGCTCATGGAAAATGACACGTCAGATACGAATCAGTGAACTCGTTTCAACAGTCGGAACATGTTGTTCCATGGTCCCACATTACACTGAGCGGTATACTGAGGTGAACAGTACCTGGTGCGGCCCTCGAGGATGATGTTCCGCTCGGCTTCAGCTGGGGACCGGTCCCCTTGACTCCCATTTCACTTCCGCCGATACCGGAGCAGCGTCGCCCCGCCGGGTTGGAGGCTGGTCCCGCTGGAAACCGTCCTCTGGCTGCCGGTCTCCCCCGCGAGCACAGCTGGTTCAACAGAGCCGAGCAGCGACGCGCTGGATTCATGTTTGGCTGAATCCACCAGAGACACACGTGAAGGTCAGCACTGACTAAAACGTGGACTCAACAATAAGTGGGAATGTGACGCATCACGTCTCTTTGTACTTGTCACTGTAACAGAAGCCGGTTAAAGTTACATCAGTTTCCTGGTGACTCACGTAACACCGGTTACTGAGGGGCTGTAACCTAATGGTATAGTCCGTGTCGGTTTAAAGAGGGGATCAAAATACCTTAGAATTAACCATATAATAAACACATTAATATGACTGGTGGAAATGAATGAGACTCTTTTATCTTCTGCCGGAAACGGAAAAAGTCTAGATCTAAAATAAGCTACATTCAGGAATCCCCCCTCCTGACTAGTGGTTCGAGCCGCACTGTCACCAATACCAACGAGGCGAGAACAGAGTGTTAACCTTTCATAAACCAGCCAATCAGCTTCCAGTAGGTTGTGAGACTGGAATGACGTACACGATACGGCCATCCGCGTCATTTCCTGACGCTATTTATGCAGAGTTCCCCCGAACACCAGGAACAGTCTGGTCTGGTCTGTCAACCTAAAGAATAAACAAGAATAACTCGAGCAGGATCAGTTCCCCATCTCTCATTATTGTTATTCTTAGCCTTATTCTTAGTAGTAGTAGTAGAATTATTATTATTATTATTTATTTCTTGCAAGATGTCAGAAACTGTAGTTTCTGAATACCAGTTTACCTGAAATACGTACATTTGAACTCAAAATTGCCATTTTCAGAGTTCATTAACTTTAGAGAAGTGTTTAATAGTCTATTTTTGCAGAGCTATGAATTATTCTCTCCCATGTTCTGTATCACTGGGATTAGATGGGAACAAACTAATGTCCTAAGGCCGTTACATAAGTAGACAAAGGGTCAGTAGTGTCAAGATCCACTTTCTCTGTTAATTATTCACCAACTCAAACACAAAACAGAGCCTCCGGAGTGTCCTGTGTTCTGGGTCTGTTTTCAAAGTATGCTTTCTGTAGAGTCACTTTCATATGTACACGTCACAATACTGAAAAACACAAGCAAAGAAAACAAATAAATCAGAAAGCACAAATGTATTTACACTTGTCAGGCTTGTGATTTTAGGGTCAAATCAAGAAAAAAGGACTATTATTTAACAGGGAAAACGAGTATGGTCTTTTTGATCCTAAAAAAACTGTACGCAAATTATTCAAAAAATATAAATTCTATGGACAATTCTAAAAAAATATAAAATGATAATAAAATATAAAAATTGTTCGTAATTTTTTTTTTGTCATGGCAGCTAAGCAAACAGACAATGACTACTAGTGACATATATTAACGGAGGTACTTTTTATTTTGCTTGACACATTAATGTTCATTGGTAATCAAAAGATTGTATAAATTCACCCACTATATTACCGTCAGACTATCTGATGCCACGATGTTGTTATTCTCACTGTCAGGGTCATCAATCAATCAATCAAATTTTATTTGTATAGCCCATATTCACAAATCACAATTTGTCTCATAGGGCTTTAACAGGGTGTGACATCCTCTGCCCTTAACCCTCAACAAGAGTAAGGAAAACTACTAAAAAACCTTTTAACAGGGTAAAAAGAAGGTAGAAACCTCAGAGAGAGCCACATGTGAGGGATCCCTCTCCCAGGACGGACACAAGTGCAATAGATGTCAAGTGTAAAGGAGAACATCATCAAGATAAGGGTATTAGCAGCATTGATAAGGGTAAACATTTTGAAGCATAACTGAAGGTCAATGAATTGATGGATTATTGTCAGTAATGGTCGAGTATCTGAGGAGAAATACTATATATCAAGCAGTCCTGCTGCAATCATAGTCCATGGTCAGCTGCCACCACGATCATAATCCACCATCAAGATCGGATGCCACTATAGTCCACAGTCATTGTCCACTGCCGCCATTAGGATCCATCATCAGCTGCCACCTCGATCGTGGTCCACCACCATTATCTGATGCCAACACGATAAAGGATCCGCCATTATTATCACGATCAGCCAGCACGATACAGAATCCGCCATACTGGATCCACCATTACGATCTCTGATATGCGATCCACAGATCATAATCCACGATGTAGCCAGCCCTGGCCCTGGATCTGCGGACGATAAGGCAAAGGGACTCCGGGGAAGAAGTCAAGTCAGTAACATGTATTGATGGGATATGAATTACTTTGATGTGATAACGATTGAGAAGAGGAAGGAGAAGCTGGGAAGAGAAGCTCCGTGTGTCATGTGTCCCCGACCTTCTAGACCTATAGCAGCATAACTAAGAGCAGGTCTAAGACAAGCCTGGACCAGCTCTAACTATAAGCTTTATCAAAAAGGAAGGTTTTAAGCCTACTCTTAACGTACAGATGGTGTCTGCCTCCGAACTGAAAGTGGAGATGATTCCACAGGAGAGGAGCTTGATAGCTGAAAGCTCTGTCCTACTCTACTTTTAGAGACTTTAGGGACGACAAGTAAGCCTGAATTCTGGGAGCGCAGTGCTCTAGTGGGTTGATAAGGTACTAACAGCTCTTTGAGGTATAATGGTGCCATATTATTAAGGGCCTTGATGGTGAGGAGGAGAATTCTATTCTAGATTTAACCGAAGCCAGTGGGTGAAGCTAATACTGGAGAAATGTGGTCTCTTTTCTTGGTTCTTGTCAGGACACGTGCTGCAGCATTTTGGACAAGCTGCAGAGTCTTTAACAACTTACTGTTGGAGCCTGATAATAAGGAATTACAATAATCAAGTCTGGATGTAACAAAGGCGTGGACTAGTTTTTCTGCATCTTTTTGAGAAAGGACATGTCTGATTTTTGAGATATTACGCAAGTGGAAGAAGGTGGTCCTAGAAATTTGTGTTAAGTGTGAATTAAAGGACAAATCAGGATCAAAGATCACTCCCAAGTTCCTGACTGTTTCAATGGAAGCAAGGGCAATGTCGTCTAGCGCAGCTATATCATTAGATAATGTATCTCTAAGGATAGATTCAGGGTCCATATAGGAAGTCCTATGAACACATCTTGAATTTGCCCTGTACATTTAGTTTTTCTTGCCATTTATTAACCCCATCTGTCTGCTCGGTTATGCAATCTATTTGGTTCACACCCACACACACACACACACACACACACACACACACACACACACACACACACACCACACACACACACACACACACACACACACACACACACACACACACACACACACACACACACGTATTTTATATATATTATTTACATAAAATGGAGTAAAACAATTCATATTTTATAATAATATTTGGTCAAGCATGACTCCATAGTGTGAGTGGCAGTATGTGTGAAAAAAACATCAGCAAGATAAAGTGGCATTCCTTCATACCTGTTTTACCCACTCCTAAAGCTGCATGATGATCTGTGAAATATGGGGCCATGCACGTAATGGTCCTTTGTAAACAACAATCTTAAGAAATACAATATGGTTTATTAATAATAATAATAATAATAATAATATAATAAAATAATGTGTTGATAACTGTTACTTCTTTGTGTGAGTATCTCCAAGAAAAAGTAGGAAATGAGCCTCTGATTGAAAGATTAACAGAACTGATTTTCGTGATGGGATGAGTTCTATTGTAGATGAATGACTGCCATCTCCTGGTGGAACAGTGCAACACCCTACCCTCTCAACAGTTTTCTCTGGTCCATAAAACATTTGTCAGAATAAAGCATATACCTTAATTTCAACATATCTATCTATCTGTCTATCTGTCTGTCTGTCTATCTATCTATCTATCTATCTATCTATCTATCTATCTATCTATCTATCTATCTATCTATCTATCTAACTATCTATCTATCTGAAAACAGGGCAAGAACCTCATGATAGACATCTACAGTGACTCTGATTGGTCGAGCATGTGTATCAGTGAGACCTATACAAAATCATTGCTACTGCGTAGACTCTGGCACCAAAAGACATGACCAGCACAATGTGACAGCATCAATATCTAGGATATTTTGGTTTCATTTTTGTACTGTTTAAGGAAGTGGAGATGCTTTTTTTCATCTTTAAATGTCTATGATGCTGTGGCCCCTGTACATTTGGCATTATTTTATCCTTTGCACCTATACCCTTATAATAGTTTATAACAATGAGAACTTAGAAGACTTTACAGTTATTTTATACATTTGTATACATTAATTTGGGATTTAATAAACACAGTTTCACTCTCATACAGGGTAATTTTACTAGAAGAAATTTGTACCCTAAAATCAAGTCAAACCACATCAGTTCACATCTGGTTGCTCCATCACCCAGTTTGAAGATAATAGTCTGATTCTAATTCTAACTCTGCCTTTCACATATGAAGAACGCAGAAGGAGAACTCCGTACAGACAACACGAAAATATCATTAAGGCAAGTGATAGGACATAACATGTAAATTCCACTGTAGATATCATGTGTTTTTGTGCACAGCCTATCAACACTGTTGTCAGCCCGTATCACAAAAAAGCTTTTGAAGCTTGTTGTCTTTCCAAGTTGACATCTTCGTTGACATCTTCTACGTGTATTGTACATTTTTTTTATCCGGAAATATTAGTATTCTTTTATTTTTTCTCAATTTTGCATCTGTCACGTGATAGGCTGCTTTCAGACATGCATCGAATAATCTCCTGAAGTTAAATCAACAATAAAACCATCAAAACTACTAAATATCCATATGTTCAGTGTTACACAATAAGCTAGGTATGTATTGTGGACTTTACAGGAGTCTCCTCCTCTTTTCCATGTTTTGGAATATTCTCATCACCTCACTTGGTTCATCTGGATGTCAGGCTCCATGGCAACCATGCAGGAGAAGGTCAGAGAGCCGGTTTTGTGTTTTTCTGCTGACAAATTTTAATAGGCTATTTGTCATTTGTCAATGTTTTAATATTTAGGTGACAAATTCACACTGTATAAAATGATCAAGGTGTTCCAACTTAAAAACTTAAGTTCAATTGCTGCCTTAAAAACTTCAAGATGAGCTTTTCTTTCAACACACAATACAAGCTGTTTGATTTATTGTTTAAACTTGATATACTGAGTTAACATAACTAGCCATGTTACATTATCCATTCATTAAAACATTCTCTTGTCAAGGAAACATACAATTCCATACTATTTCAACTCACATAACACAATAACTAATTATATTCATACCAATTGCCTAATTTTTCATGTAGACTTAGATTTCATGTTTAAAAATTAAGTAGACGAATTACTTTAGTTTTTATCCCTTATCTTGACAATATTACCAGTTTCCTTTCAGCCATCATCTCTGTCGAATACATTTTGCGCTGATGAATGATTAGACACAAGTGAAAAAGCAAATTTTTATGAACGTATTTATTTCTAAGACCTACACAAGTTAACAGATGTATCAAAGTGAGGCTTTATAGAATATATAATAGACGGAGCCTTCTGTTCTTACGCTGTGTTTATTTAATCTGTATTCGTGCACATCTTCTATAGGACACAATTAAGACATTTCAACAATGGCATAAATCTTTGAGGAGAGACTTGCAAGTTGGTGAAAACTACAGGCATTACTTTGCAGGGGCAAAGAGACCAACAGCTTCTTAAGAGGAACGTTGTCACAACCTTCTCCACCATTGCCATATTTGTTATTGTCAGAAACTCTTGATTATGCACTGCCCTCTAGTGGATGTATTGCTCAACAACTATGACAACATATAGCACACATTCTGTATGTGGGCAGTGACAGTTACATAGTTTGAAATGGACATTTCTCTTTTCGGCGATGAAGGCAAGATAAATGAGCCTCAAGTAGAGAAAGGTTAAATCAGTCAATCAGTCAATCAAAATGAAGTCCTGAGACTGTGGTAGTGGTTTGCAGAAGATTCATTTAACATTAAAAAAATTTGAAAAACATCTGCCTGAGCAGAAAGCAATCAAGACTTTTAGCTCTAATGAGTCCAAAATAATAATAATTATAGGTGAATAACCATGCTTTAAATCCTGAAACTGCTGAACTGTTGATGAATCTGCTAGTTAATGGTCAACTCATCAGTGAAGAAAGTGTTCAGGAGTCCTTTGATGTCTTATGCTGAAATATTTATTAAAGCTTGGCCAAGGACAAAATCTGAATCCATCAATACAACAACTGTGCATGATGTCCTCTCTGTCAATGAATCTATGTTTCTGCTCGGGCCTAAACAATCAAATGTATTTTCTAGTTCTGGAGACAGTATTGCCTGCTTACGCAGTCTCATATCTGTGGTGTCTAGAGAGTGGAGCCTTTGACCTCGGTCAAGCTCTTGCACTTCCCCAAACACGACAGTCAGCTGCACTATGCCCCAGAGAGAGGAGAGGAGACAGTGTCTCAGAAAATTACATAACATTGTTGTGCCATAATGCATTAAACGTGATACCATAAAATGGTGTGCCTTTCGGCATTTGATAAATTTGGTTATCAAAATTAAATATTAAATATTAATATTTTATTATTAATATTAAATAATAACTTTAATTGATTAAAGTTACCTCGGGGCACCACCCTTCAAAGGAAGGGAAAAGATAGCCAATTTATTGAATAAAGTCTCATAAAGGTTCTAACTACAAATTTGGAACTCTGATTAATAATTAAATTAATAACTATAACCAAAATTACCATATAGATAGTTAGCTAAGTTGAAGGATATGGAGTTCTTGACAGTGTAGAGGTTGGCAAAATTCACTTATGCAACATTAATGAAAAAACATTTGTGAAAGAAAAACATTTATTATGTAGCAGGAGTCAGAGCTAATTAGGTGAAGGAATATGCATGTGTCTATGTGTGTGCCAAATTAGACAAAGTTACTAGATTGGATGCAATGAAAGACTGTGCAGAGCATAACAGACTAACATTACTTTCTCAATAACTTGTACCCAAAATATCACAACACCACAAATCAAACTTATAAACATCACACAGAATCGAATAAACAGTCTTGCTTAGCCTAGTATAATTATTAAGCCCAGTTGTGTTACCCGTCCGTGGAAAGGGGAAAAAGCAACTGAGCTGTGTAGCTCAGTTGCTGGTTGAAGTTTTCAAGCAGGACATCGAGTCGCTGCTAGGAGGTTGATAGAGCTTGGGTTGCGAGGAGGTTTCCTTGGTGAGATGAGCTGGAAGCTGCACCTTTGTGCTCCTCTCGAAGAGTTGGATGGGAAGAGAAGATGTGAGCTGGAGAAGAGGCTCGACAGCCTTCCCTCCTGTGGAAGGATTGTAGGAAGAGGCAGAAGAGGAGGAGACCAGGCCTTACATTGGCCCGGTGACCTCACAGGTCATGGGGTCCAGAGTGACCAATGGGAGTTGAAACCTGGGGGGGTTTTCACACCTCTGTGTGACGTTGATGCCCTCTGGGAGACTGAGTTCTTTGCTCTGGTTTTTGATGGCCCCTGGGAGACTGAGTCCTGGGGGAACATGCGGCTTAAGGCTTTTGACTGAACATGTGATACCGAAGTGTTGTCTCACAAAAAACCAGGTCCCAACAACATGAATTATTTTGGCCTGTTCTCGGATAATGAAATTCCTATGAGCCTCTTCATCCTGTAAAGTCGCCACCATATTGTGGATAGTATACTTTTTTCTTCCTTTTCTTCTTCTTCTTCTCGCTTCAGGCAAAATGACAAGGTCTGGGACCTTGGGTTCAGGGTCAGAGACGTCCACTTCAGGGTCTGGGACCTCTGGTCCAGGGTCTGAGACCTCGGGTTCAGGGTCTGGGACCTTGGGTTCAGGGTCAGAGACGTCCACTTCTGGGTCTGGGACCTCTGGTCCAGGGTCTGAGACCTCGGGTTCAGGGTCTGGGACCTCGGGTTCAGGGTCACCAACATCCACTTCAGGGTCTGGGACCTCGGGTTCAGGGTCTGGGACCTCGGGTTCAGGGTCACGGACGTCCACTTCTGGGTCTGGGACCTCTGGTTCAGGGTCTGGGACCTCGGGGTCAGGGTCTGGGACCTTGGGCTCAGGGTCTGGGACCTCGGGTTCAGGGTCACCAACATCCACTTCAGGGTCTGGGACCTCGGGTTCAGGGTCTGGGACCTCGGGTTCAGGGTCTGGGACCTCGGGTTCAGGGTCACCGACATCCACTTCAGGGTCTGGGACCTCGGGTTCAGGGTCTGGGACCTCGGGTTCAGGGTCTGGGACCATGGGTTCAGGGTCTGGGACCTCGGTTTCAGGGTCACCGGCATTCACTTCAGGGTCTGAGAGGTGGTATGCAGCGATGAGGTGCTGAATTACTTTGACCTGTTCTCGGATAATGAAATTCTTATGAGCCACTTCATCCTGTAAAGTCGCCACCATACTCCTCAAGTATATAGTCTCCATTAACTGTGGATAGTAGACTTTCTTTTTCTTCTTCTTCTTCTGTGGCAGATCCTTAAAGGAGACCTCGTCATTTTGCAGAGGCTCCTGTTCTGCTGCGATTTTTTCATCCATAGAGTCAAAGCAGTGTCGCAGCTGGTTCAAGTTATCACGCACCAGTGCAGTAAGGGAATGATCCTGCTTCATGGTCGTCAGCAGGTCGCAGGTTTCTTCTTGCATTTTGTACCTTTCTGCCATCCTGTCTCAGAAAAGCTCCTCAAAAACGTGTGCTGGTCTCTCGGTGTGCGCTTCACTATCTAACAGGGATGTGTTGCTAAATGTGATTTTGAGGGAATCCACCTGGCTATGATGTTGCAGGTCAAAGGACTGACGGTGATGTTGCATATCAGAGGACTGACTGTGATGTTGCAGATAAAAGGACTGACTGTGATGTTGCATATCAAAGGACTGACTGTGATGTTGCATATCAAAGGACTGACTGTGATGTTGCAGATTAAAGGATGTCTCCTTTGATCATATGAATCCTGTCCTGTACATTACAATGGACCGGACATTTGATGAGATTTTTTAAAACTATATTATACATACATTTTGAAATATATTATAATATATATAGATACAGATATATATATATATATATATATATATATATATATATAACTCTTCAGAAACTCTCTACTCTTTGCAATGTTCCTACATCTTCATACTTTGTGCTTGACACTTCATTTAAACTTTAAACGGGTCTAAAGACTTTCAGCTATTTACCTTGTATATAGTTTTTTCATATCTTGTACAGTTTTGAATAATCAAAGTTTAAGTTTTATTTTGGATTTTATAATGGGACACTGCAGGAGTGGGCTTTCATCTGCTCTGCTTTCCTACATTACTTTTTTTACTTTTTCTTTGGTAGGTCCCACGTCTTTCTCTTCAAACAGTCGATTCATGGCTCGTTTGTAGATCATTTCGTGCTCTTTCACACACAGTGTCCCAGACCCTTGGATTCACCTCAAGAGGCAGAAGTACCAAGTCCTGGACATGGTACTTTGAGCCACTTCATCCTGTTAAGTCGCCACCATATTCCTCAAGTATATAGTCTCCATTAACTGTGGATAGTATACTTTTTTCTTCCTTTTCTTCTCCTTCTTCTCGCTCCAGGCAAAATGACGAGGTCTGGGACCTTGGGTTCAGGGTCAGAGACGTCCACTTCTGTGTCTGGGACCTCTGGTCCAGGGTCTGGGACCTCGGGTTCAGGGTCTGGGACCTCGGGTTCAGGGTCTGGGACCTTGGGTTCAGGGTCACCGACGTCCACTTCAGGGTCTGGGACCTCGGGTTCAGGGTCTGGGACCTTGGGTTCAGGGTCACCAACGTCCACTTCAGGGTCTGGGACCTCGGGTCTGGGACCTTGGGTTCAGGGTCTGGGACCTCGGGGTCAGGGTCACCGGCGTCCACTTCAGGGTCTGGGAGGTGGTGGTAGCATTCGTACATCTCTGTAAATGCAGCCTTGAGGTACTGAATTATTTTGGCCTGTTCTCGGATAATGCAATTCTTATGAGCCACTTCATCCTGTAAAGTCGCCACCATATCCATCTTCTGCGGCAGCTCCTTAAAGGAGACCTCGTCATTTTGCATGACGAGGTCTGGCACCTTGGGTTCAGGGTCAGAGACGTCCACTTCAGGGTCTGGGAGGTGGTGGTAGCATTCGTACATCTCTGTAAATGCAGCCTTGAGGTACTGTTGAGGCCTGTTCGCGAATAATGCAATTCTTATGAGCCACTTCATCCTGTAAAGTCGCCACCATACTCCTCAAGTATATAGTCTCCATTAACTGTGGATAGTAGACTTTCTTTTTCTTCTTCTTCTTCTGTGGCAGATCCTTAAAGGAGACCTCGTCATTTTGCAGAGGCTCCTGTTCTGCTGCGATTTTTCATCCATAGAGTCAAAGCAGTGTCGCAGCTGGTTCAAGTTATCACGCACCAGTGCATTAAGGGAATGATCCTGCTTCATGGTCGTCAGCAGGTCACAGGTTTCTTCTTGCATTTTGTACCTTTCTGCCATCCTGTCTCAGAAAAGCTCCTCAAAAACGTGTGCTGGTCTCTCGGTGTGCGCTTCACTATCTAACAGGGATGTGTTGCTAAATGTGATTTTGAGGGAATCCACCTGGCTATGATGTTGCAGGTCAAAGGACTGACGGTGATGTTGCATATCAGAGGACTGACTGTGAGGTTGCAGATTAAAGGACGTCTCCTTTGATCATTTGAATCCTGTCCTGTACATTACAATGGACAGGACATTTGATGAGATTTTTAAAACTATATTATACATACATTTTGAAATATATTATAATATATATAGATACAATATATATATATATATATATATATATATATAACTCTTCAGAAACTCTCTGCTCTTTGCAATGTTCCTACATCTTCATACTTTGTGCTTGACACTTCATTTAAACTTTAAACGGGTCTAAAGACTTTCAGCTATTTACCTTGTATATAGTTTTTTCATATCTTGTAAAGTTTTGAATAATCAAAGTTTAACTTTTATTTTTGATTTCATAATGGGACACTGCAGGAGTGGGCTTTCATCTGCTCTGCTTTCCTACATTAGTTTTTTACTTTTTCTTTGGTAGGTCCCACGTCTTTCTCTTCAAACAGTCGATTCATGGCTCATTTGTAGATCATTTCGTGCTCTTTCACACACAGTGTCCCAGACCCTTGGGTTCACATCAAGAGGCAGAAGTACCAAGTCCTGGACATGGTACTTTGAGCCACTTCATCCTGTTAAGTCGCCACCATATTCCTCAAGTATATAGTCTCCATTAACTGTGGATAGTATACTTTTTTCTTCCTTTTCTTCTCCTTCTTCTCGCTCCAGGCAAAATGACGAGGTCTGGGACCTTGGGTTCAGGGTCAGAGACGTCCACTTCTGTGTCTGGGACCTCTGGTCCAGGGTCTGGGACCTCGGGTTCAGGGTCTGGGACCTCGGGTTCAGGGTCTGGGACCTTGGGTTCAGGGTCACCGACGTCCACTTCAGGGTCTGGGACCTCGGGTTCAGGGTCTGGGACCTTGGGTTCAGGGTCTGGGACCTCGGGTTTTGGGTCACCGGCGTCCACTTCAGGGTCTGGGAGGTGGTGGTAGCATTCGTACATCTCTGTAAATGCAGGCTTGAGGTACTGAATTATTTTGGCCTGTTCTCGGATAATGCAATTCTTATGAGCCACTTCATCCTGTAAAGTCGCCACCATATCCATCTTCTGCGGCAGCTCCTTAAAGGAGACCTCGTCATTTTGCATGACGAGGTCTGGGAGCTTGGGTTCAGGGTCAGAGACGTCCACTTCAGGGTCTGGGACCTCGGGTTCAGGGTCTGGGACCTTGGGTTCAGGGTCAGAGACATCCACTTCAGCGTCTGGGACCTCGGGTTCAGGGTCTGGGACCTCGGGTCCAGGGTCTGGGACCTCGGGTTCAGGGTCTGGGACCTCGGGTTCAGGGTCTGCGACCTTGGGTTCAGGGTCTGGGACCTCGGGTTCAGGGTCACCGACGTCCACTTCAGGGTCTGGGACCTCGGGTTCAGACCTCTCTGCTGCATTTGACACAGTGAACCACCAGATCCTTACTTCCTCCCTTCAGGATCTGGGTGTCTCAGGCTCTGCTCTCTCCCTGCTCTCATCCTACCTCAATGACCGCACTTATCGGGTAACTTGGAGAGGATCTGTGTCAGAACCTTGTCCTCTCACTACTGGGGTCCCTCAAGGTTCCGTCCTGGGTCCCCTCCTCTTCTCTCTGTACACCAACTCTCTCGGCTCTGTCATTCACTCACATGGCTTTTCCTACCATAGCTATGCTGATGACACCCAACTAATCCTCTCTTTTCCCCAATCTGAAACACAGGTAGCAGCACGAATCTCTGCCTGTCTGACTGACATCTCTCAGTGGATGTCTGCACACCACCTGAAAATGTACCTTGACAAGACTGAACTACTTTTCCTTCCAGGGAAAGACTCCCACCCATGACCTGACTATTAACTTTGACAACTCTGTGTTAACCCCCACTCAGACTGCTAGGAACCTGGGTGTGACACTCGACAGCCAACTCTCCCTTACTGCCAACATTACTGTAACAACACGTTCCTGTCGATTCATGGTGTACAACATCAGGAGAATACGCCACCTTCTCACTCAGAAGGCGGTGCAGGTTCTGGTCCAGGCCCTGGTCATCTCACGCCTAGACTATTGTAACTCCCTCCTGGCAGGTCTACCTGCTAGTGCCATCCGACCTCTGCAGCTCATTCAGAATGCAGCAGCTCGACTGGTTTTTAACCTAACTAAATTCACTCACACTACTCCGCTCCTCCGCTCCCTTCACTGGTTACCGGTGGCTGCCCGCATCCATTTCAAAACATTAGTACTTGCGCATCGTGCTGCGAACGGATCGGGTCCAGTCTACATCCAGGACATGGTCAAACGTTACACCCCAGCCCGTTCACTCCGCTCTGCTTCGGCCAATCGGCATGTTGCTCCCTCACTGCGAGCTAAACACTCATCAAAATCATGACTGTTTGCTGTCCTGGCTCCTAAATGCTGGAATGAGCTCCCCAATGACATACGGACATCAGAAAGTTTACACATCTTCCGCCGCAAACTAAAAACACACCTCTTCCAACTGTACCTTGACTAACATTTTTGAACTAACAAGTTAGTAGCACTTAAATGGCACTTACTTATAGCACTTTGTAGTTTTGCTTTTTTGAAGAAATTGTAATTTCTCTATTCTTGTTGTTCTGGGTTTGTACCCTCATGGTTGAATGCACTTATTGTAAGTCGCTTTGGAAAAAAGCGTCAGCTAAATGAAATGTAATGTAATGTAATGTAATGTAATGTCTGGGACCTTGGGTTCAGGGTCTGGGACCTCGGGTTCAGGGTCACCGGCGTCCACTTCAGGGTATGGGAGGTGGTGGTAGCATTCGTACATCTCTGTAAATGCAGCCTTGAGGTACTGAATTATTTTGGCCTGTTCTCGGATAATGCAATTCTTATGAGCCACTTCATCCTGTAAAGTCGCCACCATATCCATCTTCTGCGGCAGCTCCTTAAAGGAGACCTCGTCATTTTGCATGACGAGGTCTGGGAGCTTGGGTTCAGGGTCAGAGACGTCCACTTCAGGGTCTGGGACCTCGGGTTCATGGTCTGGGACTTCGGGTTCAGGGTCTGGGACCTTGGGTTCAGGGTCAGAGACATCCACTTCAGCGTCTGGGACCTCGGGTTCAGGGTCTGGGACCTCGGGTCCAGGGTCTGGGACCTCGGGTTCAGGGTCTGGGACCTCGGGTTCAGGGTCTGCGACCTTGGGTTCAGGGTCTGGGACCTCGGGTTCAGGGTCACCGACGTCCACTTCAGGGTCTGGGACCTCGGGTTCAGACCTCTCTGCTGCATTTGACACAGTGAACCACCAGATCCTTACTTCCTCCCTTCAGGATCTGGGTGTCTCAGGCTCTGCTCTCTCCCTGCTCTCATCCTACCTCAATGACCGCACTTATCGGGTAACTTGGAGAGGATCTGTGTCAGAACCTTGTCCTCTCACTACTGGGGTCCCTCAAGGTTCCGTCCTGGGTCCCCTCCTCTTCTCTCTGTACACCAACTCTCTCGGCTCTGTCATTCACTCACATGGCTTTTCCTACCATAGCTATGCTGATGACACCCAACTAATCCTCTCTTTTCCCCAATCTGAAACACAGGTAGCAGCACGAATCTCTGCCTGTCTGACTGACATCTCTCAGTGGATGTCTGCACACCACCTGAAAATGTACCTTGACAAGACTGAACTACTTTTCCTTCCAGGGAAAGACTCTCCCACCCATGACCTGACTATTAACTTTGACAACTCTGTGTTAACCCCCACTCAGACTGCTAGGAACCTGGGTGTGACACTCGACAGCCAACTCTCCCTTACTGCCAACATTACTGTAACAACACGTTCCTGTCGATTCATGGTGTACAACATCAGGAGAATACGCCACCTTCTCACTCAGAAGGCGGTGCAGGTTTTGGTCCAGGCCCTGGTCATCTCACGCCTAGACTATTGTAACTCCCTCCTGGCAGGTCTACCTGCTAGTGTCATCCGACCTCTGCAGCTCATTCAGAATGCAGCAGCTCGACTGGTTTTTAACCTACCTAAATTCACTCACACTACTCCGCTCCTCCGCTCCCTTCACTGGTTACCGGTGGCTGCCCGCATCCATTTCAAAACATTAGTACTTGCGTATCGTGCTGCGAACGGATCGGGTCCAGTCTACATCCAGGACATGGTCAAACGTTACACCCCAGCCCGTTCACTCCGCTCTGCTTCGGCCAATCGGCATGTTGCTCCCTCACTGCGAGCTAAACACTCATCAAAATCAAATAAGGACTGCTTGCTGTCCTACTCAAATGCTGGAATGAGCTCCCAATGACATACGACATCAGAAAGTTTACACATCTTCCGCCGCAAACTAAAAACACACCTCTTCCAACTGTACCTTGACTAACATTTTTGAACTAACAAGTTAGTAGCACTTAAATGGCACTTACTTATAGCACTTTGTAGTTTTGCTTTTTTGAAGAAATTGTAATTTCTCTATTCTTGTTGTTCTGGGTTTGTACCCTCATGGTTGAATGCACTTATTGTAAGTCGCTTTGGAAAAAAGCGTCAGCTAAATGAAATGTAATGTAATGTAATGTCTGGGAACTTGGGTTCAGGGTCTGGGACCTCGGGTTCAGGGTCACCGGCGTCCACTTCAGGGTCTGGGAGGTGGTGGTAGCATTCGTACATCTCTGTAAATGCAGCCTTGAGGTACTGAATCCTTTTGGCCTGTTCGCGGATAATGCAATTCTAATGAGCCACTTCATCCTGTAAAGTCGCCACCATATCCAACTTCTGCGGCAGCTCATTAAAGGAGACCTCGTCATTTTGCATGACGAGGTCTGGGACCTTGGGTTCAGGGTCAGAGACGTGCACTTCAGGGTCTGGGACCTCGGGTTCAGGGTCTGGGACCTTGGGTTCAGGGTCAGAGACGTCCACTTCAGGGTCTGGGAGGTGGTGGTTGCATTTGTACATCTCTGAAAATGCAGCGATGAGGTGCTGAATTACTTTGACCTGTTCTCGGATAATGAAATTCTTATGAGCCACTTCATCCTGTAAAGTCGCCACCATACTCCTCAAGTATATAGTCTCCATTAACTGTGGATAGTAGACTTTCTTTTTCTTCTTCTTCTTCTGTGGCAGATCCTTAAAGGAGACCTCGTCATTTTGCAGAGGCTCCTGTTCTCCTGCGATTTTTTCATCCATAGAGTCAAAGCAGTGTCGCAGCTGGTTCAAGTTATCACGCACCAGTGCATTAAGGGAATAATCCTGCTTCATGGTCGTCAGCAGGTTGCAGGTTTCTTCTTGCATTTTGTACCTTTCTGCCATCCTGTCTCAGAAAAGCTCCTCAAAAACGTGTGCTGGTCTCTCGGTGTGCGCTTCACTATCTAACAGGGATGTGTTGCTAAATGTGATTTTGAGGGAATCCACATGGCTATGATGTTGCAGGTCAAAGGACTGACTGTGATGTTGCATATCAGAGGACTGACTGTGATGTTGCATATCAGAGGACTGACTGTGATGTTGCAGATAAAAGGACTGATTGTGATGTTGCAGATAAAAGGACTGACTGTGATGTTGCAATCAAAGGACTGACTGTGATGTTGCATATCAAAGGACTGACTGTGATGTTGCATATCAAAGGACTGACTGTGATGTTGCAGATTAAAGGACGTCTCCTTTGATCATTTGAATCCTGTCCTGTACATTACAATGGACAGGACATTTGAT
This sequence comes from Hippoglossus stenolepis, assembly GCF_022539355.2. Taxonomy (NCBI): domain Eukaryota; kingdom Metazoa; phylum Chordata; class Actinopteri; order Pleuronectiformes; family Pleuronectidae; genus Hippoglossus; species Hippoglossus stenolepis. The sequence goes on from NC_061489.1 coordinate 1,621,306, forward strand.
TAGATTTTTTAAAACTATATTATACATACATTTTGAAATATATTATAATATATATAGATACAGTATACATATATATATATATATATATATATATATATATATGTATAACTCTTCAGAAACTCTCTGCTCTTTGCAATGTTCCTACATCTTCATACTTTGTGCTTGACACTTCATTTAAACTTTAAACGGGTCTAAAGACTTTCAGCTATTTACCTTGTATATAGTTTTTTCATATCTTGTACAGTTTTGAATAATCAAAGTTTAAGTTTTATTTTGGATTTTATAATGGGACACTGCAGGAGTGGGCTTTCATCTGCTCTGCTTTCCTACATTACTTTTTTTACTTTTTCTTTGGTAGGTCCCACGTCTTTCTCTTCAAACAGTCGATTCATGGCTCATTTGTAGATCATTTCGTGCTCTTTCACACACAGTGTCCCAGAAATTGAATCCCTCAAAAAGCCAATTCATTTGCCTGAAAAAAAAAAAAAAAAAAAGATTATTAATAACTGGCCCGAGCACATGCTTTGGTGAGAATTTGAGGGCTTTAATTTTTTGTTGTCGATCTTTGAGTTAGTTTGTATCTCCATCTTGTTGAGATGACACTCATCTCTATTTGAAGTTGATCTGATGAAAGCCCTGGGACAAGTTCGTCAAAGTAAAAATGTGAAAAATGTGAAAAATGACCACTAAATGCAAAATGGTGGGCTTCCTGTTGCGTTTTTCAAATTACACCTATAGACGTTTTTTGTTTGTCTGGTCATGATACACCTGTCTATTGATTTTTGTGAAGATCGGTCAATGTGAACACGTTCCAGGGGGCTCGGGGGGCGCTGTTGAGCCATTTTGCCACGCCCATTTAAAATTACTCCAGAATACTTAAATTTTAACCACTTTCTAATTTTCTGCAAAGTTTGGTAAGAAGTTGAGCATGTTAAAGCCCTCAAAAAGCCAATTCATTTGCCTGAAAAAAAAAAAATAATCCTTACAATTTCAATAGGGCCTCCCACTGTCTCCTACTGTTCGGTGCTCGGGCCCTAATAAAATCTAAAGCATCTGATGTCTCTCATTAGAAAAATGATCCCCACACTGTTCAATATTTCCCACGAACAATCCAGTCTGATCGATCTCATCACTTATTAGCAACTTCTCAGCTCTCTGCTTTGGCAACAGAAATGGTCTGAGGTGACTTAAGCCTCTGTTCATAATAGTTTGTTAAAGATCAGACAAACACACAAAAATGCTCACTTTATAATAAACTAAATAAATATCCTGTGCTTATTTACAGTATATCCTTGGGTGGACTAAGCCAAAATTTGCATTTCACCTTGACTTATGAAGGAATTTAGATGCAGATATGATTTTTTTCTCTCATATTAAGAACTTAATATGATGATTCTGACAATATTGCTTATAATTAATGACTCACCACGCCACATGACCACACTTGTAGCTTGATAAGAGTTAGCTGAGACAGTGGATAACCAGCTTTGTAGTGCTGGTTATCAGGACTACAGTCTGATGTGAGACACACAATGAAACTAAATCATGGGTATGTTGAAATAGCTTCGTAGTACAGGCCCCCAGTTAAGTCCTGCTCTCCTGCCTGTGCCACTCTCAGAACAGAACTGAACTTCTGAATTACTTGCAACAAGCCAGCCAACTCCAGTTCATTTCACCTTTTGTAAGTTTTACAATAAAAGCCTTAAAACGTCACATAACATAGTAACACTATTGGATTCCAACCACATACCATGTGTTCAATGCAGCAACATAGGTTTATTAATTAGCATTATAGCTGTTTATTGTTTGTATCTGTTAACCTGTTGTATCTCTTCAATTGCACACAGGTGTGCCTTATAATTAGCCTTATGTATGATTGATGTTGGGCCATGGTTTTGTGTGAAACCACACTTCGGCCTACATGTGCCATCAAAGCCTGAAGCCGCATGTTCCCCCAGGACTCAGTCTCCCAGGGGCCATCAAAAACCAGAGCAAGGAACTCAGTCTCCCAGAGGGCATCAACGTCACAAAGGGGTGTGAAAACCCCCCCAGGGACACAGGTTTCAACTCCCATTGGTCACTCTGGACCCCATGACCTGTGAGGTCACCGGGCCAATATAAGCCTGTTTTCCCCCTCTTCTGTCTCTTTCTACACTCCCTCAATGGAGAGAAGGCTGTCGAGCCTCTTCCTGCCTCTTCCCACAATCCTTCCACAGGAGAGAAGGCTGTCGAGCCTCTTCTCCAGCTCACATCTTCTCTTCCCATCCAACTCTTCGAGAGGAGCACAAAGGTGCAGCTTCCAGCTCATCTCACCAAGGAAACCTCCTCGCCCTCCAAGCTCTACCAACGTCCTAGCAGCGACACAATGTCCTGCTTGCAAACTTCAGCCAGCAACTGAGCTACACAGCTCAACAGAAACCAGCAAGATGACACAAAACTTCGAACTGCACAGCAACTTCCTTTTTCCCCTTTCCCCGGACGGGTAACACAACTGGGCTTAATAATTATACTAGGCTAAGCAAGACTGTTTATTCGATTCTGTGTGAGGTTTATAAGTTTGATTTGTGGTGTTGTGATATTTTGGGTACAAGTTATTGAGAAAGTAATGTTAGTCTGTTATGCTCTTCACAGTCTTTCGTTGCATCCAATCTAGTAACTTTCTCTAATTTGGCACACACACAGACACGCATAACTCTTCACCTCATTATCTCTACAGGTCGTAAACATTCCAATAGGTGGGGGAAGGGTGTTATCTCTTTGGCCAGCCACCATTTTGAAAGCACGCTGACACACAGACACACACACATACCTATCTTTGTTTAGCAATTAGACCGTTAGTAATTTGTGTTTTTATACTTTATTATATTCATAATAAATGTTTTTCTTTCACAAATGTTTTTTCATTAATGTTGCATAAGTGAATTTTGCCAACCTCTACACTGTCAAGAACTCCATATCCTTAAACTTAGCTAACTATCTATATGGTAATTTTGGTTATAGTTATTCATTTAATTGTTAATCAGTGTTCCAAATTTGTAGTTAGAACCTTGATGAGACTTTATTCAATAAATTGGCTATCTTTTCCCTTCCTTTGAAGGGTGGTGCCCCGAGGTAACTTTAATCAATTAAAGTTATTATTTAATATTAATAATAAAATATTAATATTTAATATTTTATTTTGATAACCAAATTTATTGAATGCCGAAAGGCACACCATTTTATGGTATCACGTTTGATGCATTATGGCACAACATTGATCACATAACTATAATCATAAAGGTGTGACATATTTGTTGAAATGTGGTAACGGGTTTCAGGACATGAAGGTGAACAAAAGAAGCTGAACATATTAGATCCATTTAATGAGGAGCCAGCTGATGTTGAGATGCAAACTATTTAGTGTTGTTTGTATATCATAGCAGGTCGGTGCAGAGAAGAATATTCAAAACAAACCAAAAACTGAAAACTCAGGCAGCTAATGATGAAACTCAGCAGGAGCAAAGCTGACAGATGAACTGACAGGAGACTGGTAGCACAGAGAATAACTGCACAAAGGAACCCATTGCTGTCACACAAGAAAAAAAAGAAAAAAACAGTATCACGTCATATATGTTTCAAATTTTAACATGACAAATTATCACATTACAAATTAAAAAGTTTAATATTATAACATGAAAAGTATCTGATTATGATTAGGTCTGGAATGGAGATAGACTCCCCATTACATGCACTGTTGCTGGCTCAAAACATGGACGCTCCATTGTTAATTCCAGCTGATTCAAGCCTCCAGGTGGTCGGACTGATTCTTCCTTATGTATAGCCCCATGCATTTTACAATTCTCCTTAGAGTATGCATACTTATCACGTTGTCATACACTGTGCTCACTAACAGCAAAATCTCATGATGTCTCAACCCAAGCATATCGTGTGCATTTTACATTTTCCTATTTTTCACTGCTCGCCACACACGTTTCCTCATTTCGTCATGTCACGTGATCATGATGTTAAACTTTTCATGATGTTAAACTTTTCATGTTTTAACAGGACACAACCTTACTATGTTAAGTGCCTTGAGATATTGTATGTTATGATTTGGTGCTATACAAATAAAATTGAACTGAATATGATACAGATTTTGTTTTTTCTGATGTGACAGCAATGCTTCCATAGAGGATAACTGGGTTCAGTTAAAACACATAATAGAGTGAGACAGACAATCACAAACACAGGAAACCAGACAAAGACAAAGTAAGTTAGAGAAACACAAGGTAAAAAAACAACAACTTCAAAGTAAAGCAGGAAATAACAGAACAGTCCAATCAAAAGGGGAAAATAAGTCCAACCCAAAACTCCCCAAAGTCATATGAAATCCAAAACAACTATAATATAACTAAAGGAGTAAACTGGTGGATAGTAATCTATTATCTATTCCAACATACGATAAATACACAACACACAGGGAAAAGGGAGGAAGAGGAGATTCAATAAGCTCATGGGTCCTCTGCCCTTTGATTTGTAAATAGCACGTCACTGAATCTAATCTAAAACACCAACATTTCATTTCAACAAGCACCTACACTTTCCTACAGGTATCAATCAAGAATGGATTCCTCAGTCAAACATGAGATTCTCCTGCAGAGGGCATTGTTGCCCCACAGGTAACGTTGTTTGCCATTACCCAGAGAGGCTTAGAGAACGTTACTGTAAATAAAACACACACACACACACACACACACACACACACACACATAGAGGAATGCGACCCTGAAGGAGTGCAGCGATGGTATACATTACCCCTATACTTAAACAAAAATGATTCAGATCAACACAAAGAAAAGGTTGCAACACCAGTTTCCACATGCATGTACACACACATTTGAAGCAGCTCTTTCTGCCTGGTTTGGTGAAGGCAACAGTACATATTACACTGAGCGTTGATCTTGCATACACACACACATCATCTCAGTCGAAGACAGTGGTTGTTGTTTAGTCTCCTAGAATCTCTGATGACTGACATCACTGGGGCTTAGAGATGACACATTTGGAGTACAGTTGCTACGGTAACCCCAGAGGCCTCCGTGAGTCACCACAGTTATTTTGATTCATTAACCCCTGGAGGCAGAGTCCTGTCACCTGATCGCTCTGTTGTACAGGTGGATGAGGTCGGCACAGAAGAGACCTGTAGGAGTGGCAGAGGTCGCAGCCATTATTATGGATCAGTCTGGACAGCAAAATAAACAAAGAAATGCTTATTTTTCGGTTTCCTCTGACCTCAGCAGTTACTCTCAATGGGGCTGGTAGAACCACAAACAGTGGTAGTGGTAGCACTTGAACATGAGCAGTTAAGCGGCAGTGACACGGTCCAAGGTTTTTTCCACTGGGCCATATAGCAAGGATATTTGTTTTTGACAAATGAAGTTCTGCTTACACTGTGATAAACTCACTGCATTTCCCATAACTCCTTCACAGGAAATCCCAGAGCTTTATCGATGACATGCTTTTAATGTGAAGCAGCAAGATTAGGAAAGGCTGGGTTTGCATCAGCTGTAACTCCACATAGCTCTGATACAGCTGAAAGCAACCAGTATCTGACAGTACGAGCAGAAACAAAGGAGTGAAGCTTAACTGCAAAAAACACATATTCAGGACAGTGCTACAAAAACACTGAGCTTAACGTTAAAAGTTTAGCTGCTGAGGACACAGCTGCGGGTCATGTGTTGATGTGTGCCTGTAACACTGACAAGAACACTGCATGTTTGCTCAGTTATATCCTGCTGTGGTTCAAGGGTTAGAGTTGGTCGTCCTCTAACCAGTAGGTTGGCAGTTCGATCCCATTCCTTCTTCTCCTAACTGTCCTTGGGCAAGATACTGAACCCCAAATTGCCCCTGACGGCTGTACCATTCGCACAGGAAACGTGCTGCCCATAGATGCACTGTATAAATGTGTGTGTGAATGCCCCCCCCCCCAAACATTAAAAAAAATTGTACTGTAAAGCGTTTTGAGTGATCATTAAGACGAGATGACCAATAGTCATTATTATTCTTACAGACCATTAAACATTTGTCACTATTGTGTCCAGTCGCTGTGTGATCTTTGTGCCTTTCTGACTTTTGTGATGATTGTTTTACTGCCATGTCTGTTTGGAGTTATGATATCTGGTAGTGTGGGAGGATTTGAATCAGAATGCTGTCAGAATTTCTTTCTTTATTTTCAAAAATCAACAATCCAACTGAATGTGAGCTTCATCATCCCCATTTGTATGATTGATTCTCCTTACAAACATTCTCACTGACAGATTAGCACAGCAGCAGAGTGCAGTCAGCAGCCCTCTACCAGCATTCAGAGCAGCTATTATTTACATGTAAAATGGATGATAAGTAACTAACTAATTAGTTGGCTTGAATAATTCTGAAACCTTTAGCTTTTGGGCTGCAGATTGGGCAGGATTTGTGTGTCAGATTTCATGTCAATCATCTCATGAGGGGTGAGGCCATCCAAAATGACATTTTTGGGACTCAACTACAGCATCGGGCCTATTCGACTTCTTGGCAGATCCACTTCCTGTTATGTTTCATGCTCAGCTCATTCCAACCAACAGCAATTTTAGCTGCAGTGGCAGGCGATAAATAATTTTAACTTTCTGTAGAAAATGCATGCTGCCATTGCTGATGCATAAAAATTACACCATAGTTAAAATGTTAAGTTAAATGTTAAGTTGAAAATGTGAGAAAAAAAATTCACATGGTGGCATATTGTGACAACTAAATCTGATATTTTGCCAGTGATCCGCTGTTAAATTTAATTTCTGTAGCCTTTACAGTCTTGAAGAGATTTGTTTTTAAGATATTGGTGATTTTATGCAATTCTTCTCTTATTATGATATATTTTA